>NC_050465.1:25065520-25382187 GCF_903995425.1 Onychomys torridus
AGTCTAGACGTCTTATGTGGGACCCATAATCTCCTCCTCATCTAGGCATGCTTTTTGTCATATCTCATTTAAAATGCTACATGTGCTTAGTAGTTGTGTTAGTCATGATTATCTAGAGGAACAGAATTTATAAAATTTATATATGTATGTGTGTGTATACATGTATATGTATTTAAGTTTGTGTGTGTGTGTGTGTGTGTGTGTGTGTGTGTATAATTTATTAGAGTGCCTTTATAGGTATGGTCAACCTATTCCAACAATGGCTGTCTCCCAATGGAAAGTCAAAAAAATCTAGTAGTTATTCAATCCATAGGAGTGGATGTCTCAGCTAGCTACCCTCCTTATATACCAAAATCTCAAAGATGTAGGCTGTAATACGAGTGAATGAACGAACTTGCCAGCAAGAGTGAAGGCAAGCAGGTAGAGAGCAAATGCTTCCTTCTTCCATGCCCTTTATGCAAGCTGCCACCAGAAGGTGTGGCCCAAATTTAAAGTGGATCTTCCCACCCCAAAAGATCCTGATTTAGGGTAGATCCTCCCACTTCAAATTATTCAATAAAGAAAAATACCTCACAGGTATACCCAGCTGCTTGGGGTTTGGTTAATTTCAGATGTAGTCATGTTAACAACCAAGAATAAC
This sequence comes from Onychomys torridus, assembly GCF_903995425.1. Lineage (NCBI taxonomy): Eukaryota > Metazoa > Chordata > Mammalia > Rodentia > Cricetidae > Onychomys > Onychomys torridus. The sequence continues at coordinate 25,066,161 of NC_050465.1, forward strand.
CATCATATGGAATCCAGGCTACAAAACATCAGGGCCTTTCCCACGTTGCCTGCCACTTCCCACCGCTTCCACGTTGTGTCTCTTGCATACTGAACTGAGCATCACTCCTTGGCACTGGCAGAAATCACATGGAAACTCAATGTCTTCCTAGTCCAAACCTCAGTACTTTACAATCAGCTGAATTCTGCACAACCTTTCTTAATGTATCTCTTCCCAAGGCCCTATAACTGAGTTTACCAACATGCCCTCTTCCCCAACATTTTGTGGCATGTTCTGCCTCTGCTCCTCTGCACAAATGCATATGAGCTTAGTCCTCCACGTTCAGAGGAGCCCGTTCTGGAAGAGGTGCTGCCCCTTGCTCCTTCTTCTGTAATTTCTCCTTAATTGACATTTTCCAGTACTACTCACTCCACTGTGTTCTTGCCAAAGGGCATGTATGTCCATGTATGATGTATATCTGCATGAAGGAGAAGCAGTGAATGAGAAAGTAAAGTGCACAGCACCAGCCAGAAACAAGGTTCATATTTAAACACAGCAATAGGTTCCTAAACACCTGGAGAAGCAACTTCACCGTCAGGATTATTCACACCTTCTTCCTGTGCTCCTGCTGGCTGTTATTTGTTCCTTTATTAGATCACAGTTGATCCTTTTGTGTACATAGGAACACACCCTTTTGTCCAAACAGCCAAAAGTGGATACATGCCGCAACATTTAGATCTTTATTGTTAGTGGTGCTGTGTAGAGGTGATGATGTATTAAACATGTGGTGGATTTTTTTTTTTTTTAATAAATGGATACAACTCTTAGTAAAGGCCATGTGACAATCAACATTATTTTTTTAAGTTGGAAGCCAAGAACTTCCCTTCCATTCTCTAAATGATTTTTGTGGAAATATAAGCTTTAACTAAGCAAGGTCAATTCCCTGGCCTACATTCCCAGGCCCGCCACTTCTCATGGCCCCCTTTCGGTTTGTAGTAGATTATACATGTGAATGTGGCTCTTTGCTGTGTCTCCTTTCTGTGAGGTCAAGGAAAGTAGACACACTCCTGAGCCTGTACTTAGGTGGACCCTGGAAGTAGTCGGTGCCCAGTGTCAGACACTGAATGCAGCACTGGGTCAAGACAGTGATCCCATGGAGGTTTTCATTTGCCCACTACTTGTTGTGTGAGTGCCAACTTCCCGGCCCACAGTGACAGACCAGCACTGTGGATTTCCACTGTCCCTATTTTCTTATTCTTAAGGCTTGTCTTCAGGATGACCAATCCTTCATGTTTTAATGTGTCAACTGCTATAATGAATGAAAGACACCTTACAAAAGCAGTCTTAATAAAGGCAAAGGCACCTGTTGCTGTAGAAAGACCACTGTAGAACAACACTTGCCCAGGACCCACAAGACCCATGAGATGACAACACCTCATTCTACAAAACATTTTTTTTGCATCTGACCTTATGATGATAAATTTTTTTATTGCAACAGGTGGCACTCAAGTGCCCCACATACACATACACACATTTATCATTGCTAAATGAAAGTATGAAGGCTGAATAGAATTGGACGGCAAAGGGCATAATACAGCTGAAATTTATTCTTCATGTACTTCACTGCATGTTACAAACTTTAAATGATTCATGATGTTCCTTCTACTGAATTGACTTCCCACAGAGTTTTCATGAGGTAAAGTTTAATTTGCACAGACTCTTATATACTGTGTTTCATGAATTGTAAGGTGAAAATTCTACTTTATTTGGTTATCTTCAAGTGAACACAGAGATTTGTAGCTATCTAGACTATGGCAAATCACTATTATTTTAAACTCTATTACTGACTCTCTAGAGCAGTGATCATTACTAATGGTAACTTCAGCTATTTTTTTTCTTTTTATTCAGGAGCTCTTTGTGTTTTAAAACATCTCTAATAGAAAGGATAGGTTTCAGTGTCTATTGCACAGCAAAGTGATATAGTTAATGATAATGTATTTTTGTCTTCCAAATAAATAAAGAAGTAAATTTAAAAGGTCTGACTACAAAAAAAAAAATTAGTAGGCATAATGGTGGCTATGTTAATTCACTGGACTGAATAGATTATTTTACACATTATATATATATATATATATATATATATATATATATATATATATATATTATATATAAATTGTGCACCATACAATTATGATTTGCTAATGGAAATAACAATAATTGTTGTTGGTTATTTCTGCTTTTTTGGGGGGCTGGCCACCCAGCTCCCAAATAAATCACACATGGAGGCAGCTTTTTCATTATAAATGCTCAGCCTCATCTTGGCTTGTTTCTTGCCAGCTTTTCTTGAATTATCTCCATCTACCTTCTGTCTCTGGGCTTTTTTCTTTTCTTACTTCTGTAATCTTACTTTCATTCTTACTTGATGCCTGGCTGTGTGGCTGGGTGGCTGGCCCCTAGCATCCTCCTCTCCTTGTTCTCTTGCTCTTTCTTCTTTTCCTACCAGATTTCTCTTTCTATTTATTCTCTCTGCCTGCCAGCCCCACCTATCCTTTCTCCTGCCTGTCTATTGGTCATTCATCTCTTTATTAGACCAATCAGATATTTTAGGCAGGCAAAGAAACACAGGTTCACAGAGTAAAACAAGTGCAACATAAAAGAATGCAGCACATCTTTGCATCATTAAACAAATGTTCCACAGCATAAGCAAATGTAACACATCTTAAAATAATATTCTACAACAAATAACACCAAAGTAAAATACCCCTATAAACTCAACTAAATAGTATAGCATTTTTACATTTAAAATTGCATGTAACTTTAAAAAATAAAAAACATGCATATACCTTTAAATTTTGTTAACTATAAAGACTGAATGAGAATTTAGAATAGCTGTGTAGCATTTTCATTGCTAGATTTTGGTTCAAAGTAATTTATAAACCTAGGAAGCATTGCGTATCACGTGAGGCTGATTAAAAAAAAAAACAACAACAACACAAGCGCACATGTCAATAGATGGATATTCATACAAACATTTCAATAAGAAGTCTTTATTGAAACATGTTCTAAATAACTTCCAGACTCTCTTCATCTTGAATTTACCAACCCAAGTGGATATGTTATTTTTTTAATCTGTAGCAAAGCTAGTGATTTTATTAGTATGGGACATACATTTTTATTTTAGTCTTTTTCAGTAACAAACAACAAAAAAAAAATCCCAGAATTTGTTTCAGTTCCAATCTTTGAAAAAAGATGGGACAAGGAAACATATTCTTAAAAATGAGTTACTAATTAATCAATCTCTCCTCCATCTATATATTTTGTTAAATTTCCAAATTTTTACATTAGCATTTGACCCTAAGTCATACAAAGTCTTTTTTTTTTTTAATGGATGCATTGAGTTCAGTTCACCAGTATTTTGAAAACATTCTCAGAACAGAAGAGGCAGAGTGGCTGTGTACATGAGGACAGGCAAACTCTGGCTCTTAGCGTTGTTGCTCTTAATTTCTACCTCAAATTCCCTTACAGCTTTCATGTCCTTAACCAGTATCTTAAGAGTCATATTTCCTTCTAAGCTGATTGATTTATAAAATTACACAGGGTAGAGCTGTCTCTATCAGAGAGCCTCTTTACCACACCCATAAAGCTGACCCACCATCTTGACTGTTATGTCAGTCTGTCCTGAACTGCATGGAAATTGCTTTCTGCTTAATATTTGACTAATTTTCCCCACAAGCCGTTGAAGACTTCTGGGCAGTTTTCGCAGAGCTACCATGTGCCTCGGTTTCAGTGTATTTGGATAGGATGATTGCAAAGTCGTCATGCATTATTAACTCTACTTAGCTGATGATTTTAGTTTTGACCCAGTTTCAATAATTTATGCATAATTTGGAAACTATAACAGAAACATATTTTAAAATGAGATCAAATATGAATTCTAGCCAGAGCTGGCCGTGCCCCAGTCCTGAAATCCCAGCCAGGCCCTCATCCAAAGCAGCCATTTGTCTACATCATGCTCCAGAGAAGCTGTATTGTAGTGGCAAAGAGCTTGGTGACGGTTGCATCCTTAACGAATCTCATGGGGACTCCTAATAGATTCAATAGCAGTGAGTGATCAGCATCCCTTATGGTGGCTGACTCACCAGTGCAGACTGTCTACACAAATAACAAACGTGAAATTCCGCTAAGGGAGATAAAGTCTCCTATGTTGTGCAGTTTTCTGTTCACCCTTTATAAATGGGCAGATTAAGGTATTATCTCTTCCTGGAATTCAAAATATAAATGCCTCCCTTAGATGAGACACTAATTCCTGTCTTGCCTTTCTTCCTGTACTAGTTACCTCTATCAGCTCTCTTTTTTTTTTTTTTTAAATGAAGCAGCATGAGGGAATTATAAAGTAAAGAAATGAGTTGTTCATTAAGAAACTTGAGGTCTCTTAAGAAGTAATAATACATGTTTACTTTTAAGTGTGACCGTTGAGAGGGAAGAGACTTAAGAGAAGGCCTGCAGTATACTCAGAAGGAAATGAATTTATCAAGAGAGACTCGTGCTCTGGTTTTGGGCAAACGTCAAAGAAAAAAAGGTTGTTAGTATCTTGAGTCCAACAATGATTTGGTGTCTTCCACAGCTTCAACTTCCTCTCTGGTCAGCAGCAGCCTCATGGCCTCATATTCCCCTATTGTCCCAAGCAAGGGTGACTCACCCTGCATTTTAATGGGACTTTCTTCCTCTACATCTCACCTGACTACTTTCTCTTAGCTTCAATGTTACTTGCTCTCAGGAGCAACAAAAGGTGTTACAACTGTCTTAGAAGTTGGAAAGATGAAAAAATGTTACCTTTGCCATGTTTGCCACTCTGCTAGTTGCTGACAGCGTGGGTGTATAGGATAAGCATATAGAAGTGATCACCAGTGCTTCTGTTGAATGAAGTGTGTACTAATTCCACGAGGAGATGAGTCTGTGTTTGTAAGAAAACAAGTTGCAGTCACTATCGTGTGATGTGCTTCTGGTACCCGCCTTAAAGGTGTGTGTGGGCAAACCATGACTGTTTGTCAAAAGGCTTGATGTATGTGCTTTTTCTCTAGTCAATAGGTTTACCAATTTGTTTAGAATAGAATGGAAAAATTGGTCCCTTCTCTCCCCTCCCCTCCTCTTCCCTTCACTTCCCTCCCCTCCCTTACCCTTCCTTCCTTCCTTCCTTCCTTCCTTCCTTCCTTCCTTCCTTCCTTCCTTTACATAATTTTCTTGTTGCCATGACCAACTATTTGACCATTTAAAGAAGGAAACCTAAACATTTGAGTGGAACATTCTATACAAGACATGGCAGCAGGAGGAGAGTGGGGAAGAGAACAGCAGGGAAACGGGCATCTGGCTGTTCCTATTGAACATGCACTCAGGCAGCACAAGCAACAGGAAGTGTCACAGGGCTATAAAACCATAAGGCCTTCCTCCCAACTTCCATCAGCAAGCTCCACCCACAGAAGTTCCCCAGCCTTTCTAAATAAAGCCAACTATGGACCAACCCATGAGCCTATTGGGGTTATTTCCCTTTCAAATCACCCCCTTCTTCTTCCTCCTCCTCCTCCTCCTCCTCTTCTCCTTCCTCCTCTTTCTCTTCCTCTTCTTTCTCCTTATCTCCCTCCTCCTTTACTCCCTCCTTCTCTCCTTTCTTCCTCTCTCCCTCTTCTTCTTCCTCCTCTTCCTCCTCCTCCCCCTCATCTTCCTTCTCCTCTTCCTCCTCCTCTTCATCCTCCTTCTCTTCTCTTCTCTTCTCTTCTCTTCTCTTCTCTTCTCTTCTCTTCTCTTCTCTTCTCTTCTCTTCTCTTCTCTCCTCTCCTCTCCTCTCCTCTCCTCTTCTCTTCTCTTCTCTTCTCTCTCTTAGGACCAAACCCATAATCTCCAGTGTAGTAGGAAAGTGCTGTACCATTGAGATAAATCTTCATCCCAGAATTAAAAATGTAAATCAAGTATTGGTGTCTGTGGATAATGGGAAAATATACTGAAGATCTCAGTTTTTTCTCTCAAACTTAAGATAGTTAAATATGAGTTTTTTGATGGCCAGGGATGAAAAATGATGTCTCAAACTAAATTCATTATTGACCTTTCTTTGCCTGTGTATTATCTAAGTTAATCACACCCCCTTTCCTCTATGTCATCTCTTCATCCCAAGTCCCCATTTCAAATCTGGTTCCCCTTGGTGGTAATTTTGTCATTCAAGAAATTTGTACCAAACCTAGAAGCCCTAAGCCAGTTTATATGTCCAAAAGGATTGCCTGCCACAGCAGGGTCAGTGCGTGTGAATGAGCATATTGTTACAGGTTGCTCTGTTGCTGCAGTTGAAAGAGTCCACTGAAAGAATGGCATTGTCCTGAGACACACAAGGTAGGGAACTCAGGTCATGCTTCCCTAGAAGTTACACAGAAGCTGAATAAGCTCAGAAGAGGGAAGAAAATAATATTTTCTGCCTTTGAAGGAGTAAACACAAGTGTGAGATTTATCAGACTGTGCTTAAAAGAGATCACTATGGTGATGCTGTGAGAAATGCATTAAGAAAAGGAAGCATGGAAACGGAACTTTTTGGAGGCTGTTGGGAATGCCCTTGGAAGAGATGTGGTACTCAGTGAGGGGAAGGGTAGAGGAAATGAGGTGGATAGATATATTTTTAAGATATAATTAGTTCTTATGTATGTACTACAGGCACTTGGAGGATTCTAACTAAAAGTATAGCTAGTTTTTTTTTTTTTTTCTTAACTACATCTTTTTTTTTTTTTTAATTTTACATGCATTGGTGTTTTGCCTGCATGTATGTCTGTGTGAAGGTATTGGGCCCCTGGAACTGGTGTTACAGAGAGGTGTGCCATATGGATACTGGGAAATGAACCCAGGTCCTCAAGGAAGAGCAGCCAGTGCTCTTAACCATTGAGCCATCTCTTCAGCCCCAATATAGTTAGTTTTCATCCTTGGCTGTTCAGGAATTATTTGAAGTAAAGGTTAGATAAAGACTTTCAAATTCTTAGGTAGAAAGAATACACTTGAGAATACTTGGATTTTTCAGGTCTCAGAATAATCACAAAATCCATGTGGCAATCATGAAAGCTGTAGAAATAATGGAAAACTGAAGGCAAATGTGAATCTTGTCTATCATTGTATCAAACATATTTTTATATGCTTAATGTAACTAAAAGAATTCTTAATTAAAAGGTCAATTTCAAATATATATATATATATATACATATATATATATGTGTATATATATATATATATATATATATATATATATATATATGAAGAAAAAAAGAAATTGTAACTTTTGGTAAGAGTGGTAAGAATGTTTAGATGGAGGATATGGATATTTTTCTAGATACTTCCCATTTCTAAATTAGTATATTATAAACTTTAAGCCACTGAGTTCTTTTTTAATGTATCTCACATAAGAGTAAACTATTTTTAAATGCTACAAGTCAAAGTAACTCTTTTCACATAAACTTTAATCACAAAATAATAGAATATTATGCATGAATTTTTTCTTTATTTGGTTTTTTGAATATTTGAACCCAAATCTTCAAACATGTTAGGCAAATGTTCTATCAGTGAACTAAACTCCTGTCCCAAACTGTTTTCGTCAGTTTGTACTTGAGAAAAGTTCTCACTATGTAGTTCTGGTTGACCTGAAACTCATTACGTAGAACAGACTAGTTTTGGATTCATGGAGATCTAGCTTCTTCTGCTTCTCTAGTGCTGGATTAGAAGCATGAGCTGTCAACCTTGACTCCCAAACTGTTTGCTTAAAGAAAAGAAAACTTCATTCCTTAGATGTTATATATAGAGAAAACAACTATTCCCTGTAGTTTCAAATCTGAATACCAGTCTTAAAAAATCATGTTAAAGGTTCAGCAATATTTGCTTTATAAAGTATGCTCTGTTTTGTCTATCCATTTGACATGGACAGAAAAGTTATCCATGAAGTAGAGTCCTGACAGAGTCTCTCTTCCTGTGAGTTTTTTAACCCATTATTGGCATTTTGCATCCATGCAGTTCACTTGTTGCAACTAATGAGCCCATATGTATTCATTAATTTTTAATTGCAGTTTATAATTCACATTAGTGTTGACTCTGTTGTATATTATATAGGCTTTGGCAGATTTATAACGTCATGTATCCATTCTTATAATATCTTACAGAAGCTTTGCTGTCTCCCAAATCACCCTGTGCTAGTAATCAATTAGCTCTCTCCATAATTTTCCTGTTTCTTTACCAAGATCTTACATGGTTGAAACCATAGGTATGTTCTTTTTAAGACTAACTCTGCTTTATTTAAAACTAAAACTTACCCCTCTGTGTCATTTTTATTTGTGCCTGAATGGATAGAGTGATGGCTTGTCCCTTTGCATAACTGAATTATATTTCATTTTCTGAATATACAATAGTTTGTTTATCCATTTATCTGTAGAAAGGCATCTTGATTGCTTTTAGTATTGAAAAATATAAATTAAATTGCTATAAATCATATTCATGTACATATTTTGTGTAGGCATGTTTTCAACTCATCTAGTAGGTTTCTTGAAATATAATTGCCATGGGTACCTTTGTATGTAACAAAGAGTATCTTCTAAAGTGACCATACATCCTTACAGGAATGCATAACAATCCCTGTGCCTAGTAAGGTCTGACTGAATTTTCCTTATGATGGTCCAATTTTTTGGGCTCTATTTGTTGAAGAATCTGTCCTTTTTTTCCCAAAGAATTGCCTTTGCTAGTTTGTCAAAGATAAATTGGCTTTATTTGTGTGTGGGGTATAGTTCTGGGTATAGTTCACTCCAATTGATTTATTAGTCTGTTTTGTCTCAAATACTACAGTGTTCACTGTAGTTTTATAATAAACTTGAAGTCCAGCCTTGTACATGCTTCTTCTTCTTCAACATTATATGGTGTCAACTCTGGTTCTCTTGCTGTATTAGTTCTCTGGAGGAACTAAAGGAGTAGGAGAAATATATTAAAAGGTGACTGTTTGGATTGGTTTACATGGTCCATTCTGGGTAGTCTAATAATAACTGGCTTGACACTGGAGAGTCTGGGAATCCCTATAGCTGCTCAGTCCATTGGGCCAGATGCCTCCCAGTTCCAACATGGTTCTTGAGGCATTGAACATTTCTGGGAGCCACTGGGCTTCAGTTAACATTGGAATTCTGAAGACACTGGATTCCTATATTAACATAGGAATGCAACAGCAGAAGCAACCAGGTGAATCAGCTTGCCAACATGGTAAATGAATGTGCCAATAAGATTGAAAAGGAAACAAAGAGCTGCTTTTTTTTTCCCCTCTCAGACCTTCTATCTGGGCTTCAGTTTGAAAGGTGTCATCCCATTTAGATTGGGTCTACCTACATCAGTTAACTTGATCAAGAAAATCCCTTGCATGTGTCCTTAGCACATGAGCTGGCTGTTTGGAGCCTGGGGCCTATGCAGGGACACTTTGCTCAGCCTGGGTAAAGGGAGGAGAGGACTGGACCTGCCTTGACTGAATCTACCAGGCTGAGCTGAATCCCCAAGGGAGTCCTTGCCCTGGAGGAGATGGGAAAGGGGGGTAGTGGGGAGCAGGAGGAGGAAGGACAAGGGAATTTGTGGCTGATATATAAAATTAAATTAAATTATAAAATAAAAATAAATAAATAGATAAAAATCCCTTGTATGTGTGCCCAGCAGTTCATCTCTAAGTTCCAGATCCAATCAGCATGACAGCCAAGATTCCTCATTATCACCCTTATCTTTCACATAAACCTTGGAATCAGTGTGTCAACATCTATAAAATAATATTGTGGAATATTCCTGTACACTGTGTGAATATATGTTGCTGTGATTGGTTTAATAAAGAAGCTGACTGGCCAATAGCTGGATAGGATAAGGTTAGGCAGGAGAAGCAAACGAAAGACACAGTGAAGAAGGTAAGAGTCAGAGGAGTCAAAGCCAACGTGGAGAAGAAGCAGGAGGTGAGAGGCAAAAGAGAGGCAGAACCACATGGAGGATGTACATTAATATAAATGGGTTAGTTTAAGTTGTAAGAGTTAGCTAGTAACAAGTCTGGGCTATTGACCAAGCATTTATAATTAAGAAGTTTCTGTATCGTTGTTTGGGAGCAACTCCTGAGACAGAGAAACTCTGCCAACATAGTATGTTGGGGTTTTATTTGAGTGCACAAAACCTAGAGATCAAGTTAAGAAAAAATGAAATTTTAATAGTGTCTTAAAATCTCTTCATTATTTAGGTTTTTCATTTCTATCAGAACACACACTGTAGGTTCTGTACATAAGTTAAAATCTTTCTTTCTAAATGAAGAGAAATGTGCGTTTTAAATCTACTGGCTTCCACTTAGACCACCATTGTTCCAAAAGATATATTTCCTAGTTAACAAAATAGAAAAATAAGGAAAAAAATGCATCTCTAGAGGACATATTGAAATAAATATGTTAAAATAACCAGAAATTATAAGGAAACAATGTCTTAACTATTTTTGTCCATCAAATACATTGTCATTGATAAGAAGCAGACCCTACTTTCGAAAGTTCATTGAAAACAGAAGACGTTCATAAAACTGCATTTTTTTTAACTTCTGACAAAATAGATCTTGTGTGCATATAATATTTTATTACCCAACAAATTAGAAAATAACTTCCAAAAGTTCATGATTTGTGAGGCAAATTAGCCATGCATAAATGTGAAATCATAAAACGTGTTGTTCAGTTGGACACTTGTTCATCTGTACACATGGAGTTGTTTACCTGGACATATGTGTATTAGGCCCCATGACATTAGGTCTTTTGAACCTGGCTTAGAGTGGAAGGAAACATCTACCTATTAAAACATCACTTGAGGAAGTTTATCCAGGTATTGTGAACCTCCCAGAATCAGTATTTTATCTGAAAAACAATTTCTATTTCTAACAAAAACAAGAACCATACTGATTTTACTTCCCTTTTAAGAGAAGAAAGGGCAAAGGGCTTTCGACTTTTTACCCAAGCAGAAAGCCACTGGTTATGTGTTTTTTGGTTTTTCTTTTTTTTTTGTTTTTTGTTTTTGTTTTTTTTGTTTGTTTGTTTGGTTTTTGGTTTTTGGTTTTTGGTTTTTTGGGGTTTTTTTTGCTTTCTTTGTAGGCTTACCAGTGCTTACAAACATCATTGTTGAGTGAGTCTTCGTGCCTGTTTTTGAAGAGTATGTATAACCCCAATTGACTGGATAGATTAGGCTCTATGTGTGTAGTGAGAGGGAGATCTTTTCTTCTCTTGATTAACCAAAGTTATCATCTACCAAAGCTGTAATGAAGAATCCCTGACCCTTATAACAGTATTTATTAATGCATTAACTGCTAAAGAATTGATTATCTGGTCTCCCAACAAAAAGTTCTTTTTCTGTACATTAATAAATGTAAATTAATTATTCCACCCTTCGTAATGCTAGGATGGCTGTGGACTGTGCTCTCCCTTGAGGGTTTTAGTTCAAGTGCCTAATGCTGCTCCATGAACTGTGCAGAAGCTAATTTAGGTCATGATCAATATGAGCAATTAAAAAGCTGTGCAAAGTGGCTGAGACTTTGAATTCATTTAATTATTATAAACTCACTATGGGAAAAGAAAAGGTTGCTTTTTCTCTGAAAGTTTATCCACAATTATTTCTAGCATTTAAAGAATTTTCTTCTCTTTGTGCAGCACAGCTCTGCTTTGCGTAAACCAGTTCTGTCAGTCTAAAAATAGATGCCTCGTAGAATATTATTAACTTTTCTGCGTGGGCATTTGTGCACATTCTGTGCTGTCACTCTCTACAGCAAGACGAGAAAATGCCCTCAGGTTTCTCTGCCTTACTGTGAAAGCTTTCTGGAAAAATAAGAGGAAATGACTTCTTAGACCATAGTTGATATTAAAAAGAATACAGTGTTTTCTACTCTTACTGGGAGATTAGAGACAGAATCCATTTATAAGAATGACTTAGGCTTGCTGTGGCTAAAGATATGACTGTGGGAATCCTGTGTAAAGGTTATTTGATATCTCCTATGGAAACCTGAATAATGGTACCAAGGACTTCTTGTTTTAACACAAATGTTGCAGTCCATGTGTCTGCACAATTTTTATGCACAGAAGAGTGCATGAGTAGTCACGTAATCTGTGCCAAACGAGAATTGTGGAGCCTAAGGAAAAAAAGAATAAAGCACAGGAAAGTGAGACAATAGCATACAAATTACTATAGGTCTGCCTGTGTCAGAAACAGGACTTCAGCTTTCATTTGAAGGTTGTATATGGGTAGACAGAAAGACAGACAGATAGATGGACATGGATGGACATGTATAAATAAATAATGTATGTGGGTATTTCTCTTTAATCTTCTCATGCTCATTAATGTATGAACTCTTGATAAATCCTTCTTCTTTATAGATACTTACTTCCTTGGCCTACTGCAGTGAATCCTTCAGTGGTCAGTCTGTTTTGTGCTCTAATTGGACTAGTGTATCAAAGAGTGCCATTAATGAAAACTGCTTATGTGGGAGACATCAAGTTATGAGAAAGAAAAATTGATGGCCTCCAAGTTGGCTTGCATATTTAAGATACCAAGAATTTTATTTAAGTTGTTTTTAAAGGAAGAATTCTTTTGATTTGTTTGTTTGTTTTGAATAGCCTACATTAACAGTATATGTTTTTGTAACTGTCAGCCACACGACAGAGACTTGTTTATGATTGCTGTTTTTGAGGAATGTAACTATGATTGACTTTAGCTGAACTCTCTTCCTCCTTGTCTACAAGCTTCCCCAAACACCATTCTCCTCTTTGTATCTATGAGTGAATCAAAGTGACTAACCTTCAAGTCATTTTGATTAACCATCCAGACAGCAGCCTCAATACGGACACACTATTCTTCCAGATTTTATTTCTTCATACAACTTATTATGATCTAATTCCTTTATCTCCCTCAGCACTTCCCAGTTCCTCTCACCTCCCTCCCTCCCCCCCCACCCCTCTCTCTCTCTCTCTCTCTCTCTCTCTCTCTCTCTCTCTCTCTCAAATAAAAAAATGAAAATCAAAACAAACAAATACCCAATGAGACAAAAAGTACAAAATAGAATTTAAAAGCCCGTAGAGTTTGTTTTATCTTGGCCAACTACTCCTTGGCATGATGCCTACCCTCGAATATGGTTTCTATACCCAGTGACACCCCATTGGAGAAAAGTGACTTTTTTCCCTTTACCAGAAGTTACCAAATGCAAATAGCTTCCTGGTTAGACGTGGGATTTTGTGTCTAATTCCCCTTCTCTGACCTGGGATTTCCTTTCTGATTTAAACTTGTGCAGGTCTCATGCATACCAAGGACAGCACTTTTAAATTTCATTTACTGCCTGTTCATTAGTCATGCCACACTTAGTAAACCATAACCACAACCCAAAGCTCCTTATGGGTGGCAGCACGCCAGGTGACATGTCATAACCAGTTCAGTGATGATAATTTTAACTCCCAAGTTCTTAATGGAAAGGAAACACTGTTACATAAAACAGTTTAACAAGAACAAAGGAAAATAGTGTTTATTAGCAGACCTATTTCATAGGTGCATGGTGGGCCCCAGAGAATGAGTAGAATTTCAGAAAAGTGGCACTAAATACCAGCATACATGGCATTCTCAACAAAGGCCAGTTTGTTTTGAGAACAATGACAAGTAAAAGGAATTTGAGTCTCTAGAGGAGGTACCTGACTCGGAGTTGACTGAAAGACAAAGTCCAGTGAGTGACTAATGTTGATGGAGATCCCTCTGGTGCCATCTCCTGGTCCCTGGTATCAAAAGCTGTCCACAGCTTGTCTTCATTCTCCCTGATAGAGAGGGAACCATGCAGAAAGGTTTGCACTTGTTAAGCTGTGTCCTGCTTTGAGACAGACAGAGGAAAGATGCTGAGCTCTCTGTATCTGCTTCTTCCAGATTACCTTCCGCCCAGCTCAACCACTTGCATGGCAAAGAGGCAAGCTTTGAAGTGCTGTCTTCTGATGTCTTTCACTAGCTTTCAGAGAAAGACCTACAGCTATTTCTGTGGTGTGTGCATTTTCTTCATGGCCAACTTCAGTCTACAAGCAAATCTCCACAGCACTCTGCTGTGAAAAGAGAGGCATCACGCCCCCAGCTTGTAACCGTATGCCTCAGCACCCCACTGTAATTAAGCCCATATGTAAGGTTTTGTCAATCCCTAACTTCTTCCCCTTCACTGGATACACACACAATTCAGACTAGAACGTACATATGTTCTTGCTATTTCTTTTAATTATCAGAACACCTTTTTGTTCAAGTGCAGTATTGATACAATATTCTCAGTGTAAACAGAGCATTATTTACACCAATGACAGGCTATTGGTGGGTTTGTTTATTGGAGCAATGGGTGAATTTGACCCAAATGAAAAATGAGAATACAAAATACTAGATACTTTTTAAAAGGGATACCCAAAGGGATTTCAACCAGGGAGTAATACATAAATTAAAGGTGGCTATTTGTTCAGATATACTAAGAACAATGTTGTAAAATGGGTCTGTGAGATTCTGTAAGATCAGATCGCAAGTAAAAGTAATAGAAGGTACTTCTCACGTGATGATGTTTATTCTGCCATCAGAGGTGATCTCTGCCCCTCTCTCCTTTATACCACTATAATATATATGTCAACCAACTGTGAAATTAAAAGTGCCTCCCAGTAGCAGTTTGATCCAGTTTGATAGTTTGTATCTTATCAAAAACTCTCTCAGTGCCTCTCTGGTGACATTTCAATGATAATTGAGAGCAGGTTCCGAAAGCTTCAGGGGGCAAGCTTATTTTCAGATGCTACTCACTCACCCAGTGTAATTCTGCCAGGAAATGAATCCATCATATAAGCAGGGCCCTTACTCTTTAGAGAACAGAGACTTAATTTAAATATCCCACTTAAGAATTTGATAGAAGGCCTTTGTTTTCTAAGAGAAGTGTAAGCACAAAATTCCTAGCCACTAATAATCTTACTAATTTGAGTCAAATTGTTAAGGAAATGTGAAATTCTCTGTCTAACCCATGGAATAATACAATATTACTTTTCACTCAAATCTATCAGCTCTTCCTGCCCATTCACTGAAGTCCTTCCTTTAGACCCACAGGGCAGCCTCCTCACAGGATCCTGTCTTCAGGTTTCTTTCTAGACATCCTTGTAACTGCCATTGTCCAAAAGCAGTACTAAGAATGTTTTTAACTTCCCCCAAAGTGCTTTTCTGAAGACTAGTTTCCAGAAACTCCTCAAGGTTAGGAGAGATTTCTCAATCTGCTTGGCACATGATGTTCAGATGGGCACATGTAGACTGCTTGGATACATGTGGTTCAGAGTATGTAAGTGATGAAGCAAAGCAGCCACATAATTACCAACCAGGGCTTTGTGAAGGATGAATGCGTAGTCTTTGTAGTACTCTTGCAACTTTTAAATATATTCCAAATAAATGGTTTTAGACAAACCTTTAGCAACTGACCCTAATCTGTCATGCTCCGAGATAGTTCTCCTATAGGTGCCATCTCCTCTGATGTCAGCAGCTGGCTGTGGTACTGCCATTGAGGCATGTCTTAAAAGGCTCACACTCCCTGATAGAGCAGTACAAAGAGCAAATCTAAATACACAGATGTGTTTGATGTATTTGAGGGAGGGTGAATACTCTCTCAGTGTCCTGTGCAGTCCAGGCAGACAAGGGTACATTGGTCATCCTGCCCTACAGCACTCTGAACAGCTGAAGCAGAAAATGATGGTACACAAAAGAAGACATTTCTGTTTTGTTCTGTGACAGTGGGAAACCAGACAAGGCTCTCAGCTACAATGGGAGAGAACCATGTTATGAAATACATGCTATTGACTTAGTTTCTTTTCCTGGTGCTGTGATAAAATTTCATGATAACAGCAACTTAGAATGGGAAAGATGTGTTTGATGTCAGTTCAAGGTACAGTCACTTGTGAAAGGGACATCAAAGCAAGGGGCTTGCAGAGTTGGTCACATGGCATTCACAGTCCAGAAACAAAGGGCAGTGAATATGTGAATGCCAATCTACAGCTTGATTTCTCCTTTTATATGGTCAGGGTTCTCTGCCCAGGGAATGGTCATGCTGCAATTAAGATGGGTCTTCTCATGTAAATTATTGTAATCGAGATAATCCCCCAAAGACATACTCGGAGGCCCATCTCTCTGGTGATTCTGTCAAGTTGGCAACACTGATCACCACAGTTGTGTTAGAAGGAACCTTATCTTTTGAATACACATATGTTCAGTAAGGAAGTGCAGGATATAGATTATTCTGTTGTTTGAAGATTCACATTGCTTGCTTAGTAAAACCCAAATTCCTTAGCTCAGAATAGAGGACATACTTATGAGATCCACCATGTATGCAGGATATATGACCAACAACTCCCCATCACTTTCAAAACAATTTCCAAAGTCAGGGCCGTCATGCTCAACTTTCAAATATGAATACTGATACCCAGAAAGTGAAATGCATCCCCAAGAGTACTCAGTCACAGGTGACCAAATCAGAAATCACACCAATGGCTGTGTCCAGGATTTTTATTTTCTATTCCACTTAGTATTCATAGCCCATACCCCTACCCCTTGGAAAGTCTACTGACTACACAGCTCTGCTTGCACCCTGTGAGTGTGTGTTTGCACCCCTTGAGTGTGTGCTTGCACCCCTTGAGTGTGTGCTTGCACCCCCAGGTATGGGCCTGCACCCCTCAGGTGTGGGAACTCCTTAGTTTTCTCCCACCTAAAACCTCTCTGTCCTTTAAAGATACTGCAATTGCCTGGTGTTAATCCTGCTAGAAACTGTTCTGCACAGTGATAACCTCCTGGCACAGTCTGCTGGTATCATTCATATAAACCTTCCTATTTGCACATAATAGTT
The DNA here is from genome assembly GCF_903995425.1 of Onychomys torridus. Taxonomy (NCBI): domain Eukaryota; kingdom Metazoa; phylum Chordata; class Mammalia; order Rodentia; family Cricetidae; genus Onychomys; species Onychomys torridus. Next base: position 25,083,052 of record NC_050465.1, read on the forward strand.
CGGAGTATAGGCTAGGTTTCATTCAAGATCGGGATCTGCTTCAGCCATAGTTGGTGTGTCATCTCCATCTCTGGTCCTATGCTATATGAGGCTTGGTTTTCTTAATTGTAATCTCAATATAATATATTATCTCCAGGACTGGTATAAACAATAGGCAAACATGCATAATATGGCAAGAACTATACCACTGTATGCAATGAAATTTTAAAGCTCTTAAGGATGAAAAAAAAACTTTCAAAATTGCTGTTTCCATTTTCAGGTACTAATTACTAATGTTTAAATATATTAAAACAACCAGTATGCTTGCTTAATGAATAAATCAAGTGCTTTGTATAGTATGTTGCCTTGGAGTGGATGCAAAGAAAGATATTTTTTAAAAGAATAATGATTTAATAAATGGCCAAATATGTGTTTGATGGAGCTGTTGAAAGAATTTTAAAATCAATGAAGTTTCAATTCTTTGACAAAATTACTGAGTATTAAACCTACATAGGATAGTTGGGAGGATTTGGGATTGAAATGGTGCCTATATATTATGGCTTAGAATAATGTACTGGAAATTGCAGCAGTGTGACCTTCAACAAAATCCCCGATCCGTCAGTTCCTCTGGCATTTACAGAATGGAAATGATATCTTCTGTAATTACTGCGGCATGTATGCCAAAATATCCAGAACTCAGTGGACACTATCAATGAGAAAATAATAAACATATTAATGAGGATTTTATACTAAGAAATTTAACTTAAGCAGAAACTAGCTCTGCAAATTTCATAAAATAGTGAGGAACCTTGTGAGAGGTGTTATTTTGACAGTTGTTAAGTCTCTGGTGTCATTTAGCAGAATGCAATGTACCTTCAGATAATCCCCATGAACAGTGATGACCTCTCACTCACTGCATAGCAACATTTTTACATTCCATAATCCCTGCCAACTTGAAGGTTAGGAAAAAATAACAGGTCTATCTATCCAATAAATAGTAACTTTGTCGATTACCTAAAAGCACCAGCTGCTTTGCTGGCATTTAGGTCCCCAATTGTGCCCTGCAAGTGTGGCTATTGCTTTGGCTATAGATAGAGAAGCAATGGCATTAAAAAAAAATCCATAGGACTCAACTGCATAGCTGTAAGTTGATGGAAGACTGGCTCTTTGGGGAACTACTAGAAAGGCATGTCTTGTTCTGCTTATCCAGTGGTCAAATGTCCTGCAGTAGTCAAATATCTGGGTGGCAAATGGAATACCATAATGACTTCTGTAACTATGGCTTAGGGCTCCACACATACTACCACTTCCTATTTATGGTCTCATATAACTGGGTCTTGTCATCAAGAGAGCCGGAACCTGTTGTAAAACTTTGGATCCTGAATTAAACAATAAGAACAGAATGATTGGTTGCAACCAATGTCCAAAGGTACCTTAGTAGAGAGATTTTAAAGGTTTCTTTGGGCTCTATTCCCCATGTATTTTTGTCATCTGTTGATCTCGACTCAACAGCACCCCTTTTCCCAACCTGTGACTCTTTGTAGACACAGCCTCCAAGAAGTTAAAGGAATGTAGCCATGGCCTATGGAAGTAGAATTGGTTTTCTTGTGCAGCTGGTAGCAAGCTGCACTTATTAGTTCCTCTCTGCTCGTAATTTGTATTGCATCTTCTAAAGCATGGGTTCTTAAGTGGTGGGTCATGACCCTCCATGGAAGGCCTTACAGGGGAATGTGGGCTTGCAAAAATGTTTGCAATAGTAAACATTTTTGAATAAACAATGATCAGAAATTAATTCAAAATCAAGCATGTCATGAGTTTGAGATGACGCTGGCAGCACTCATCCATATTGCATTTTGTGGCATGACTACAGCCTTGATGCTCAGCACACAGCATGTGTACTATGAACTTTGCATGCTGCTGTGTGTGCTACACAAAAGCACCCCTACAACATTCAGCCTAGGTTCAAGGTCTTTTCTGTTATAAGTTGCAGTATTTTTACTACACATGGAAAGTTTTCTGTCCTTATAGAAGTGCAGTGGTTTAATTAATGGAAAGACTATTATTTCCCTGCCACCATTCTTTAGCATGTATCAAATTAGTTTATCTTTAGATTAGACTGGTACAACATTTGATTTTTAAAAGTTGCTCCTTGAATTACTGACTTGAGTTTCATTTTAAAATGTTAAACAGATTTTTGCATTGAGTTTAGAACACGATGAAAAAGCCTGCCTCCATCTTAGTCTTAAAAGCCATCTTAAAGACAAATTAGGTTGATTCCTGTTTATGATTAAACCTCCATTTCTCAAGGATTAGGCTATGTAACCATTTGTAACCATAACTACAATGGTTCTGTATTGCCTGTTCCTAGAAGTTGCAACCATGTCTTTGTTTCAAAAAGTTGTTATAACCATCTTGCAATGCCTCCCCCACTTTGTTTCAAAAAGTTGTTATGACCACCTGTTGTTATGATTACCTTGTGACAACCACCTTGCATTCACATCTTTGTTTCAGAAGGTTGTTATGACTAACTTGTTATGCTTATGTTCTGCTCCTATAACCCCACCTATTGTACCCACCAAATCCCCCATTTGGAAACCTCCTACCCCTGAGCTATAAAAACCTTGTCTTTCTCACATCCAAGGCTGACCTCTTGAACCCTATCTTTAATTAATTGCTTGCTTTAATTAATTTGGCCATGATGATTTGGGTCTTTTTCCTCAGATCTTTGTATTAACATTTGAAGGCCTCAGCAAGATCAACACCTGCCCCCTCCAGCATAAATTCAGAAATTCAGAAGCTATACCCTTCCCTCAGGCACTCCAGGACTGAAAAGTGGTTCTCTGGGGTTATTCCAAGGCCCTGAGGTACTGCCTGAGTGAATGGCACCATCAAAAAAAAAAAAAGAAAAGAAAAAGGAAAAACAAAAACAGCAAGCAATTTTTTTAATGAAGGCCTCCTCTTTTAAGTCATAAAAATGTTTTAACTTTTCTGTGCCATCTGGTTTTATGGGATCCTGATCTGGGGACATGGAGGAGTCTGACAAACTCCAACATTCCCTTCTCAATGGCATCAAGTGAGATGTCACATGACCCATCTGATTATCTCTAGTTACTTAGGAGTTTGGCCAGAGCCACCAGTTCTTTTTCTGACTTGCCTTGGGCCCCTGGGGATGCTCTGCTGAGACCAGGAGCTGAGAAATCAGAGGGGCCCAGCACCTAAGCATCCATTGGCAGGGTTTCACTGCCTAAGCTACACAACAGAGCTCAGGAACCCTGAGGACAGTCTATGATACTGGGATACAGTAGATTGCATAGGCCCAGCATGAGATGACAGGCATAACCAGGAACTGAGACAGAAATCGAAGAGGCCTGGCCTAACTGAACTAGGGAAACATGACATTTAGGAGGCCTCTGGTGGGTTCTTGGTACCTGGTTTGGGCTGGAAGCAATTGAGAAAATCCTCCTATTTATTACAGAACTTCTTCGGACAAACTGATGAGACTCTAAATGAATCCAGTTGTTGTTGTCATTGCCCCTATTATTACCTTTGCTCTGTGTCTTCTATGTTTTGCCAGTCTTTGTGTGTTCTGACTCAGTGACTGAAACAGACAAACAGTATGGGTAATAAGACTAGTAAACTGAACTTTTCACTAGCCTGTGTCATGTGTATTCGTTTCATTTTTGCTGTCTGTGGTCCCTGTATGTGTTTTTGTGCCCCATTTAATCTTCTCCAATTATAGGTGAACTTAGAAACTGGGCCAAGCCACCACTCCCATGCCGCCAGGCTGGGGCAACCCCAACCCCCAGCATGCCACCCTGGGCAGCGTTGTATACTCCCATGGTCTAGACCCAAATCCACCACTGCCACTTGCCATGGCTATTTTGATATCCAAGCCTCAAAATTTTCTTTCTGGTCACTGGATTCAGTTTAGCAGCAGGGATTCCAGTGTCTTTTGGGTATGGGTTATATTAAAATGTTGTTTTATGCTGTTCTGCTGTATTGAAAAACTAGCTCTGGAGTTGTAAAGTTTCTGTCCAGTGTCAGGCAATTCACCTGACTTCGTGATAAGCAAAAACAAAAAGAGCAAGACAGAGAAGCTATGAAAATTAAACCACTGGTTTCATTTAATTGCCAAAAACTTGTGCTAAGATATAAACCTCAGCTCAAAATTTGTAAGACTATTATATAAATTTTCTGTGCCTTAGGAATTATAATTGTATTGAATATGGTTAAAAATCTATAAAATCGCTAACAGAAGTTGACTTGAAACTTATAACATGGGGTTAATAATTAGAAAGTTATACAGATAACCTTAAAACAAAGACCTGATCCATCAATGTCTGTGGTTCTGGGCAAGCTTCCAAATATACTAACCTTGCTTTTTTAACTCCTGCTGTTGGGCTCCTGGCTAACTGTTCTTGCGAACATGGTTTTTATAGATAAGGGCTCAGCCTGAGAAAAGCTCATGGCTGTACTGGAATCTCAAACACCTAGCATAGTGGTCAGCCAACTAAAGTTAGAACTACCACGAGTAAGCATCAGAAACTAAGAGAATTTTACCTTGTATGAAATGAATGTGTAGGTCCATTTCAGGAGTACCTACCCTTCTAGTAATAAAGCAGTTGATCCATTTCCCTGACATCTTGACTCGTTATAAACATACAGATTTTAGGTAAAACAGCATGGATGCCTGTTCACAGTATTCTTGTGGAATCCTTGAAATCCATGGGGATGAAGTTAGTGTGATAATAAAGCCCGTTTCCAAGTGCATGCTCCTCTTGGATCATCCAGCTTGTGTTATCCCATCTTCAGGCATCCTGGTCCCCTCAGGATAGCATTATCTTCAAATCTCAGAAAAGCACTGGTCTTTATCTGAGTTCCTCCTCCAAAGAATTAGACTGTCACTTCGTGTATCAAGTGACATTGATCTTTGATACCAAGGAAAAGGATTTGGGTCTCCAAATCTCTAAAAATGTCTTGTAATTATATTCTTTCTTGATATATGCCCATCATAACTGAAGTATTCAGTTCTTAGGCTTCATATCCTAATTCTACAGGCTTTTATTTCAATCAATGTAAAAATATTTATCTTCATCAAAGCAGTACATCATGGATCTTAACATTCTTCAAGTGCTAATGAAGTGGATTCATAACTTCAGTAAATTTTACTTTCAAGTGATCCTTTCAAACAGTGGGAAACCTTTTATCATTGAAAAATAATTAAATAATTGATTGTTCTCTAACACTGCAAAAAACCTATCAGTCTATGGCAGAACAATTTGGGAAGTTTCAGCTTTGGAGCACTTGGCCCAGTGTTGTAGTCAAAGTGGCTTTCATCTTGCACTACAGCATCTTCTACCAGTAAGGCATTGTATCATTTAACACATTCACACTCAGTGCCCTTTGTGAAAGCAAAGTAACTTCCGTGAATTTAACATGGATTATGCTTTTCTCCAAGAATATTTCTTCTAATTTTTCTCTGCTGAAGCAGCTGTGGTTGCTATGCCATCAGCTCTGTTGCTATGGGGGATGCCTTGAGTGTTTGCCAGACAATGATTGGTTATTTCAGAGCCCTTATATTCCACAGTTGACATTTTTCTGTGTTGAATCATGCTATTTTATTTTAATTTGAAGGGTAGACTCAATAATGTTGATCAGCTTTGAAAGAGCTGAAATTAGATATAAAAGGATTCCATTACTTATCTTCTCAGGAAACACTAAAAACCCAAATGGCCTGTAGAGAAAACACACATGTCTATAAGACATGCAGAATTTAGAAACTTGTGTGTGTCCAAGGCATACGACTCTTAAGCCATGAGATTTGAGAAATGAAAAAGGATGAGTGCTATCATGTGTGGAATGACTCTAAACAAAGAACTCATTTCAAATTGGAGGTGGCCACATCCAGGTTAACCTTAATGACAATTGCCATAATCAACACGGTGGCTGACATTTGGGCTTCATCTTCTATAAATGCTGCTCTCTCATGAGTGCCAAGAGAAATAACCTTTATAAGACAAGATCCAGGAGATCCTGGACCCCACTGCTTAGTCACTAAGCTGTTTAAACAGGACAAGACACCAGTTTGTAACTTTTCCAGATAAACCCATCAGAAGTGGGCTCATGAAGGGAATGTGAGTAAGCTGGCTTAATGCCAGGTGGTTTCGATTTTATTACTTAGAGACACATAATGATCAGATTCATCATCATCTTTCTCCTCTGGCATTTGTACTCCTCAGGTCAAATAACACTGGAAGGTAGGTTATGAGCAAATATGACATTTCTTTACTAGAATTTATTTTAGAAAATAATTGTACCATCTTCTGAAACATTTATTCCTAACTTACTATTGAGGTTTTTTTTTTTCATTTCAATAATTCCTCCTTCTACAAACATATTTCATCTTTCACAATTAGGAGACTGCATGCCTGTGATTTACACAGAATACTGTTAGTATTCATTTCAGGCTATTGTTTAAGTAAGATTTTTCAGTCTTATGGCATATAGATAGATATATACAGATATTTTATTTTCTAATAAAAAGATAAGGTTCTTCTCATGCTAGATGAAAAGGGATAACTGAAAAAGACCTCAGAACAAAAATAATTTTCAAGTCCAGTTCATAAGACTATACAAGATGCTGGTATGTATGAGCATATTCATGCATATTTAAATCTTAAACAAGAAACATTAAGAAGCCTAGCAAAGGTTCCATGCTGCATCTTTCCTCTAATCCTCTACTTGCCCTGAAAGGAAATAAGCAAAGAAATAAAAAAGACTGACTGACTACCAGGATTCTTTTTCAACTCTTTACAAAATGGCTTAAATTGCTCTTTTTGTGGAAACTGAGAGGGCAGTACTGAATTTTGTTCTTGCTTAAATAAGGAAGTTAATCCCATTTGCATCTGTAGATTAGGTTAAGCTTTACAGCCTCATCCATCTTCCCCCACTCTGATTCACTTCTTCTCCTGCCTTTGGCTCAACTTTACCCTGTGATGGAACCAGAACTCGAGGAGCAGTTTGTGACTCCTCTCTGTGTATCTTGTCCAAAGGATCAAGTTACACTCAGCTCTGTTGTGACCCTTCACCATCCAGACATGTTATTATCTTGGATGCTATTGTATTCTTGCCTGGGCTGTACCTGTGCCTTCCATGTGGTTCCATCCTCATCCCCAGGCTTCTCCAGGCATTTGCTCAAAACAGTAACAATAATCCCTGCTTGCTATTCATCATCACCTGAATATTTAATAGACCATGAATAAATGTAGAATCTCTAACCCTAAAAATTGAATTTCCTAAATACCAGGAACTTTTTCATTCTCAGCATTTTTTATCAAGGTAAAACACATTTCATTAGTCTACTTCTTTTCTTTCTCTTTGTTTTTTCTTTGTTTTGTTTTTTTCGAGACAGGGTTTCTCTACCTAGCCTTGGCTGCCCTGGAACTCACTCTATAGACCAGGCAAACCAGGCTGGCCTCAAACCCATAGAGATCCGCCTACCTGCCCCTGCCTCCCAAGTACTGGGATTAAAGGCTTCATTAATCTATTTCTAAGGCTAAGAGCCTTGCGGGCCTTCTCAGCTTCTCTCTTTAATGTCTAGCACCCAGTTGAAAAACCAAACCCTATTGGGTCTGTCTGAGAACATGTAGAGTTTTCACATGTGCGCTTTCTTGTCCTGTTTCCTTCCCACTCTAAAGTATCCTAACCAGATGTGGTGGCAGTTGCCCCTAACAATTGGTATGCTCCCACTCTCACAGCGCTACCTTCTTGGATTCTGACAGTACAGTGTTACTAAGGCAGCGTGAGTGGGTTGTTTCGATGTATTAACCGTAAGGATCTAGAGACTTTCTGAGTTTGACCATGAGTTTGAGTTGTAAGTCAAGGCCCACCATCACTGATTGACCCATTTGTGCCAACTAAGACTCACCTCTGTGTTCCACAATCTCAAAACCACAGCGCCCCCTGCTGGAAACCACATGCTCAAACGCATGAACCTGCTGAAGATCCTTCACACTGTCCATTTCTGGAATCTTTTGTAATCACAAACAGAAATTCTGTCCAATTCTCAATAGCACACTCACCTTCCCAGGTCCTGGTAACATTGAGTTCCTGTTCCAGAAACCTCACCTATGTAAAATCATGCAACATCTTTCCTTTCTTGAGTATCTTTTAAAAATCTCATTTAACATAACATATTTAGTTTTTAGGAGTTATGGCATTGTCAGAATTTTCAGAAGGCTGGGAAACATGGATCTGTATGTTTCTCTCGCATTTTAACTGTTTGTGCTCATGGACACATGGGCTGTTTTCTGCCCATTGGCTACTGTGAATTAAGGTGACCATGAACATTGCTGTGCTAACGTCCAGCATGGGTCTGCACTTTCAGTTCTTTCGGGTTTATATTAAGAAGCAGAAAGACTGCATCAAATGATTCCTCAGTGTACCACTGTGTGTTCACACTAGCAACTCTAAAGAAACTCAGATTCTCTACTTCCTTGTCAACACATTGTGTTCTGCCTGTTCCTTTTCATATTCAAAACATGGAAGTGAAAGTGCATGGGGTAGGTGACGGCATATTATGGGTTCAGTTCGCATTTCCCATGTTTAACGGTATCACATACCTTCTCGTGTGTTTATTGGGCAGTTGTTTTGGTTCTGGTTGTTGAAACAGAGTCTCTCATATTGCATATGGGTCTCAAACTCAGTGATGTATGTAGCTGAGTGTGGCCTTGAACTCCCAGTACTCATAATTCCTCCTCCCAGGTGGAGGGATCATATACTGCTCTTTCATTAACCATTTGCATATATTTTTATTTTTGCTGACCTTTGCTCCCTTTTAATTAAAATGTTTTCATTTGGTTTTGTTTTCATTGAGTTATCTGTATTTTTTATAGTCTAGTTATTAATCTCCTACCAGCTTTGTGACCTGAAAATATTTATCTATAATGGTCTTAAGTATAACTGTTGATGTAGCTTTCATGGAGACACTTTTGAATATTAAAATAGACGTGTGATTTACCACAGTCTGCTAATACAAACTTTAAGTATAACAACCTACTTCCCTTATTCACTCTTACACACCATCATCCTGAGTATCAGTTGCATTTCAATATCAACTTCAGTCATCAAGTATAGTTTATAAGTAATAGAGTTACTTTATCCCATATCTCAGCTGCTTTTCCTGTTCTTTGTTTCATATATGTCAAAATTCTTCTTTCTTTTCTTTACATTTACATCTGATTTTTTTTATTGAAAGGAAATTTCATGCAATGTATTCTGGTCATGCTTTCCCCTTGCTAGCCCCTTCCAGTTCCTCCCCACCAGCCAGCTCCATACCTTCTCTCTCTCTCTCTCTCTCTCTCTCTCTCTCTCTCTCTCTCTCTCTCTCTCTTTCAAAAACACACATAGAAACAAAAGAATCACAAGAAATACACACAAACAAAAACTCAAAATAGAAAAATATGATATACATGCAAAAGTACTAAGAAAAAAAGCCCAAGCAAAGCAATAGGAGACAGAAATGAACAGAAATACCATTATACCATTGAGTTCATTTTGTTTGGTTCATCTACTGCTGGGCATGGGGCCTCCCCTAAAATGTGGTTAATATGACCAGGGAGACTCCATGGACGAAAGCTAATTTTCCCTTTGCAAACTGCTGTTCATATATACCTCAGTCCTGTTGTCTCTGGAAGATGCTGTTTCCTTAGTGTCCTCCATCCCTCTGCCTCTTACAATCTTTCTGCTTCCTTTTCCACATAGGCCGTGAGCCCTAAGGGGTGGTGGTGATGAACACGTCTTATTTAGGACTAAGGGTCCAAAATCTCTCACTCTAAAAACCGTCCAGTTGTGGTTCTCTGCATTAGTCCCCATCTACTGCAAGAAGTAGAGTCACTGGTGATGGCTGAGAGCAACACTGGTCCATGGGTATAGCAGAATGTCATTAGGAGTCACTTTAGTACTGTGTTCCTTTAGCCAAATAATAGCATTTGGTTTTCCCCTAGGCTCATGGCCTACCCCATCTTATGGTTCTAACTTTTGTGTTTTATTTGTATATCTTGCTTATTCTTTTATTTTTTAAAAAAACTTCATTTAACCAGTTTTTAGGTTTGTTTTGATAGTTGACAGATATTTCTAGTTTCCCATTATAGTATAGTTGACAGATTTTTTTTCTTTTATTTTCATGTAATATATTCTGATTGCAGTTTCTCCTCCCCCAGCTCTTCCAATACTTTTAATTTTCCTTGGTAGAAGGGTTTCTGCTCCCTCTTCCCAAGGAAGAGTCTTGCTAATTGTAGATGTAATGATTAGAGCTCTTCTCTGTTGTTCCCTAATGAACATTCATCCAATTCCCCCTGGCGTTTATGGTTTCACATGAAATTCTTCCCATCAATGTCCCTCTGAAGAAATGATTGTTTTTCTCTGTGCATTCTCAAAATATTTTTCTTGTCCATCTCTTTCAGGAGTTTAAGTGGAATGTTTCATCGTATAGAGTGTCTCTTATCTGTAGTTTCCTTAAGGTCTTGCATGTATGGATACTTGTATCACCATCTGGAGATGTGTCCATCCATTATTCTTTCAAAGTTTTCCAGTACCACCTTCCTCCTAGCTTGAGAATTTGATGATATACTAGTCGAGTTTTCTGTGATCCTGTATGTCCTTGAGGCCTCTCTCAGTTCACTATTAAATGGATCAGTTCTCCTCTTTGCTCTTCAGATGTGATGACTGCAACTGCTATCTCTTCCCATCTGCTCATTCTTTCCCCTCTACTCTATTATATTCATCCACCAACATTCCCTGTTTTAATTTTTAAAATTTATTTTATTTTTATGCTCCACAATTTCCATGTGAATTTCTTCTTAATGATTTGTCAAGTGGATTGTTTTACCTTAATTTCAAGAGAAATTGTAATTGATGAAATGGTGACCTTAAAAATCTTGGTCACATAATTCATCATTTGGTTCATCTCAATATGGGGGTGTCCTGGCAAGTTGTATGTCAACTTGACCCAAGCTAGAGTCATCCAAGAGGAGGCAGCATCAGGCTGGAGGCAAGCCTGTAGGGCATTTTCTTAATTAGCGATTGATGGGAGAGGGCCTAGCCCAAGGGGAGTGGGACCATCCCTGTGCTAGTGGACCTGGTTTTGTAAGAAAGCAGGCTAATCAAGCCGTTGGGGAGCAAGCCAGTAAGCAGCATCCCTCCATAGCCTCTGTATCAGCTCCTGCCTCCAGGTTCTTGCACTGTTTGAGTTCCTGTCCTGATCTACTTCAGTGATGAACAATGATAATGAAGTATAAGCAAAGTAAATCCTTTCCTCCCTAAGCTGCTTTGGTCATGATGTTCATTGCAGCAATAGTAACTCTAACTAGAACAGGGGATTTGTCCTTCCTCATTCAAGTTATGATTTTACTGATTTTTATACCAACAGGTTTGGGAGTTTTGTTTTGTGTTGTTGTAAATTATATCCTGGACCCTTTGTTAAATCAAGGACCTCTGTATTTAACTTTCTGATTTTTGGCACCTGGTCTCACTATTCAGGGTGAGCAAGTGGGGTTCTATCCTACTTTACCCAACACGACTCCAGGGGAGGTTTATTCTCTAGTGTCTTTCCTGTGTTCTCCTGGGACTGGTGTTGAATGGAACCTCCTAGCCAGGCTTGGGATGCCTCTCATGAGCCTTAGATCTGCAGGGACCAAGAGGTTTCCTGAACTAAGCTTGTCAGAGATTAGAATTTTATTGAAGAAAATTTTAAATGATACCTGAAAAAAAAGTACTAAATTGGAAAGTTACCACAACAAAACAGGAAATTCAGGAGACAGGGCGAACCCCTCCATGGCCTCCTCTGAATATGGCCCTAAGTTTTCTCAACTGTGGTGGTGACAAAGGAAGTCAAAGAACTCCTGTGTTCCTGTCTATAGTTCTGGCCTCTGGAACGGACCGTCTCACCTCATTTTCTTGTCGGCGGCAGTATTGCCCTATGTGTTGGAAGACAGATGGTTTGTATGATGGCATTGACACCAGGAAGGAAGTATGCCCACACCAGGAAGGAAGTGTGCCCACACCAGAAAGGAAGTGCATCCACACCAGGAAGGAAGGAAGTGCATCCACACCAGGAAGGAAGTGTGTCTACAGCCTAGATCAACATTTCTGCTGATGTGAGCCAGGAGGAAACTACATAGACTGAGTTACTACAAAGCTCATTGCTCGCGTTTGCTTACATTGTGTTTTCACCACATGAATCAGCTCCCTAAAAAGTCACTTCTCCACTTTGTTTTGGATAATTGCTTTTAAGTCACTAATAGTTGGTTGCCCTTTCTGAGTAGGACCATTTTACATTGACATGTGCCCCACAAAAGCTGTAAATAAGGAATTTGTGGTAGATGAGAATACACTTCTGAAGAGCACAGTGTAGAGGGTTATTTGAAGACATATCTTCAGCAACTCAACATTCAGGCAAGCTTACAGCAAGGGTGAAGGGTTATGGATTTCCAACAAAATTTATTACAACTTTGTTGTGATATGTTCATGTATATTATGGTTCCAAATGCTTTTCTATGGCTGGAAATGAGTGAGGGTATTCTGTTGGCCTTTGGTGGTACTCTTCAGGGAACCGCCCATCAGTGGTCCCTGTTTTTTATGGAGTTATTGAATGACAGACTCTGACTAAAACATTAACATTTGAAGAAAAGTAATATACACTATGTGATTAACTCAGATATCACATTATACTGAAAATCTCTAGTCACTGAAGATCATTGTGTAAATTGACACCGAAGGTATTATCGTTAATAAGCTTAATAGAGCACTTTAAGATGTGGGACTTTTGTTTTTCATCATTAAATGGCTGTAGGGTAGTTGCTTTTATTCAGACTGATAATAAATGGAACCAGCCTTAGTGACCAACCTCTTAATTTTACAACTTCATTTTGATAATGACTGGGAGGAGGAAGAGATTGTATATCGATTTAGAGGCCAATTTACATTTTATTATTATTTCTCTGACACTGGACATGTCGTTATAAAATCAGTTGTATGACAGTTTTAAAGACTGTGTAAATCAATTTGAGACATTTTAATTGGAATTTGGGGATTTCAGATTATTTACTTAATTATTGTTATAATTGACTTAGCACAGCAGCTCTGGAGAATTTTTTTCACAGAATAAAAGATTATGTTAAAATGTTGGTCTGCTTAACATCTGAAGGAAATATACCTCTAGAATCTTAATGACTTTATTTCATTCTTAAAAGCAAGACCCCATCTCTCTCTTCCCATTGGCCTCCTCTGTAATCCCCGGATCCCTATTTATTGATCTCTATAGTTCCTCCCACTGTAATGTGTGGGTTTTGATTATCTGTGCAAAACTATAGAAATACTGTTCTAGTCAGCATCCTGCAGAAACAGAACCAGGAGGGGAGAGGGGAGAGGGAAGAGGGTATTCTTTAGGAAATGGACTTACAGATGATGGAGAAGACCATGCAAGCTGGGGACCCTTGGAGGCTGGAAGTATAACTTGGTGCCAGGGATACCAGGGGGTTATTCTCAGTTGGAGACCAATACTCTAATAACCCAGATATCTACTGTGTATTCTGGAGTTCACAGGTCAAGGGAACTGGAGCTGTGTTGTCCAAGCACAGGAGAAGGAGTGTGTCCACTCCAAGAGAGCCAACCAACTGCTTTTTACTTGTCAGGTCCTCTGCTGGTTGGACAAACCCACCTACATTGAATTCTCCATTCACCCTATTGACTCAAAAAAACCTTCATTACTGGCTCTCTATATAGTCCCTCCTTCACTCAGGCACATAACATTGGCCTCAAACTAAACAACTCTGAAGCATCACAGCTTTGGGTCATCCAGAACCAGGCACTAAATTAAAAGAAACATAATTCACAATACATTCCTACTTTACAACTCACTGCTTTTTACCATGATGGCACCCGGGTATACATTGGTGGAGTAGTGAAGGCAGGAAGTTGTCTTTGCCATCTGCTACCCCACCTCTAACACCTGGGAGAACATTGAACACATAGTAGCCACATGGCATCCATTGAGTAGAGGACTGTATTTCTTTAAACACTGTGAAGAGAGATAACCCTGCAGCCTACCCTTGTTTCATAGGACCCAGATTCCCTGTCAGGAAATGTCAAAGATTGCCCCAGCCCTGCTCTGCATTAGCTGTGTGTATGCATCCTCTGTCACTTTACTCCTCTCTGTTGTTCCTACCAGCCCTCTGTGACATGAACAGATTGTATTGATGAACAGTCAATGCCAACCCATATTCTAAAGTGCTCAATTCACTGATTCACCAGTGATGAGCTGCAGGAGTTCAGGACGGAGCTGGCTGAGAGCAGAGTTACAGTTGGTGGTCATGGGGCCAGCTTTGCCAGCTGGCATGTGCAGGCTTACAAATAAGACTCTGCTCTCTCTGGCAACTGAAAATTTGGCTCTAGTACTTGAACTAGTCACCAACTTGATTCAAACACTAATAAGGCTCTTCTCTATTTTGGCATGGAAAATTGACTTTTAAGAATAAAGGAAACTAAATCTGAAGCAGAATGAAATAGGAAATAATGATACAAAGAACTAGAGTAAATCTCGGCTCTAAGATTTTGTGAGAGCCTTTGGCCAGATTTTTTAATCTCTTTGTGCCTTTATTTTGGCTTCTGTAAAATGGGACGATGATAATAACACCTAAATGAAGTAATTCAATTAAAGCTCCTGGGACATGGTAAATTTTGTAAGTGGACAGCCAGGTGGATGTAAAGGTATTAGATAAGTGGGTGGAAATGATTCATGAAGAATAAGTCATAACATTTGTCCTGTTGACAAATACTGAACAGTAGTAAAATTGAGACCTCTTCTCTCTGTTGCAAGTTGGCCAATTTCTTACCATCTGTGTCACCCTGACTCCTGTAAAATGTCAGTGATAATAAAAGCTATCTCCAGGGGGTTGTGAACTCCAGGTCACCAGTGCACTGTGTTGAGAGAAATGTCTGGCACCATAGTAAGCATTTCATACTGAAGCCATCCTTATTGTGTATGCCAAGCTCATCCAGGGAAGTCATGATCAAAGACATGTATAGCCATCAGTGAATGAACAGTGATAGGACTTGTCTGCTTGGCTACATATATTCAGAGAGTCTAGAGATTTTTTTTTATTCTCTTTAGAAGAGTATGTATAATCAGACTACTTTAATGAGACAGGAAATAAGCCTATAATGCCAGATGATAGAGAGGCCATTTTCAATTAGCAGGAAATTTTGAGATATGTTTGAACATACCTAACTTCATTTCTTTTTAACATTTCCACAATTTGGAAAGAGACAACCACCTGTCCCTGAAAGTGGATTGATGCAAAAGGGCCTCTCAATGGTTCCCATGTCCCCCACTTTTAAAATATTATTTCTAGCTAGGGCAGTGACTCAGTGAGTGAAGTGCTGGCCTTGCAAGCATGAGGACTAGACTTCAGATCTTTAGCACCCACACAAATGCCCAGTGGGTGTGGCAAGCTGCCTGCAGTCACAGCAAATAAGGTAGAGAGTGATCCAGAAAAACTCCTCATGTCAGCCTCGGGCCTCTACATGCATGCACACACAAGCGCACCTGCACGCCTGCACACAGGTATACCCACACGCATGCAAATGTGCTTGCATATGTGCACAGCATACACATGTAGACATACATAAGAATATCTTTACACATCAAAGTCACTTCGGTCTCACTAATTCTTAAAAACCTTTCATTGTGGTTTGGCTGCTGCAGGGAACAGTATATACCTGTTTGTTGTGTACAATTCGATGAGTTTGGAATACACTTTTTAAGATGTGAATATCCCTCAAGAGTATCAGGTATCTCCATTATTCACTCATTAGAGTAACTTTTTTTAATGTCTGTTTCTGAATATGTCACCTTGAAGGCCATGGGGGTTTAAAAGGAAGATTTAAGCTTGTAGCTGAAAGTGTCCCACCCAGTCCTGCAGCCACTCAGAACCAAGTAAACACTTAGAAGCTTATATTACTTATAAACTGCTCAGCCATTAGCTCAGGCTTATTACTGACTAGCTCAGTAATTAACCCATAATTTTTATTTATGTTTAGCCTCATGACTTGGTACCTTTTCTCAGTTTTGCCTTCACATATTGTTTCCTCTGTGTCTGGCTGGCGACTCCTGACTCAGCCTTCCTCTTCCCAGAATTCTCCTTTTCTGCTTATTGCGCCTATACTTCCTGTCTGGCTACTGGCCAATCAGCATTTTATTTATCAACCAATCATAGCAACACACGTTCACAGCATACAGAGCAACATCAACCATCATTTTCCCTTTTCTTTCTATTTAAAAGGAAGGTTTTTAACTTTAATCTAGTAAAATTACATATAATAAAAGTTATCAAGCAAGAATTACAGTTATAATATATAGTATATTTGTATTTGGCAAAATTAAATTTTATCATCTATCCTATATTTGTGAGTCTAAAGTTTTATATCTTCCTTTTCTCTTATCATAACCAAGGAAAACCATAATTATAACTATCTAGTCTTCAACTACATCAAAGACCCCAGAAGAATATAATATTATCTAAGTAAACAGGAAATGCATTGTAAGAAACTTTCAAAATTTTGGAAATGACAGAGACAGATGACTACCTGGACAGTTACTCAAAGTTCTTCTGCAATGTTGGGGCATCCATTCTTCAGCCTACAGGCCTCGAGTCTCCCTGTTGCTTCTCTCTGTGTCCTGTAGAGTGTCTGGCAGTTTCTTCTGTGAAGCAGGAACCTGAAGGACCATCTTGCCTTCCAAACTTCAGTGGTCACCTTCCTATGGGTCCTGCATGTCTAGTCAATAAAACATTTTGTCAAGCAGTCTAGGCAAGAACAGTTTCTTGTCCAAGTGGCTATTTTTTGCCAAGAAGAAGATAAACTCCATATGGAGTGTCTTCAATGCCCATTTTTTCTCTTGAAGTAATTGGTGCTGCCAGGAACAGATGTATCTCATTGTCCAGAAAGTTTAAGTTTTTAAGTCAGTTTAAATGCCCTATTCTGTAGGTCTTTGAAGTGTTTGAAGATTACCTACCTAACTGAAATATATCTATGTATACCTAGAAAACTTAAGTGACATGACTATAAGTTTGACTATCATAGATGACTAATTATTAATTTGTATTTCTTAATTATACATTACAATTTTAAATAAGCTATACAAACATAATACTTTAAACAAGAGTAGAAATGTACCTATAGTATAACAAAATTAACTTTAAATTTGTATCAATAAACTAAAATCTATACCAATGTAAAACATTTTAAACAAGTTTCACTTTAAAAGTAGGCTCAACAATTCACCCTTTTATCCTATCAAATCTATATCCTGTATTTCCATATCCTTTCCCCCTTTCTTCTTTTAGAAAGATATTGACTATGACCAATAACAATTTGTAACCAACAACCTAAACAAAGACAAACAACCATAATCCAGTTTTTGGGAGTGTGGACGTAGTGTTCTAAGCTAGTTCCTGCTGATAGGAGGTGCTGGTGGTCCTCTGAGGATCCTGAGAAAATTCGAGATAATGGTCAAGTCCTGGGAAAACCAGCTCTAACCTTTGTTGATAAGTACCATCTGTTAAGGTTCAGGAGGTCTGGCTTGATTAACTCTGATCCATCTTAACCTGGAACAAATCCATAGCCTCCTGCTTTGTGTGGAAACAAAAGCAGAGCCTCCTTTCCAAAGCAACATATCCTTAGATCCAAGTTTTGAAGTCAAGATATCTTTAAAATACACATATTAGTTTAACTGAGTAGCCTGTACATCAAATGTCTTTCTGTAGTTAAAAATCCCAAATACAATATAATCCAGACTCTCTGTATAATATCCATCTTTATGTGGCTTATTTTTTATATTTCCTTTACTGTCTCTTTAAAGACTTTATTTTTTAAAGCTATTTCTTTATATAACTGTCTATATTCATTTTCTTCTCTTCCAAGCCTACATACATTTTTACACACACTATAAACCATTTAAAGTCTTATTTCATCTGAATCTACCGTATTGTGAATCTATTACTTTAAACTGCAGTGGTTAGTACTGAAGTGGCAGCCTTGACTGCTGACTCCACTCATCTCAGCTTTTCAACATGGTGGAGGTAATTCACGGCCGGCTCTGGGAGCCATGCTGTCTGCTGACTCTGGGAGGCAGTGGGTCTATGTTTCCATCAAAGCAGCATGTAGCCCAGAAACACTTTTTTTTTTTGGTCTGTATTAGCAAAGGCTAAATAAATCCACCATGCAGGGTAATGTGTGGCTTGGAGATGCCTCTGTGTACAGTGGCAGGAATCTGTTATGCTGCAGGGCAAGCCTGCACACCATGAATCTGCCATAGAGTAGCTCAAGCCCACAGGCTGCAGCTGGCCCGAGAGAGACAACTAGGAAGCCGTTTTTAGCTCTGTTTTAGAATCTTTTTTTTTTTTTTAAAGCTTTTTCCAGTTTTAGGTGGAAACTCTTGCCACACATTTTGGTGCAATTTGTAGTCATAAGATTTCCTGTGTCCTGGCCTGCTGGCAGTTGGGACAGATCTCTCCCACTTGAGTCCCCCAAGTAAACACACAGAGGCTCATATTAATTATAACTGCATGGCCATGGCTCAAGCTTTTTGCTAGCTAGCTCTTATATCTTAAATTAGCCCATAACTATTAATCTATGTATCACCACATGTTCCATGGTTTTACCTACGTCCCATTACATGTTGCTCCTTGGTCGGCTCACCTGCATCTCTCCCCACCTTTTTCCTGTCTCTTTCTTTGAATTTCCTGCCTGCCTCTAAGCTGCCTTGCCATGAACCAACCGGCTTTATTTATCAACCCATCAGGGCAACATATATTCGCAACATACAGAAAGATGTTCCCCCATCATAAACTGAATTAGAAATTAGCTGGAGAACTTCTGAAGGGAGTTGTTTCACATTAGGGAAATTTGGTCTGATGTCCAAGTGATCACTTGGTAAACCAGGGGAAGACACTAAAAAGGAGAACAGAAACTAAGTTGATTTAGTTCATAGTTGCACTTGAATAACAGACATCGATGGATTGTTTCCAAAAATCCCATATTTAATACTGAATGAATCCCCTGCTTCCTGCTAGGGTCTGTACCAGTTCATTACAGCAGGGTGAATGTTAATGGCCCTGTAATTTGTAGGGTCTTAGGCAAAATGAGAAGGCAGGTCCTTTGTTCAGAAAGCAGGTACAAGGGGCCACAAAAGAACTAACATACAAGCCATTTCCTTTCTTCTGCCAGTTCCCTTGATATATCAGATTGGCAACATATCATTGTGTGCTGTTCTGAGTGAAAATGAAAGTCAACAGCATAAATTATTGGCATGAATTTTATACCATTTGCCTTTGTATGGTGCAGTGCACATATAACACCTATTACTCGCTTATGGAATCATAAATAAGTCCATGTTTTGATCTCATGGACCATGTGTATGTGTTTTGTTCTTACAACAAGAGTGAAAATGCAGCCTAGACCTTCCTCACCTGTCCTTGTGACACACCCAAATGTGTGCACATCCTCACATTCACCTCTTGCTGGCTCACTAAAGAGTAGACGGATTGAAAAAAACGACAACAACAAAAGAACTATGTATACATCCTTTTTCACCCCTTTGCTCCATTTTCTCACCATCTTCAATCTGTGGTCAGATGAATCAAGGAAAGTATATGATAGGAAGAAAGTAGGACAGGTCTGTTTCTCAGAACACCTTTACCTTCTTCCTAATTTGAGGGAATTCTGGCCTCCAATGAGAGCAGGCTCCTGTGGGCTAGCAGCTTCTGTGCTTGGTCATAGATACAACAGGCTTGCTCAGCTCCCCCCACACCCTCACACACACACACACACACACACACACACACACTGAATCTCACTCACCTCCATTGGATGCCCATCAGATGCTCCATCCTGCAGAGTGAATATGAAGCAGGGCGGTAAGGGATAGCTGCAGACATGTGTAGCGTGTATCCATTCCTGGTCCTAGCACAATCCAGTCCTATTGATGTTTGCCCAGTGCACTTGTTTACTTTAAGTGAAGCGTGAGCATTTTTAAACCCACAGGATACACATCCTGGAAGCCAGCCTCACCTTGATGTTTCTTATCCACAGCTGAAGAATCACTTAGCAGTTTGGTTTGCAAAGAAGGTAAAAACTGGATGGACTTTTCTTTTTTATGACATAATCTAACATTGCCTCTGACATGAGAATTCACAAAACACAGACATTGTCTGAAGTTTTTGATGTTCCAAAAGGGGCAAGCTGAAGGAACCACATGTCAAATAGGTAATTTAATATATCTTCAAGCAAACCTAATTTTTTGCAGACTTTATTGTAAAATGCAAGTGAAATTTTCAGATAAAATATAAGATTTCCAAGATATGATGTTGTTATTCTATAAAGGAGACATTTGATTGAAAACAAACTTAAGAGAAATTATCTGAGGAGCAGGACAGCTATGAGGAGAGATAAAAGACTCAAGGACTAGTCCTAGATTAACTGTCATTGATTAACTGTGGCCTAAGAAATATGGTTTCATCTCTTCAGTCCCAAAACTTCACCTGTAAAGTAAGACTTGACATAGACAGATTCTAGTTTAGTATTTATTCAGTGAAACAGGTATTTATACCACAGAAACCACTAGAAGACAATGTAGACAACATCTTTAAGACATAGGTATGGGAAAGGTTTTATCAAAAGGTATTCCAGTTGCCCAGGAATGAAGGCCAGTGTTTGACAACTGGGACCTCATGAAACTACAATGCTTCTGTACAGTAAAGAATTGTAGTCTTTTAAAGAATTCTTCTCAGGGCTGCTAGAGGCTGTGACCTTAGGCACATATGTTCGTGGGACTGTTATTAGATCTATGGTTTTATTGTTCATCTGTCCCATAGTTCACACATTCTGTATCATAAATGCCTATTGATTGTTGTCAAATAAAGCACATGTACATCAGAGAATATCAGATAAACAAGACATGCATTTAAAGAGACATGGGAGTGAGCAAGATTTAATAGGAGTTGGGAGACTTTTCATATTCCTAGGATAATTTCTTTTATTTTTCCTCAGATTTTTGTTTACCTCTTATCTAAAGTAAAATTTGCTTAGTTCTCTGGAAATTTCATTCATGATTTATTGAATCCTGTTACTAATTTACCAGCAGATTATTTTCCCGATATTTTAAAAAGAACTGACAAAATGTAAAATAGAGCTTTTTGTTATGACTTATAGAAGTTTTTCACAGATAAACAATTGTTAAATAACTCAAAAAATTAAATAAATGCCTAAAATAAATAAATATTCATGAGCTCCTGTGCCCACAAAATATGATGCTTTACATACATTGTTTACCTCTCTATATAATCATCTTTGGTAAGTAAAAAGAATATTGCCAGTTTCCTGTGCTAACTGTACTACAAACCTAGCCCATACCTGTCTCCCACATTCCACTGTCAGGTACCCCAGCACTTCCATGATAAGCCGACTAAGCACTGACATCCAGTTTATCACTTCAGCATACTTGTTATTTCCTTTCTGCTTACTCGCCTCCAGTAAAATGAAAGGTCCGCTGGTGTGTTCCCATGTTGTAGCAGTGTCTGGGGTATGATAATACATCTTTGTGGAATGGTGTAGGGAGTGAATGCATGAGTGAGTGAAGGGGTGAGCATTTGTACTAGCCTGAGGTCTGTCAACAGGTATTCCCGAGAGACCTCGTTACTCTGACAAGTGAGAGGGCTTGTAGGAGACAGTGAGACTGAAGAAGCTCCTCGGCTGGGCCCCTGATCTATTCAGAAATACATTTTACTAAAATACAGGCATGCCCTAAAATCTAATGCACATACAGATTGCATTTTCCCTTCCATACCCTAAGGCAATGTTTTTAAATAACTTCTTTTAAAAACTGGAAGTGGTCAGCTTATAGAGTAACTCCCGCAAAATGAATGGGTATGAGGTATATTAGTTTAAACTCTGACACCAGAGTTAAAGAAAAAAAATTCACACTGAGTAATCCAGAAAATTAATTTTAAAACACTTTAATAGATTTTGTTGCAGAAATATCCCAAAGATATTTCAGTGCAGGGAAATCTCAGGAAAAGATGTGGAGAAGAAGCAGGAGACATATGATGCAGGAATTTCTTCCACCAACACCTACAGTCTGTCTTCTTCAATCTTTCTCCATGGTCCACCAATATTTGCAGTCTCTGCCTGTAGGGGACAAGGTGACAAAGCCCTGCCTATCACTTTTTAAACCTGGCCCAGGCTGCAATTGTTTATTACTTGCAACTTGCTTGATGGTGGGTTTTGCTTACTTAGCTTTGCCTTTTTTCCCCCTCTGTTTGGTCTTTTGAGTGAGTTTCCAGGTGAAGCCATCCTGAAATGAGCTCTCTATCCTGCCTCAGCCTTCTCAGTGTTTCTATTACAGGCTGATGCCACCATGCCTACTGTGGCCACAATGTCCTTGTCCTCTTTGGGTGAGCTGCTCTTCCTGGTCCAGTTGACAATGGCCAGGAGCAAGTAATGTCCAAACAACAGACAGATGGTGCCCTTGATGATAGGAGAATTACCAGTATTGGGTAGACTCCAGAGAAGGGAGCTTGGCAAACATCCCCCAAACTAGCTATATCTAGGAAAAGGACACTGTAATAATGCAAGATGAACCATTGAATTAAACAAGTTACGTTAAAATTCCAGTACCTTATATGTGTAAAGTCAATATAGATATCAATGAAAAAATCTGAGTGGATCTTCTAACTATAGTTGTTCTTTTGCTCTTCTTTTTCTAGAATATAGGGGCTAAATATTGCTACTGAACCAAAGCAATTTTTTTTTGGAGGAAGGGGGAAATAGGGCTTCTTGGGGTAGCAAAAAGGTGAGTGTACCAGAGAAACAGTTCTGCATTCTAGGCTGAGTTCTGTCCCCAAGAAGCAAATGCAGTCCTCTGGGCTCTCTTTCCTCACCTGTATAATGAAGGTGGTGAAGAACCAGCAGCATGCCTTGGTAGCACCGTGCCTGGTAGCAGCATGCCTGGTGGCAGCTTGCTTGGTGGCTGGGAGCACTTTCAGAGTCCACAGATGTCATAGTTAGGATGGCCATGCACAGCTAGGCATGGTACCATGTGCCTGCAGTCCCAGCTACCCAGGGGACTGACACAGAGGGTGATTGAGCTCAGGAGTTCAAGGCCAGCTGGGTAACATAATAATATGCTGTCTCAAACTACTTGACTAAAGGTGAAATTCCACAACTTAAAATTTGCATATTTAAGATTTCCAGATAACGATGATAACCAACTATATTTGGGATCCACTACACCCTACATGAGTAAGCATTTGAGATACTTTTTACTGTTCAAAACAGATGGTTACCTAATAATTTTGTAACTTTTACAATGATCTATTTGTAATAAAACTTATTTTTTGTTCATATTCTGGTATCTTTTTTTAAGGAATTACATCATCTCTCCACTTTTTAAATCAACAGCACAATTTAGTTGAATATTTAGACTCTATTTAGTACAAAATAAAGTCTCAATAAATATTCATGGATAGATAAGCAGCCCAGTTCTTTGTTGTAAAAATCAGAATTTATTCATTGTCTTTTAAGTTTAGTCCTCATATATATGGGAAGACATTTTCCTCAGACTTTGATTTCCTGGAACATTGAGAATACTACACAGGATAATAGTTCATAAATCAAGGCTTCAAGTCTTTAAAATATAACTGATAATGGAGTCTGATTTTGTCTTCTCCAGGATAAAGAAATGGAATATATATGATTCATTATATTCCCAGAGTGCTTTGTCAAGTTCTATGTAAATAATCAATGTGGTTGTGTTACTATGGATCTTGATTTCCACTACCAACACTTTTCTAATACTTGTCAGCTTTGCCATCCTCAAAACAATAATAAGATGATGTCATCTATGATCTTCTTGACTATCAGGTATTCATTTTGGAAATGAAAGCCCAATGTTACTTTGTAGCTGGGCTCCCAGGCAGAAGCCCTGGGATATAGTTTAGCCTTTGCCAACTCTGAAAAACTAATCAAAACAGATCACTTCCATGACCCTGAATCCCTGTTCTGAAGCACTGAACTCTCTGTTAAAGAACTCTTACAGTAATTAGATTAAAACAATAGTCTCATTGCAAATCTGGCTACATTTCTTATTGCTGAAATTTACTTTCCCCTTTCTCTTCTGAAAATATTTTTATATGCTACCGAGGCACACAGAATTATTTTGCTTTAAACAACAACAAACAACAATAGGAGCAGATATTGGTGTCCCCTAGCTCTTTTGAAACATCAGGTCATTTGTGTGGTGAGCCCTCCCTTCTGTGACCTGCTACAAAGGAAAATCACAGCTCCACACAGCATGTGATATGATCTCAGGCAACCTCCCTCTCACGATGTGGCCCAGATATAATTTCTGTTTTGTCATATTCTAAGAAGCATCATTGGCAATCCTGTAAATGGCTTGGCTTAAGCATCACCAAGCCCACAGTTGCACACTTAGGAATAGTATGCCATGTTGGACCCTGCTGTGAAGTCAAAGAGACCACAATGGGAATAATGACAGTTTCTACACCTTTCACACCATAGTTGGTTAGGTGCGGTATTAATAAAGCATGTAGTTGCCAGGAAATGACTGCAATCTTATGCATATGCTGTACCTTACAAAAATCATGTATTTGATATTCATACCTTATTACTTTTTAAAGATTTATATTTATAATTTGCAGTTGTGTGTGTTGGGGGGGGGGGCAGTTCTGTGTGTATGAGTGCAGGTGCCTGCAGAGGTCAGAGGGATCAGATTCCTGGAGCCTGTATTACAGATGGCTATCAGTCTTCAGATGTGGAGGGGTACTGAGAACTGAGGTCAGGCCATCTACAAGAACAGAATGTGCTTTTAATCACTGAGTCATCGCTTCCCACCTCCCTTTATTACTTTTTAAAGAGATAGAAGTGATAGTTATGGACAAGTGTTTTGTAGAACACCAAATCTGTTTATAATGATGGCAGAATATTTTTTTTTTATTTTCTGGTTGATTTGATTTTCTGAGATGCATTAAAAAATATCATCACAAGAACCACCACGTAGATTTCCTATGCAGCTCTTCATCTCACATCATTGGATTTAATGGCTGCTGGTGTCATTTTTAGGAGATCAATCCTCAGTGTGTTTTGGTTTCAAATGAATCATCATGTCTAATTATTGCATTTGTTATCTTTCAGAGCAGTTGAACATCACATATCAAGAGTGACATCTGGTTAACAATATCAACAACAGCAGCCACCTGAAGCTTGGATCTCCTGTGCTGGAGGCAGGAAAAAATGGAAGAATGATCATCAAAGGTAGAACCTCCTCCCCTTATATATCCCCCTTCTATAATGTCTGCTTAAGATACACTGTATGAAGAAACTTTTCTCTTTTAATAGTATAATGTATTTCTACCTTACAATTCCAGAGCTATTAATAGACTGCTGAATTTAAAGACTGTGTTTAACTCCTTGGTTTCTTGTACAGATTTTGACCAAGATGTTCACATGTGTGGTAATCATTGTTGTCAGTCTGGAAAGTCAGGTCAGGCAAAGGTGGTTTCCAGGAGCCTCAGGGCTAAAATACTGGATGTCAGGTTAAGTGTCGAATGAGAGAAATAGATGGCATGGCATCCACTTTATATTTTCTTTTTTGTTTTCTTCTTGGTTTTTCGAGACAGGGTTTCTCTGTGTAGTTTTGCGCCTTTCCTAGAACTCGCTCTGTAGTCCAGGCTGGCCTCAAACTCACAGAGATCCACCTGGCTCTGCCTCCCAAGTGCTAGGATTAAAGGCGTTCGCCACCACCGCCCAGCCACTTTATATTTTCTTTTCATGCAGTACAAATGCACACCTATTAGCCCAAACGTGTCCACTGTGCTCTAAGTCTGGTAAGAAAGGCAGGGGAAATGCTGAAGCCTGATCTCCGATCTCCATTCTTTTCCTGTCATCCTGTGCTCTGTTAGGAGGGGAAGAAAGACCATAGAATGTCTGAATTAAATGCATTGCTTGAGTAAGAACAGATCAGAAGGAGGTAATAGTGCTGAGTATACAGTGAGCTATCTTTCTGTTTGGGTTACTTGTGCAACAAAGACCAGGACTTGAAAATAGCTGTTTACTGGGAAGATGATCCCACTAATCAAGATTGGGAATGACTGGGCATTCTTACTAGTACATGATGTAATGTTCCGCCAAGGCAGGAGAATAATAAGATTGAGTCTAGACTGAATGACATAGTAAGATCTGTCTCAAAAAATAAAATGAAATAATGAAATAGAAGCATAGAGAGTGAATCAATACGGGTAAGAACATGGGTAGGCTAACAAATCAGCCCTGGGATGGGAACTTGACTCTTCACAGGCCTTCCATGGAGGTTTGGATGCTGTCTGGGAGTTTCGCCTGAAGTAGGTGCAGTAGGAGGATCACTCACTCCCTGGGTCTTCCACCCAGGGTGTGAACTCCCCCGTAGTTCCAGGCTGTGTTAGCAGTACCCAAGGCAGGAAGCAGAACATCTAGTTCTCAGTGGAGACTGACATTATAAAGGCAAAGAAAATCTAGTGAGGAACAGAAATGCCCATCCCCAAAAGCTGTAGCTGCTTTAGCAAGTAGTCCCGAGGTCAGGATTCAGCCAATCAGAGACTTTGTTACATCCCCTTTGGCTTGATTTTGAAACTGGGGGTGAAAGTGGTTCTTATTTTAAAGTCCTGTCCAAGTACATGAAGCCAAGATGAACTGTTTCCAAATGAGCTTTTACCAATAGAGCTGTGCTGGAAATGAGACATGCATCTTGACATACAGTGTTTTTGTTGTTGTTGTTTTATTTTTTTTTAATTACACATTAGGTTTCAAAGTGTTGTGAGCATTTTAGGAAGAGTTACAAAGTATAACATAGGTAACATTTAATAGTACTTTCATTACAAAGAATAACGTAATAACATTTAATAGTACTTTACCAGCTACTGGGTATTGTTCAGTTTGAGTTGAGTGTGCAGGCAAGTATATTCTCTCTCTCTCTCTCTCTCTCTCTCTCTCTCTCTCTCTCTCTCTCTCTCAGAAATCAGTTCTTTCTCATTTTATCATATTCAGTATAAAGGAGCCATCTCACATTCCCCTTGTTCCTTACTTCTTTTTTTAACATTAGAATGTTAAACAATCAAATAAGGTTGGAGAAAAATGGTGGTTTTATTATAATCTGTAAAATCACACTAGATGTTGTGACTAGAAAGGAGCAGCCATTAAATATATCACAAGCAGACAATAGCAAACATCTCTCAACTATTGTAATGATACCAGTGATGTCAGGGAAAGTTGTAGCAGATGGCCAGGCAGAAATACTGAAAGAGGAGACAAATCCAGACCCTGCCATGATAAGACTTCACTGATGGTAGGGAGGCATGCTCAGAATGAATCTTATCCTAAGCACAAGATGCAAACAGAATGAATGTCCCCCAGAGACTCTGAGACTTGGCAAATTCTGCCTCTTTACTGAGCTTACACTCACCTCTCACTGGGTTTCCGCTCTATAGTTTCCTGAGTCTTCTGAAGTGAAAGTTCTGATTACATTGGGTTTTAGCTCAGATTCACCATGTCATTGTCATCCAAACTGATAAGTCAGAAATGTAAAACCTGCCACTCAGTTTGCCAACTTGTTCCTTGTTGACATCACTCCCCTATGGTCTAACCTAGAAAGTAGTATCTGTGGTTTGTAAAGCCTCCATTGGCTAGTGTAGGTCTGTGGTTGTTAAGCATAGATCAGTGTGGATTAGGTCACAGATGTGCATTTTTAACAAGCTTTGAGAGGAGGCTAACCTGTTTGTGCTAAGACCTGACTTGGAAAAGCTCTAAAAATAGATTGATCCAGGATGGCAATATAATGATCATGCTACAGTTGGAGCTAGACAGAGAATGGACTTCCTTGCCAGCTCACACTGTGGAAAGTTGTATTAGCCTCAGACAGTATCTGAGTCATGGGATAGAATGGCATTTAATAACTGGGCATGGTGGTACATGCCTTTAATCTCAATACTCAAGGTGCAGTGGCAGGTGAGTCTCCTAGTTCAAAGCCAAGCTGGTCTACATAGAGTGTTCCAAGCCAACAGCCAGTGCTACATAGTGAGAAATTGACTCAAAAATGAAAATAAGTGAGATTACTTTTCTAAACGATTGATTTATATATATTTATGTGTATAAGTGTATGCCTGCTAATACGTTTTTGCACCTTATCAGTGCAGTGCCCATAGAGGCCAGAAGAGGGTGTCAGATTCCCTGGAACTGGGGTTATAGATAGTTGTAAGTAGCCATGTGGGTGATAGGAACCCAACCCAGGTCTTCTGCAAGAGCAGTAAGCTCCCTTAACCTCTGAGCTATTGCTCCAACCCTGAAAGAAGGTCTTAATATCTTAAATTTTTGAATAATAAGTTCACAGATATATTTTCTATCCCCTACTGCATTATAGACTTTGGAGATTCATAAATACTGGATGGATGGATGGATGGATGGATGGATGGATGGATGGATGGATGGGTGGGTGGACGGGTGGATTCACCAACAAGTGACTTCTTACAAAGAAATCTCTGTGGCATATTATACAGAGAAAGACAGATTTCCTTTGCTTGGAATCTTCTTTATAAAGGATACTCGACATAGAGGGCATGTTAATAGAGGATGAGCTCTGTCTATTCAGAGCCTAAGCTGCTGGGTGTCCCCAGCACCGTGTTCTTTAATAAGCACGGCTCTTCACAAAAGACTTTTTGCTATCTGGTTGAATACAATGAGAGAAATGTCATTTTTATCAAGACAAATTGTACATTTTACTTTATGAAAGAGCCACTGGATGTGTGAAACCAGGAAATCACATCAATTTAATAAATTCCTTTGTAAATGTGTCTTCCTTGAGTTTCAATTTTGCAGCTGCAGCATGGTCTGGATGTTTATTCACACCAAGGACAAAAGCGCTTTCTGGTTTCTTGCATTGAAATGTGTTCATGATCAATGTTGCATGTTTTCTTTCTCTCTGCATCTTTATCTGCATTTTTCAGACTGTGATTGGCTTGGTAAATTTATTCCACTTTGTTTGCTAAAATAACTGTCTGTTTCTGCCCACTCTTGGACTTATTCTAGATAGTGGGTTTAAAACCTACTTTCAAAGCTCAGTGTGAATTTTATTCTATAGGTTTTAAAATATATTTTTGTTCCTATATATTCTATTGTGTATTAAACTTGAAAATAGATCCAATAATTTAATTGGAAATAATTTCAATTAAAATTGAAAATGCTTACAATTACATATTATCATACTTAACCATAGTGGATGATGAACATGAATCCTTGAAAAATGTACCTTTTAAAAGTATATTTCATAATTCATTTTAGTAGTGGGGAAATTAGTAATTTCATTTTATTTTATATCATCCCTCATGTTAAAGCTTAAAAGTTAATTAAAGTGTAAAAATACTAACTTCGATTTTGTTATTTTGTGGGTTTGTTTACCTGACAGAGTCCTAGATCTGTTCTCTCAATTAGAAAAAGGAGAGTTTAGGGCAGTGCTGATGATGCCCCATTGGTTCAAATGCTTGCCACATAAACATGAGGCTCAGAATTCAAGAATCCAAAGCCCCACACCCTATGCAAAGCTAGACACAGTAGCCCATGTCTATAATCCCAGCACTCACAGTGAGGTAAGAGATGGAGAAAGGAAAATCCTGGGAAGTTCAGTTCATCATGGGTGTACAACTATGTATACAGGGGGGCCGGGGGACAGAGAGAAAGAGACAGAGACAGAAACAGACAGACAGACAGAGACAGGACAGACACAAACACCTACACATAGAAAGAGACAGACACACACAGAGAAAGATAGACACACATGCAAACACACACACACACACACACACACACACAAGACAGAGACACAGACAAACACACGTAAACACAGAGAAACACATAACACAGAGAGAGACAGATACACAACACACACATACATACATACATACACTTACACACAGAAAGAGACAGGCAGACATGCAAACACATACACACAGAAAGAGACAGACACATGACGTACACACACATACACACACACAAAAAGCACATACACATACAGAGTTTTAAGAAAGAAGAGGAGAGTGGCCTGGAGAGGTGGCTCCTTGGTTAAGAGCATTGGCTTTTCTTTTAATTTTATAATTTAATTTAATTTAATTTTACATATCAGCCATGGATTCCCCTGTCCTCCCCCCCACTCCCCTCAGCTCACCCCCCATTCCTATCTCCTCCAGGGCAAGGACTCCCCTGGGGATTCAGCTCAACCTGGTAGATTCAGTCAAGGCACGTCCAGTCCCCTCCTCCTTTCACCCAGGCTGAGCACAGTGTCCTTGCATAGGCCTGAGGTCCCAAACAGCCAGCTCATGCACTAAGGACAGGTCCTGTTCCCACTGCCTGGGGGCCTCCCAAACTGTTCAAGCTAATCAACTGTCTCACTTATCCAGAGGGCCTGATCCAGTTGGGGGCTCCTCAGCTATTGGTTCATAGTTCATGTGTTTCCACTAGTTTGGCTATTTGTCCCTGTGCTTTTTCCAATCTTGGTCTCAACAAGTCTCACTCATACAATCCCTCCTCTTTATTGATGATTGGACTCCCAGATTCCAAGACACTTCCTTGCTGTTTGGTTGCCAGAACCCACAGGGCAGCTCACAACCACCTATAACTCCAGTTGCGGGTGATTCAATGCCCTCTTCTGGACTCTGTGGGCACCAGGCATGCACATGGTACATAGACATGCATGCCAGCAAACACACATCAAATACAAACTTTTTTTTTTTTAAGAAAGAGGAAGAGGAAAAACTGCTTAGGACAAAAGCCTTGAGATTCACTCCAGTGCCTATCTTCAACCTCGGGGTACAGAGCTCATGTAGTGTTACCTAAAGTCAGTTTCAGAAGTATGGAAGAGTCACCCTATCAACTGACACAGTTGGAGAAAAGAGTGTAAAAGGCAAGGGTTAAGATTTAAAAAGACCTGAGTTCAACACGCAACTTTTTCACTTACCACATGGCTACCCTTAGAAAATATTCCAAACCATTTTACATACTTAAATATCTCTACCTGTATACTGAGATCTGTATTTCATTACTACTATTATAATTGTGATTATGATTATTACTTATAAGGTTGTTTAGAAAACCAGGAATAATATAAAAAAGGAAAAATACAGAACTTGGTGGGAGCTAAACATGTATAGTTTTAACAGCGTGTTCAAGATCTCAAAGCTGAGTAAACCCTAAGTAAAGCTTCAGGGGTGAATTAACGTTTCATTCTCTTCCATGGGGCTAAGGACAGGTTTGCTTGAGACTTTAGAAGATAAAAATGTATCCATAATTTACTTGTGTGAGTCTAGAAAGGCTAATGGAAGAATCTAATATGCATTTTCATCTAGAAGGGATGTCTGTGACCATTCCCACTGCTAGTAAGTAAAGGGAGAAAGCCATACCCTTTACCTTAAGAGTCATTCCTTCAGTGGGACATAGAGGTGCTGTCTCAACACTTGGGAGGCCAACAAAGAAGATCAGGAGTCCAAGCCCAGCCAGGGCTACATAGCAAGTTCCAGACCAAACAGAGCTACTTAGAAGAGACCCTACATTCCCCTCCATCCACTCCCAAAAGAAAACAAAGGACTCCTTCATCTTTGAGTACAAAGTCTGCAAGTCGCCTCCTGTGTTCTCTCTTGTAATCTACCCACACCTTTGAGAAAAACTAACCTAGAGGTTCTACAAATCACCAAGAATCATCCTCAACAAATGCCCATATGCTTAGAATTTAGATCTGACTACAGTTATACTCGCAGTTGTTTCTTTTTTATTTCTCAAAATAAAAAGTTCATTTTTGTAGCCAATTTGCCAGATGCAGCTCCATCTCCAGAAGCAAAAGAAATCAAATTTTGGTCAATAGAAGATTCATTTGCTAAAACATCCATGCTCATGTTGAACATGTTTCTGTTTTCCTGGTGTTCTTGAGGTTGAACTGTCACTCTGACATTGGTTAACCCTAGTACTTTCTCATTAGAAATTTAGAGTGGCCTACTTCACAGACAACCAATGAAGCTTTGTTGTAATATTTCAGCCTCGGCACAGGTTTTTTCAATTTCAATATCCCATAAATTTGCTGTAAGTGAGTGTTTGAAGGTAAATCTTACTGCTTAGTCATCTGCCCTTTTTTATGTCAGGAAAAATTCGAAGCTGAAAACCACTGTGCTCTCTGAAGATGGATTGATTGAGACAATTGCAAGAAACTAAGATCTAATTGTGGGATGTTGTGCATTGTTTGTTATGTCTCGGACGTCAATATGAAAATCCCACTGATGAGGCTGCCTCAGGGTTTACGGGATAAAGATAGATGATAGAAAGACAGTAGATAAGATAGGGAGATTGATAGATAGAAATGTAGATGATCCACAGATAAATGATAAGTAAATAGAATGAGAGAGATAGATCATAGAAAGATAACAGATATAGTATGTGATTTAAATGGTGATATTTATTTAAACAACCCAGTATTTCCCACTAGAGTAGCTTTTTCACTATACCAATTATTCATGATATATAAAGGCATTATATTATATGACTGGATAATTTGTTCTTAAACAAACTATAATAGACTTTATTGCAGTTCAATGCTTATAGGTCTTTGCTTACCTGTGAGAATACACAGAAACCAGATTCATTGCATACCATGGATGCAGCTTGCCAAGAATAATCAGAAAAAAGAAAACAGGTTTGCTGGCAGAATTTATTTCATTTTTGTGTATCCTCAGCATATGCTAGGGATTTTCCCCAAACCGACCATATTCATTAAAAGCTAAATTTGGATAAATGGTGTTACTATGCTAAATAACTAACTTAAGCACTGGCATTTCATACCCTTCCAATGCAATCTGGGAACTGAAAAATCAAATAACATACAATTTGGACAAAACTTTAGGAGCTGCAGGGTCCGTCTCTCTGACATTTCAAATAATTGGAAACGTTTTTTAGACAGATTCTATGCTGCCCTGGCTGTCCTTGAACTCCCTATGTAGATAAGCCTAGCCTACAACTGATGATTGGTATGGGAGAACCAAGGTTCTGCATTTTATAAGAAAGCTGGCTGAGCAGGAACAGAGGAAGGAAGCCAGTATGCAGCATTCCTCCATGGTCTCCACTTCAGTTCCTGCCTCCCAGGGTCCTGCCCTGAGTTCCCTTGATGATGGACTGCAACCAGTAAACTGAAATAAGCTCTGTTCTCCCTAAGTTGCTTTTGTCTGTGGTTCTTATTACAGCAACAGAAAGTCAACTGGACACAGGGTGAGAGTCAGTTTGGTTTCTGGCTGCACCACTGAGCGTCCACATAAGGTCTGGGGTTTGCTCCTGCAGAGGGTTGATAGTGACTGTCGGTGATGCTGCTGACTCTATCCAGACCTGCAGAAGAGTGTGTTCACAGCTGGGGTGCTTTGCTCTCCAGGAGGGCGTCCCATGGACTGACAAGGACAGCATATTCAGTGTCACCCATGTTTTCAGCAGTATGCTTCCTCTAATTATGTCACCTAGGAAACATCCATTACCCTGGCAAGACACCTTTCCTGTTCAGACTTCTTAGACCCTAAGTAATAAGAAACACAAGAGCTTCGACCTGCTGCATAGAGTGGTGCTTAATTAGGCATTCATTTAAATATCCTTTGGGTGTCAACAACCTCCAAATGTTACACATAAAAAAAGTATTTCATGAGGGATTTGAGAAAGGTTTCAAATATTTTTGAACCATTTTTATTTAAGAAATATTACCAGTAAGTAACATGGACATTGGTTAAAAAAATAATAATAATCGGGTTGGGGATTTAGCTCAGTGATAGAGTGCTTGCCTAGCAAGCACAAATCCCTAGGTTCGATCCTCAGCTCAAAAAAAAAAAAAAGTATTCATTGCCCGGCAGTGGTGGCACATGCCTGTAATCCCAGCACTTGGGAGGAAGAGGCAGAGAAAGGTGGATCTCTGTGAGTTCAAGGCCAGCCTGGTCTCCAAATCGAGTTCCAGGAAAGGCACAAAACTACACAGAGAAACCCTATCTGGAAAAATCAAAAAAAAAACCAAAAAAACAAAAAAACCTTTTTGGACTTTAAAGTTACTGCTTCTTTTTCTTTTTAAGAATATTATCATCATTTTTCACTCAAACCTGTTTCTAGCTGTGGAAATGGTTTTGTTTTAATTAAAATGTTATTACTTCATTTCCCCCTTTCCATTTCCTCCCTTCAACCTCTTCCATGACCCTCCCTCTTAAATAAATGGCCTCTTTTATTTTGTTTTAATTATTTATTTACTTATTTATTTATCTAATGTGCATTGATGTTTTGTCTGCGTATATGTCTGGGTGAGGGTGTCAGATCCCTTGGAACTGGAGTAACAGACAATTGGGTGCTAGGATTTGAATCCAGATCCTCTGGAAGATCAGCCAGTGCTCTTCACCACTGAGCCATTAGTCAGAGGCTTATCCCCGGGGATAACTAATTCTTCCTTTCTCAGTAGTCCTTGGGTATCTGTCATTCTTTGTATGGGAGTGGGGTGCCATGAGATTTTCCCCCTCTACAATAGCATGTCTGTTGGTATTGTGCTTGATCAGGTCTTGCTTAGGCAACCATATGGTTGAGGTATGGTTGGTGTAGCGTCCATGTCATTTCTAAGAGACAAAACTCCACAGCAGGCTTCCTGGTCCTCTCTCTCTTCTAATCTTGCCACCTGCTCTTCGTCTATGTTCCCTGAGCCTAGATACAAGGGCTAGACACCCCATGGTCAGTTGTTGGAACAGTTGGGGTTTTCTGTAATGGTCTTCATCTGCTACAAAGAGAGGCTTCTTTGATAAGGACTGAGAGATATACTTATCCATTGGCATAAGGATAAGCATTTAGAATTCCATTTAGGAGTTATGCTGGTCTGGTAAAGTGATGGCAGTAGGTTTTCCTCTAAGAGCCATGATTCCACAAGCCCTGGGGAGTTTGCTAGGTTTCTAGTTTCAGGAATGATCTCCTGTTGATGGATCTTAAGTCCAACTACTGGGTTGTTGTTTGCAGCCAAGATATGGGTACCACTATTGCACCTTTTGGGATATCTTATGATGCTGGCCATTGTTGTGGTTCCTAGACACAATAGCTGGGTACAACTGTTGGTTCCTGCCTTCTTGCTTGCATAGAACCTGTCTGGGTGATAAAAATTAGTCCTCTGGGAAAAGGCTTTCACATCATATACAGCTCAAATCTTCTGAGTCCTGTGTATGAAGTACGTGGTATCTTCAACAATAGGGACCTACCTTCAACTTCTGGAAGGAAACCAAGGACAGAAGCAATAGCATATGTTGTTCTAGGAATCTCCTGGGCAGTCCTGATGAACGACCCAAAAGGTGATTTCTCATGCCTGGTACTGGGGTTTGGGGTAGCTAGTCTATGGGTCTGGAGAGCCATTAATGGCATAACTCAATTTAAACTATACATAATGTTTGTTTTCACCTCTATGTATCATATGTAATTTTAGGTAAATAAAAAATATGATTTCTTGTGGCCTTTTCAAACATCCCTTGTGCTGTTCTCCCCTCCACCTCCCTCTCTGCCCCCTTTCAGTGTAACCTTTCTTAGTTCCATCCATTTACCTCCACATTTCATTTTTCTTTACAGTTGAATAGTATTCCACTGTGTAGATGACCACATTTTCATTATCCATTGGCAGTCAAAGGACATTGGGTTGTTGCCATTCCCGATTGTTGCTGTGGAAATTTTTTGTAATTGTGATATAAAAGAAGGTGATTTAGGAAGGAAGGCTGAAGTCCTGAGGCCTAATGAGATATGAAAAAGAAAGGCAATACCTAGCCCAGCTGCCCATCCCACAAGACAAATAATTAGAGCAGAGAGTTGAGTCCTGACCTCAGGAAAGATCATCCTGTAGGTGATAGGAAATGGAATTACCTGGGTGGGTACAAAGATGTGCAGAGATCGAGTATTTTGTGGAATGTAGGGTGAAAAGAGTTTATAGGCTGAAAAGGAAGTTTCAGAATCAGAATGGGAATTTTGTTTGACTTTATTATTGGGATGCTAAGGATTGAGCCTAGAGCTTTGAATGTGCTGTCTCTGAGCTACACCCCAACCCACAAACTAGGAATTTCAATTAATATGATCTTATCATAAACTTAAGCTTGGAAAGTTCTGTCTTTCAAAGGTGGCATCTATCTTCTAGATTGTGTAATTATTAATTGCAAAACTTGGTGACCCTAACTCACTGATCTGACTGTTTGAAGGACCATTGCTGTTGCTGTTTCAATGTTAGAATGTTGGGATCACTGTTAACTTGTCCCTTATTTCAGTCCCACCTTCTTCTCAGGCCCCTCACTAGGTCCTGTTTGTGTTTTCTGGTCCACTCAGACCCCTCCCCACCTCAGCCTCTGGACGGGATCCCTCCCTCATGCCTCAGCCACTTCATAAATACCCTGTCTGGGCCTCATGGTAGGCTCTCTCCACAGTTGCATTTTGCAAGCTGTTTTTATATAAACCTCTCCCAAATACCAGTGCAGAGACATCACTTTAATTTTAACCAGTACACAAAGATAGAAAAGCTGAACATACATCTGGGGTCACATGCAACATGAGATATATGTATACATTGGGTAATGTTGAAATCAGGTTAAATGCATTTATATTTTCAGTCACCTATCATGTCTGTGGTAAAGTTATTTTAAATCCTTCTAGATATTTTGAAATTTATATCATGTAATTATTATTTGTCATCACTATTCTATGCAGTGATACCCTAAAGGCTTTTGCTTCCATCTGGTTGTAATTTAGTGCCTGGTGATCAACCTCTTCCCTGACTCACCTCCTCTTTGCAGCTCTGAGGTCAACATCATTACATTGCATACATGGGCAAGACCCTGTGGATCTCCTCTTGTGCCTTTTTTCCCCACTTAACATAATGATCTCTAGGTCCATCCAGTTGTCACAAATAACATGGTTTAATATTTTTTATGAATGAATGATATTCCCAAGGACCACATTTTTAATGTATTTATCATTTGATAGACAGTTGCATTGTTTTCATTTCCCAGCCATTATGAATAGAGCTGCAATGAATATGAGCCCACATATCTACTTAACATAATTATTTCCTTTAATATATATGCTCAGTGATGGGATGGTGTATTTGTAACAGTAGTATTTGCCTAATTCTATGCTAAGTGTTCTGTTTCCCTTTGTGTTTGTGACAGATTCAGAAAGTAAGTACTGTGACCATTCCTGTTTTACAAATGCAAAAACTGGTCTTGAAAGAGTTTTAGAAAATGTAACCTAACTAGGAAAGTTTAACTCCAAAACCTAAGCCAGTAGCATTATGTCACAAGACTATTTCTGAGTATAAGAGACAGTGATGACCAGACTCCAAGAGATACATCTGGCTAGATTATAATGAACTGTGGAAAGTTCAATTAATTATAAAATACTTGGGAATTTCAAAGATAGGACAAGGGAAACACATGGCTAGATTCTTTTTTACTAAGTAGTTCTTCTGATCAGCATATGGTGAATGTTTCTTGGAATTTGGATCTGCTGAGATCCTGGCACCTCCTGGTTGGAAGCATGTCTATGTCACCCTCAAGAGCTTGTCAGGTTCCCTCAGTCTTGGGGGCTACCCTCTCCACAAGGCATGATGTTACTTAATATCTCTACTTTGCATACCTCTGTTAGGTGAGTTCTACATGGCTACCTGCCTAGAGAAACCCTCTCACAGGTTTATGGCCTCTGTCGAAGGCCCTCTATCCACAACTTAGGGTGTCGCTACACATTCTGTTGCTGAGCATCATGCAGTGACACATCTGACTCACAAGATCTTGTTGAGGTACCCCACCCACATGTCCCAGGTGAGGGATGCATGGCTCCTATCTGTGATGAGTTTCCTCTCTAAGTTGTGTCTGAAACACCTTCTGTTTATCAAGACCTGGGGTCTAGTAAATGCTCAATAAATGTATAATGACACATGGATTGCTACATCTGTTTAAACTGCTTATCAAAACAATTTAAAACTCGCAGGAATTTTTAGTTTGTTTTTGTTTAATTTTAATGCTTTTCAACCCTGTGTCACCCTCACCATCCCCATCAGCAACTATTTCCAGAGTAGATAAAGCTACTCGCTTTACTCAACCAAACATTTTCATTTCACTTTTTTTTTCCCATTTTGAGTGCAAGATGCCTTCTGGTAGAATGTTAAGTGGATTCTGCCCTATCTTGTAATCAGTAGGACACCATGCTTTGGCAGAGGACCATTTCTGCCCTAGAAACACATGATATTTCTACTTAAATACCCACCTAATAAAGAGAAGATGCAAATAAAAATAATTTTACCAACATTACCTTTCTTAGAATTTGGCTATGGAAGATGTAGTGTTTTGTAAGTAGCATCTAATTGTATTCTTATAATACTTAATGAAGTACTATTTTGTATTCTGATTTTCCAATCAGCAAAGAAGACACAGAAAGGTTCAGTAATTTCTCCCGAAGTTCACAAGACTGAGATTTGAAGCCAGGCAATTTCTGGTCAGACACTCAATTAATGAATGAGCAGCATATAGCCTGCTATATATCAGGTACTTCTTTTGGACCTAATAGGTGGTAAATGAATGTGTACTTAAT
Source organism: Onychomys torridus (assembly GCF_903995425.1). Lineage (NCBI taxonomy): Eukaryota > Metazoa > Chordata > Mammalia > Rodentia > Cricetidae > Onychomys > Onychomys torridus. The sequence continues at coordinate 25,121,779 of NC_050465.1, forward strand.
GACTGCACTGTATGAGTACTCACTCAAGATATTTGCTGGCTGATGTATGAAAGAAAACTTATGTCTTAATGCCAGTTGAGTCATTTTAAGTTTTTAAAATATGAGTTGCCTAAAGCATCCATTTTTAGTTTTCAGATTTTTATATGCTGTACCAATTCATCCCCAATTAAAAGAAAGTAATTGCAAAGTGCTTAGGAAACATTCAGTTATTGTCTGAGCTGCCAGGTTTCAAGAATCAGCATTCTAAAAACTGCAAAAACAGGGAAAAAGAAGACATAAAATTCTATTTCAGCTGCTTTTGAAGTACTGTCATATATTATCAACTGTATTATAATTTAAATTTGGAGTCTTAGAATTTTAGATTTGGATGAGAATTTTGGATTATCTATGCCAACTTGCTACCTCATGCCAGAAACATTCACACAGCATTTTAAAAATAAAATCTTTGACAAATATTCCTCTAACATTTGCATAGCATCTGTACAGGTAGTGATTTTTTGTTGCTTTTTGTTTTGTTTTGTTTTTATAATACCATTTAACAATGAACCTATGGCTAGTATAGCGTTTGAATAGCTAGCCAATGCAATCCTGTAGGATTCACTATACTCTTTCTTCTCTTGCCTACCTTTTAGAAATTTGCTTTATATTATTATCAGAACTGTTCATTTAGGTACTATTTTGTATTGGCATCTATTCCTCTAAACAAAGGTCAGCAAATGTTATCTCCTATAGGGCTTATCTCCTGTTGCCATAGATAAAGTTTTCCTGAGGCACAGACATACCTACTCTCTCTCTTGTGTGGCAATTTGTTTTTTGCTTTTTAGTTTTTGTTTTTGCTGTTATTTATTTGTGTTGCTGGGCAACTGAAGGGGGGGCATGTGAACAAGTATTTCAACACAAGTGTGTTGTGTGATATTTTGAGTGCATTCTAACAATAAAGTTTGCTTTGAATCAGAGGGCAGAGCTAGGCTAGTGCTGGCCAAAATTAACCATAGAAGTTTTGGAGGACTGAGGACAGATAGAAAGACAGGAAGTAGTAAGGTGGGGCTTAGAGATGATTCCAGCCTTTTGGATGGAGGAGTGGGAGAGATTAGAAGTCACTGGTCACTTCTCTGCCTCTTCTCTGATTATTCAGATTCTTACCTGGATATCTGACTCCCAGATTTTTATTGATAAAGAATAATTAGTTAAACGCATCACAAGTGCATCATATTATCTGTAACTCTTTGTTTTATTGGAAAAGGCTAAATAAGGTGGTGGTAGCAGAAACAATAGTGTCAACAAAGACTAAATCATTATTGTCTGTCATTTTGAGAAAATGTCTGTCAATCTGTGCTCCAAAATATTGCAGTTCATTTGTTTGTCTTTCTTTTATTGTTTCTTAATACATTCATCATGTGTCCTAGTTAGGGTTACTATTGCTGTGATGAAATCCATGACTAAAGCAACTTCCAGAGTAAAGATGTATTTGGCTTACACTTCACAATCACTCTTCATCATTGAAGGCAGTCAGAACAGGAAGTCAAGCAAGGCAGGAGCCTGGAGGCAGGAGCTGAAGCAGAGGCCATGGAGGAGTACTGCTTACTGACTTGTTCTTCATGACTTGCTCAACCTGCTTTCTTATAGATCCCAGAACTGCTTGTCCAGAAATGGCACCACCCACAATGGGCTGGGCCCTCTCACATCAGTCACTGCTTAAGAAAATGCCCTATAGGCTTGCCTACAGCCCAATCTTATGAAGGCATTTTCTTTTTCTTTTTTTTTAATTTATTTTTTTATTTATTTCTTTTCTTTATTATTATGTGTTTTAAATTTTATACATCAGCCATGGGTTCCCCTGTCCTCCCCCCTCCCGCCCTCACCCCCATCCTTCCCTCCAGCCCCTCCCCTCCATTCCCATGTCCTCCATGATCAAGGCACCCCTGGGAACTCATTTAAACCTGGTGGATTCAGTACAGGCAGGTCCTGTCACCTCCTTCCAGACTGAGCAAAGTGTCCCTGTGTAAGCCCAAGGTTTCAAACAGCCAGCTCATGCACTAAGGACAGATCCTGGTCCCACAGACTGGGTGCCTCCCAAGCAGATCAAGCTATTCAATTGTCTCACTTATCCAAAGGGCCTGATCCAGCTGGGGGCTCCACAGCCTTTGGTTCATAATTCATGTGCTTCCATTCATTTGGCTATTTGTCCCTGTGCTTTTTGCAATCTTGGATTCAACAATTCACGCTCTTGCAGACCATCCTCTTTCTCGACAGTTGGACCCCTGGAGCTCCACCTGGGTCCTGGCTGAGGATCTCTGCATCCACTTCCATCAGTTATTGGATGAGAGTTCCAGCATGACAGTTAGGGTGTTTAGCCATCTGATCACCAGACTAGGTCAGATCAGGCTTTCTCTCGACCATTGCCAGCAGTCTACAGAGGATGTATCATTGTGGATTTTTGGGGACCTCTCCAGCACTCTGCCTATTCCTGTTCTCATGTGGTCTTCATTTATCATGGTCTGTTATTCCTCGTTCTCCCTTTCTGTTCTTGATCTAGCTGGGATATCCTGCTTGGCTAAGCTTTCTTTCCCTCAAATCTTGCCCTTCATTACTCCCACTGTCGTTCAGGTTGTTCATGTAGATCTCATCCATTTCTCTGTCATTGGGTGATCCTTGGGTCTTTCCTAGGGTCCCGTTTTCTAGGTAGCCTCCCTAGAGTTGTGTAGCAGTCTAGTCATCTTTTTCTTACATCTAGTATCCTCCTATGAGTGAGTACATACCATGTTTGTCCTTCTGAGTCTGGGTTACCTCACTCAGGATGACTTTTTCTAGATCCATCATTTGCCTGCAAACCTCATGATGTCATTGTTTTTCTCTGCTGAGTAGTACTCCATTGTGTATATGTACGATATTTTCTTTATCCATTCTTCAGTTGAAGGGTATCTAGGTTGTTTCCAGGTTCTGGCTATTACAAACAAAGCTGATACGAACATAGCTGAGCAAATGCCCTTGTGGTATGATTGAGCATTCCTTGGGTATATGCCCAAGAGTAGTATAGCTGGGTCCTGGGGGAGATGGATTTCCAATTTTCTAAGGAAGCGCCATATTGATTTCCAAAGTGGCTGTACAAGCTTGCATTCCCACCAGCAGTGGAGAATAGTTCCCCTTGCTCCACATCCTCTCCAGCATAAGCTGTTGAAGGCATTTTCTTAACTGAGGCTCACCTCTCAGATGACTCTAGCTTGAGTCAAGTTGACATAAAACTAGCCAGCACAAGCTGTCAGCTTGACACATGGAACACATCACTGTTAAGCCACAACCGTTCCTTTCTTGTTCTTCCCCAAGATCACATATCAATAAAGACATCACAGTATAAAATATCTTGCAAGCTTAAAAAGTCCCACAGCCTTAACAATTCAAACACTTTAAAAGTTATATTTTTAAAATATCCATTCTCTTTTAAAATACAAAGTCTCTGTAAAACTCTTAAATCTCTCTCTTTTTTTTTAAGTTTAAAGTTACTCAACTGTGGACTCCTGTAAAATCAAAAATAAATACTTTCTTATTTCAAGAGGGAAGAACTAGGGCACAGTCACAATCTAAACAAAACAAAACTCCAACAGTATAAGTAATGCAGTGTTCAATATCTGGGATTCAGTCACGATCATCTGGGCTCCTCCAAGGGTCTGGATCACTTTTTTGGCTCTGCCCTCTACAGTACACGCAACTTCCTTCTAAGCTCAGACCAGCTCTACTCCACCACTGCTGCCGTTCTTGGTGATCATCCTACGGTACTGGCATCTCCAAAATGCTGGGGTCTTTTGCTGCAACTGGGCTACACTTTTACCAATGGCCTCTGCTGGGCTCTTTCATGATGCCAAGCCTCAGCTTCTCTTCACCACCCCTTTAATCATTAGCCTTTAACTTCAACTGAGGCTGCACCTTCACCAATGGCCTCTCATGGTCTCTCATAGTGCCAAGCCTCAGCTGCTCTGGCTGTGGTGGCAATTGCTGGTAGAATGTGCTGAAGAAGGCAGAGGTACAGGATAAGAAGTTCTAGGCCAACCTGGGCTACACTTTTCCATCAAAACTGTCATCACCTAGGTGACTCTTACACTACCAAGTTCAGATAGATGCCAGTGAGAGGTACAACCTTGGTCATCTCTGGTGTACAGCTTCTGTGTCCTGAAACTGAGGAAACACTTCCCAGGTTTCACCTCAATGATGCTGGTTTTTTGTTAATCACTGCTAATTTATTAGCTCCCAACACTCAATGGCTGTTCTAGCCCAAAGATCCAAAATCCTTCCACAATCCTCCCCCAAAATCAACATGGTCAGGTCTGTCACAGCAGTACCACTCCTGGTATCTATTTCTGTCCTAGTTAGGGTTACTATGGCTGTGATGAAATACCATGACCAAAACAACTTCGGGAGGAAAAGATCCATTTGGCTTAAGCTTCATCATCACTGTGCATCACTGAAGGATGTCAGGACAGGGATTCAAACAGGGCAGGAGCAGAGGCCATGGAGGAGTGCTGCTTACTATCTTCTTCCATACTACTTGCTCAGCTTGCTTTCCTTTAGAACCCAGGACCATCTGCCCAGGGGTGTACCCACTCACAATGGGCTGCCGTCTCCAGGTAAATCACTAATTAATAAAATGCACTACTATAGGCTTGCCTACAGCCTGATCTTATGGAGAGGCACTTTGCCCATTGAGGTTCCCTCCTCTCTGATGGCTCTAGCTTACACCAAGTTGACATAAAAGTAGCCGTTATACTATGGGGTACAGAATTGTTGACACGATTGTGGTAGCCTGAATGACGTGAGTACAGGCAGTACACAAAGAGCTTGACTATCCTAACATTTAGCAATTGTTGCCCCCCCATTAAAAACAAATATATGTGTGTGTGTGTGTGTGTGTGTGTGTGTGTGTGTGTGTGTGTGCGTGCTTTACTTCCTGAAGCTGGTTAACCAGGAAAAAATGAGGGCTTTCTATTTCTTTCTGCAGGAAGTCAAATGCCTGAATTTTCCCTGGGAAATAGATGCCTTAGTTATATCAATAATGGGCTTCTTAAAAGATACACAGGAAAATAGTTATGACTAGTGAAGATAATTACTAGTATTGCATATATTAATGACTTTAAAAATTAAATTGTATGTAGATACCCCCTTCAGTAAAATCCTCCTCCAAACCTGCTCTTCGCCACTGTGCCCCATCATCCTTCCCCTGGCTACCTTCTAGACAGGTGGCTCCCCTCAGGTTTTTACAAAAGGCCAGTTTTGTGCTACTCCTGCTAGATACTCTCAGGTCTTCTTCCTGCCTCTCATATCCTCCATCAAGCCTTTGCTAAATGCCAGAACTGGCTTTCTTGGCCTGTGAGTCTCCTGAGCCCCTCCATGACACTTTGCTGACTCGTCACTAGTCCACACTTAGGTTTTGTATGTGCTACAATGTACTTACTTTGCAAGGGCAGGAACTGAGTCTGGCTAGGTCCCCACTTGCCTTTTCTAGTTTCTACTTTGTCAAGTGCTTAACAAAAAAATACCAAATATAGGTGTCCCAAAAGTATCGAAATGGCAGGAGGTCTTAATAGATGTTCATACCCCTTAAGAACTTTTGTCTAACTTAGTGAGTGAAGCCATTGTGTGTCCACTCCCTAATTGATTCCATGTCAGTGAATAAGTTATCCCAGGTACTGTGTGTATGTGCCCCTAAGTTAGGGTGACATGGATGTACATGCGTCAGCAATGTAACTGGAACTGACTCAGTCAGAAAATATGGAAAATAGGAGCTAGCCATCTGTTATGTTACTGCGAACATTCTTTAGAGTACATGTAACTTCATTAATAACATGAATGACTAAATAGAGAGTCGGGTGCGCCTTCCTGTTACAAAGCTAATGCCCCCTAAGACTAAAACTCTTAGCAATGCTTCAGAAAGTTTGAATACAGTAATTAGATAGTTGGATGTGTGTGCTACCATTTTTATCAGGGGAAGAAATGTGAATAAAAAATTTTGACCACCCTTTAAGTGAGGCCCAGAAGATCCTATTCAGCTATCCAATAAATAGTTCAAGACAGCACTGCTTATAACATATGAATGCCGAGATCATCTATCAGTCAAAGCACTTGAAAGGTTATTTTATAGATGTGTGTAAATGGAGACAAAGTTTTTTTCTGTCCCGACCACCTGGTCTGAAACAAACACACAAAAGCTTATATTAATTACAAAATGCTCGGCCATTAGCTCAGACTTATTATTAACTAGCTCTTGCCCACTAAATTAACCCATTTCTATTCATCTATATATTGCCATGTGGTCCATGGCTTTACCGGTTCTCTGGCATATTGTTTCTTAGGTTGCTACCTTGTGTCTCTCTCAACTCCGCCCTTCTTTATCTGAGTTCTCCATTTGACTGGCTTGCCTAAAATTATCCTGCCTTGCCTATTGGCTAAACAGCTTTATTATTAACCAATGAAAGTAATACATAAGCACAGCATACAGAAGGATCATCTCACAGCAAATGTGTTTGTTATACCACAAAGAACAATTTTAGAAAGACAACCAAATCACAGTGCAGTCACAGAAGAACCCCATGAGCCTGTACCCCTGAGGAAACCAGCATCAATGCTTACTCCTGGCACACTATTCAGATAAAGCTGTCAGATCAAGTTTAAAGTGTCCGCTGCCTCCTGTCTGTCCTTCTCATCTTATTAATCTGGAGGACTTGGGGAAGGTGGCGCCACTCCTGCTTGTCCCAGGAGATACTGTCTGCTAGAATGCAGACTCACCTATGAGCAGGGTTGGCGCTGGGTGGGGTGATCTCATGCCTAGACAACACTGTTACTCACCATCCTCATGGTCATGATGATGTAATGCCCAGTGTGACACAGAGTGAGAATATTGTTAAGGCATATCAGAGACAGAACAATGAGACTACCACATGTGGTGCTCCTGATAGCTGTGTGATTGCCCACTCCATGGTGTGTGTGTGTGTGTGTGTGTGTGTGTGTGTGTGTGTGTGTGTTGTGCACTTGCAAGCCTGTGTATTCAGTACTTTAATTTGGATTGAGAATCAAAAGCTTACTATGGGTTCCCCTTAAACTCAGATTCTCTAACAATTTCCTCCTCCTGACAGTTTTTCCTTCAGAGGACATCCTCACTTTCCTGTGCAGCTTGCAATGGGCAGTAATTGAGCTGTCACATCTCTGTAGCCTTTCTTCAGAGATCAATTAACTGGTTTTGGAGACACGCCTATGCTTAAGGATGGTCGTTGACTGCAAATGCCTCTTCCTTCTCCCTCCATTACCAAAGCCAAAGAAGCTTGCTCTCTCTGTGGGCTCTTTGTGTTAGGAATTTACCTTGAATTTATTCTACAGTACTGAGTACAGTCTTTCAGTGGAAAATTGGTGGACATTTGGGGGAAAGCTACCTCCCAGTGTTTCTCAGCATTTAATTCCATTTTAATTCAGCTGGGATCACTAAAATGCCCTAGTCCACTATGGCCCACATTGTCAGGTCTGGCATCTGTTTCTAACTTGATCATTGACTATGACCTCAAGCCTTTGTTTTACCCTCCCCTTGCTAGATGCCGCCTGGCTGAGGAAGTTTTGTGAAACAACTTGGGGGCTTTGCCAACATCGTGCGTCCATTTCCTGATTGTCATACCACTCTACCCTCCAGGACCCCACTTTCCTTTATAAGGACTCCGTCCTTGGTTGTGATGGTTCCTAGCCAGCTGGTTTTGCTTCGCTCATTTGAATAGCATGGGAGCCTTGTAATGCACTTAGAAACAGGAAATGGCATATAAATGGTAAACGTGTAATCATATTTTCACACGTGAAATCAGCAGTTGTAGGAGGTAGATAATTGCCTGTAGTGACATGGAATGCTCTCGATGAACTCAGTGGCATTCTTGAGGGAAAATATTATGTAGCTCACAAAGGGAAGGAAATTCCACTAAAAACAAGGCTTATCTCAAATTCAAAATGCTTTTGAAAAACTTCAGCCTTATTGTAGACTATTGTATTCAATGATTTCTCTTGACAGTTGAGTGGATTTTTATATAGTTTAAGGCATGTAAAAAGAGTGTTCTATACATTTCTTGTCACAGTGACTAGATGGTTCAAGTTAATTGAATAAGCCAAGAAAATTAACATGTAGCTGGGATTGTAGCTTTAAATTTTTCTGGTTTTTAGCTCTTATCTTTAGAAGTCTTAATTCACTATTACATCAAAAAATATTAGCAGTAAGTAATATTGTAATATCTAGTTCTGTTTTTGAAGCAAATATGTGATCCTCACTACTAGGTTCAGTTGTGTTTCTTAGATAATGTGTTTAATTCTGAGTAACCAATCCTACTGGCTCACTAGTTAATGATCCCATGGATTCCTTGACACTGACTGGCATTTTTATTTCACGGATGTGCTAATTAATAAATGATTCCAAATGTATTGTTCCACTATCCATTCTCCAAAGTTGAAATCTTTCTTTTGCTTTCTTTGCCTTTCTGTTTTTCTGGCTTCTCTTTTCCCTGTTATCTTTATGCATACCCCATCACATTGTCACACAAAGGGTGACTAGTTATGACAGAGAGTTGTGATGGTCAACTGAGTGGGAGGATAAGGTTCATTTTAACTCACAGTTTGGAGGATTTGCTGTCATAACACCAGGAATCTTGTCTCCATGATTTATGTCTCCATAAATCTATAGTAAATGAGTGGATGAACTTTTCAGATTAAAACCTTCAGTTGAAATAAATAAAAGATTTAAGGAAAGGCAGAGAAGAGCATTTGCCTGTATAGGAGGACTGAATATGCCCATGTATTGGATTGTTGGAGTAGTCTAGGTCTGGTCATTTTTCATTTAGTCATAAGGACATGAGGGTGGTTCTTTTGTAGTGTTTAGAGTGTTCTTTCTTCTTTTTATTTTTTGACATGGTCTTGCTATGTAGCCCAAGCTAGCCTCAAATTCACAATCCTGCCACAGCCTCCCTAGAGCTAGGAACACAGGCAAGAAGAAAAATAGGAACATAGACAAAAAGAAAAAACAAAAATTGTAAAGTCTCCTTTTCATGTTTTAATAAATGCCATCCTCATGTGAGACAGAGATCAGTAACCACTTCATCTTTGGAAACAGTGAGGTACCACCTTGCCTGGTTTCTGCCCTTACAGAAGGATGAGGAAGAGTGACGGGAAAGGGGGTGGACACATCTATATTGTGAACAAGTAAGAGACTCTACTTTCACTTTAATAGATAACAGGATCTGAATGAAGGCCTGAGAATCTGTTTGCCTTTTATTCCCGAGAGGTCCTGTCTACTTTAGTTGGATTGGCTGTTGATTGGCCAGTACACTCTAGTACATTGTGGTCAGGAATGCATGTATGGTAAGCACACCTGCCCATCTCATGACTGGTTAGTAGAGGGGGAAAGGAAGGCTTTCAGGTTCATATCTCACCTTCAATGGTACACTCCCACTGAAAACATGCCCCCATTAGGCCCCACCTAGCATATATTCTACCTTTTCCCAATCAGCACCATAGTCTTGGGTCTCATTGTACGGGTCTTTTGTCTTCATTTCAAATGTGCATTATAGCAGGAGAAAATGCTCTGTTCTATTGAGAGGAAAATACAAAATAATGATCTTTTTCCTTGTGGAAAGAGTACTCATTCCTTTGAAAAGGTACTATAGACCACCAATCTGTTTTCTGTGGGATACAACTATATCCCATGTTGTGAAGCATGTGTGAGGCGATGCATGACTTTGAACAAGGTTGAGGAAGCAGGGTGCCTGTTGCTGGTCAGAATTGCCATCTTACACATCAGTGCCACTTTGGTGGCTTCCTCCAGTTATTCCTTGGAAATTCCTATGGAGACTGTAGTATTCTGAACCAGATCACCGGGAATCCAAAATTATTGTCATGCCAATTTGTATCCTTAAGGTAGAATGGACAAGTTGGTGCTCCAAGTGTAGAGAGAATGAAAATTACAGAAATGCATTTTCTGGAGATTATATCATGCCACTTCGGGCTCTTTCTTGCAGGATGTTCCTATTTCCCTCAGAGGAAGAGGGTGGCATCAATCTGGGACAGCTACCTCAAGAGGTTTTATCCTTTTCAGATGTGGCCTTTGAAAACTTGCTTTGATAGCTATATATCTGGGTTTCTGAAATTTAGATTTTTTTTTTAAATCTTTCAGTACCACATGTAACCACCTTTAGAGTAAAAGGGTTGGTGCTGGGAAGGGCACAGCAGACTGGTGACAAGTCAGAGGAAAAGACATTTTAGGATTTTAAATCAGCTGTAATTCCCTCAAAAGGTGCTCAAAATTGTATCTTCACATTAGAAACATAGAAATAATCAACAATATAGCATGTTTGATAAATATCTGTTTATCTATCACAAGCACGCGCGCGCGCACGCGCGCGCACACACACACACACACACACACACACACACACACACACACATGCCCTGCTCCATTTGCGCATCTATATAATAAATCAAATAGATAAGGGGATGTTATAAGTGTGCCATGCCGTATTTTTAAAGGGTGCATTTGTGCATGGTATCTAACAGGTTAACTCTGAGATGGATTATAAGTGAGCTTTGCATGTTCCTGGGAGATGTGAATGTGGACATTATCCCTGTGTAATTGTGAGCCAATGAGTCTGTGCGATACTGAGATCCCTACTGCTGTACTTAGGAGCACTACAAAGTCATCTCAAAGAAAGAGGATTTAATAATGGTAGAAAAATCCACTGTCTCCATCTTTGTGGGGGCTTTTATTTATTTTTGCAATATGCTGTCCCAACCTGACCCATGGGAGGACTCACTTTACAGAACTACAGCTGGGTCCCTGCTCAACACAGGCTCTGCCAGCCAGGTGCTTCGGATAGCAAGCTTCCATCTCTGAGCCTGGACCAGCTGTGCTGGGATTGATTCCTTCCACACAGGAAACAAAAATGAAAGCCAGAACTAGGTCAGAAAACTGCCTCCCTCATCAACTCCTGCCAATTCCAGCTTGTGTCCTCATTTCCTTATTTGCTGACGCCTGTCCCCTGTCCTCTATGGCCCCAGTCATGCGGCCTCAGTCACACTGGCCCTGTGGAGGTTTGTAAGCATTGCCCTTGTGGCCATAACTCCATACTCTACTTTGGAATGGTTCTTGGTTCCAGACTAAGACATACAGAACAACAATCCTAGCTAAGAAATGGGGTAGTCAGCATCTACTCTCACTGTTTTAGTATCTTTGGTCTACTTTTTTCAACATCCCTGGGATGAGAATTCATGTCCCATGTGCTAAACTGTTTCACTTCTGGACTGTTTGGTTTATTATTGTCCACAGCTCAGCTCTGCTGGTATTAGCACACTTTTCCTGGCCATCCACATACGTGTAATGCTGCCTCTTGATACTCTACGATCCCAGCCCTGTCTGTATAGCTAGACACTGGGCCTGCTTGGATCTCAGCAATCCATAGCAAGGTGAAACTAGCCTTCTGTACCTTTCCTTTGATGAATTTCTCTGCATCTGGTAGAACTTATCTCAGGCAACTATTCTCTTTTTAGGTCTCCTGTGGTCTCTCCTATTACCCCTGAGATATGCTACTTGCCCTTTCTCTGTACATCAGAAGGACTGTCACATATTTCAGGCATGTATTACTGTATATTACAATTGTCTAAATGTGTATCTGTGGCCTACTTCAACTAGTCTATAGGCCTCCCATGAATAACAAAATGTCTGGTACTACATGTAAGATTTCAATTTTTTCAGTAAATGAACGAATCTCAGACATATGTTTCTGCACCCTACATCTATAGTGACTAATCCTTTACCTTGTTTCTGTATACTAACCCTCAAGGCCCATCCCTCTCTGCCACTTATGTTCACTGACTGTTGTACTTAAGCTAGGACATCTGACCACCAACCTAGACCTAATATTTGTGTTGCCTATTAATTCTGGCTAGTCATGGATGGCCTTCAAGAAAATCCATTAAATTGTCTGCTGTTTTTGACAAGGGCTGGAACCCTAGGACAGATGCATAGCTTTTTTTTTTCCTTCCTGACAGGAAATAATGTGATTTTCACAAACTCTGAATGCTGGAGAGAAATGCCAAGTACATCAACCTTCCTTGTTGATAGAAAAGTAGGAGGGACTGAATGAATTGCCTTTAATGATAATTAATGAGTTCGTGAATTATATTATGGTGAAGGGATTTACCACTGTTTCAAAATGAGCCCAGGATGGTGTCAGTGAAGATCCAAGCTCAGCCTGGATCAAAAGCTGTTCTGATCCTGGTGAGTCAGAGCCACTGACCCACCATTACATCACAGTCTGAGGCCATCTACTCTGATGTTCTTTCCCTTGACATATCAAAATTTATTATTCAGAGTGATTTGAAGTTGATAAGAGATATCTTCCTGCTTTTCGAGACAGAAGACTTATCCAAACACTTTCCCCAATAACACTGTCTCCTCACAGGATTTCCATAGGGATGTCATCATCAAAGATCCCCATCGTAAACAGTATTCTGTTTTCCTCAGTTTTTCTAAACACACAGTAGTTGCTGGCCAAGGTGTAGCCAAGTTTTTCTAGCTCTTTCGGCCTCTGTCTGCTCAGTCAGCAGCCCCAGGTACCTCTGTAAAGATGAAAGAGCAGATCATTATTTCTAACCATTCTGCCCAGTTGGACACTTACAGTGATAAGGAAGTGAGCACTGGGAAGGAGAGTTATTTTTCAGCTCTTCCTGCCAGACCATCATTTCTGTCCTACCTTCTGAATGTATTCTAATAAACATACTTCTTTGGACCTTCCTTTCTTCTTCCTGCCCTCTTCTGGGCTTCCTTAACAGGCAGGGTCTACAGAAGGTCCAGCCTCTCCCTTCCTTTGCCTACATTCAAATTAACAGTCAACGGTTCTCTTACTCCTAGAATCCTTGTACCTGGGATATATGGAGAGAAGGAGCCTGGAATCTGACCTTCCCAGTAACTAAAACTTGCAGCTTCCCTCTGTACCAGCTACCTACTTAGGCTCCTACCTAAGCTGCCTACCTCTCACCTCCCATGTGCCATAAGGGAGAAAGAAGTGGTTTTCAATAACAGCGTGTATGAGTCTGAACCTGAAAAGCAAATGAAGGGGTGTCAAGGAGACAGGCAATCACTGGGATGAGTAGTCTGCATGGCCCTGCTCTTTGAATTCAGAAGAAAAAGACACAGTTGAAACAGTGGGAGATTACCATTTTTTGATCTTGTCTCTTGTCAAGAGAAATATTCAGACCCGGCCGCCCTGAACACTGATCTCGATTTTACCTGTTGGTCAGGATGCTGCTGACAGTGCAGATTTACGCCTGTCGGTGATGTCTAGGTGGTTCAAACCAAGATTAAGCTGTGGACGGGGATTCTGGAAAGCCAAGAGGGATGTACAATTCCCTCTTCCATATTGCCTTCCTGTCATGGGTTGGATTAGATGCAGAATCCTGCTGTCTGTCTCCTTAGGACAAATCTTCCAATTCCAGCCTTTCCACCAAACTGATGCCTCTGATGACCTGCAACAATTCAGTTGAACACTGTAATGTATTTCGTAGCATCTCATTGCTCTTTTTAACACCTGCAAACATGAATATCTGAGCAATTGGGCCTTAATTTCATGGGTGTTTTTCAAATAATGGACAGATTTTTAAATGTCTCAATAAAAAGCATTATAATTAATCTTCATTAGCTTTCAGTCATGATAAATATTCATCTTCAAAATAGTGGTTGGTTTAAAGGGACTTTTCAAATTAAATGACAAATGTAATTGAGTGCAGTCTCTTTTTTTAACTCAGCCAGCCCCCTCTGCTGTTAAAAGGTTGTGTTTTGTGGATGTCTTCTCCTCCAATGGCGGTTTTTAAATCTCAAAGAGAAATAGTTAAAATTCAGTATCAAATTAAATACTTAAAATTGTATCCAATATTAAGAAAAGTACATGTGTCAAGGAATTTTACCACTGCATATGTAAATTTTACCATTTATATGTAGGATGATGTTTTATTTCATAGGCAGTCTTACCGAAAGCACAAATTACATCATGCTGTTACCAAATTGAAATATGCAAAGAATAATTTCCAGATTAATAATGTTACAAACTTCTGTGGGATGATGTCCTACTACTCCAGACAGAAAATAAGAATGTTTTTTTGAAGACTGCTCCCCATCCCCTTGTAGGGAATGAACCCAAGTTCTCACATGTGTCAGGCAAGTGCTGTACTTCTGGCCTACACCTCCAACCCCCTAGATACTTTCTCTAGTGAAAGTTAGAAGTAAAGGCCCTGAGCTGTCCTATTGCAGGGAACAATGGGGCTATTTTCCAATGATAGCATAGTGTTGCTGTCATGGCAACAGCATCAGAAAGAAGGCATGACTCTGGCCCTACCCCTAAATAAAGAGCTACAGGCAATTAATAGATGCTGGGACAGAGGGACTCAATCCACTCCAGGGATGAGCCCTCTGATACATCACTCAATCCCAAGAGGTTAGTCCTAAACACATGTATAGAGGAGCACTACTTAGGGAGCAGTGAGGTGCATTCACCCCCTAGAGGGGTATTGGGAGGGTGTGGCTCTTCCCATCTTCCTCAGCTTTCTGATAGGTGCAATAGGTTCACCTTGGGAATGAAGGACTGCCATTATCCCTCCTGCCCTTCAGGCCCATTCTGTTCCAGCCAGGGTTAAAAAAGACATTGTGTTCTCCTTTCCTTCAACTCACCCACATTTATAAGATGTAAGTTCTCCCTAGGAATAGCATCTCAAGAATATAGAGACCTGGTCACCCTCTCACAGGTTACTGACACCAAGGTCTCACCTTCAGAATGGATACCAAGAAAACAGAGCGCACACACACACACACACACACACACACACACACACACACACACACCATCAGAGACTCCTGGGAAAAGCAAGCTCTAAGTCCTGCTCCCAGCACTAGGCAGGGGTACAGAGGGGAGATGATGTCCAGGAAAGGAGATGGGTCTCAAGGATAAACATCAGAGCTCTGCCAGAGGGAACTCACTTTATTTAGAGCATGGAGAACTCCATGCCCAAGGACATTGTCAAAAGCAGTGAACATCTTGGTGGGGAGCAATTAAGGGGCCACTCAAGGCTTCTTGATGTAAGCAGCAGAAAATGAAATAGCAGGTCAACCAGGGAGAGAGCAATGGAAAGGAAAAACAAGAGCACTCCTAGGATCCCTTTAGCCCTGGTGGTCTGAAGGCTGTTTGCAGTGCTAGGCTGTCCTCACAGAGGTGAGCCACACAGTGCAAGCAAACCTGAAAGCCTGTCTAGACCACACAATTGTCAATCAGCATAGGGCGGGATGCTCCTGATGTTAAGAGACTTATCACCGAATCTAAAGCATTAGCTGCTCCTAGCTGGCAGTAGCTTCCAGGAAAAAAAAAATGAAGAAGTAAACTCATGCCTGCCTGAAAGTCTGTGCATATGCATAGGACTGTGCCTTCTCAGGGATGATGTGGTGGGGGGCGGGGTGAAAATTCAAGTTAGTAGTGAAAAGGGGAAATCCATGCTAGTACTCCCTGACAAGAGGTGGAAGTGAACACAGAAACTATTTAAACTGTGATAATGGCCAGTAAACCATATAAAGATCAAACTACAGTGCATGCCCAGTGTGCCGACCAAGGATAAATCTCTAGGTAGCCAGACTACAAGCTAGGAACAAGCTGGGTGTTGTGGAGCACAGCAATAACACTAGCACTTGGCTAGCAGAGACAAGCATATCATGAGTTCCAGGACAGCTTTACTACATATCAAAATACTGGGTACAAAAAAGATATAAGCCTATAAGCAAGAGTCTACCTACTAGGGTTATTGGATGGGTCTCTAGCCACTGAACACATAAACTATAAGGACAACACTACCAAGCCAACAGAATAGAGAAGAGGGGAATGGATCTGATACACTGTATTATGCAAAAAAAAAAAAAGCCAAGTTTTCAACAAAAATTAAAGACATGCAAAGAAGCAGGGAAGTATGACACTATACTGGTCTGCTAGATAAGCCATTAAAAAGAGTGACTTAAACAACAAAAAAATAGTTTTCTTAAAATTCTGGCTACTATCACTCCAAGACCAAAATGCCAGCAGAACTGTTTCCTTAGGAAGCCTGTATGCTTATCTTGTTCACATCCCTCAAACATCTTCACATGGTCTTCCTTTTGTATCTTACGGGTCTAGAAACCCAAGTCAATCACCTCATGTTTCCTTAGTTACCTCCTTAAAGACCCTATCTACAAATACGGTTGCATTCTGAAGTACTGAAAGTAGGTACTTTTGCATATAAGTTCCATCTGTACCAGACCCACCAGCAGAATAAATACCCAAAAGCAGGAAATACCTTTTTTAAAAAGACAGAGTCTCACCTAGCCCAGGCTTGCCTCTAACTCACTTATGTAGCCCAGGCTTGTCTAAAAGTCCTGATCTTCTTGCCTCAGGCTACTGAATGCAGGGACCACAGGTTGACATAAACATGTCCAGTTTAGGAAATTCCTTTTGAAAGAGCCTAAAGGACTATTCCAGAAGATCAGGCCATCAAAGCAGTTACTCTAAACATTTTCAATGGACTAATGGAGATCACATTGGAAGAATAAGATGTGTGAATTAAATGAAAAACAAACAAACAAGACAGACTTCTTTTGAGCACGTGACTAGATAAACTCAACAGGAAATCTGAGCCCCCAAAAGACAGAGAACTTCAAAAAATCTGTAAGGATTATAGTCATTTAACAATAAAAAGGTGAGGAAAAATGAACATTGTTTAGAGAAATGCAGAACCTCATTCATCATTCCTGGAAACACATAGAGGAGTGCTGGGAAGACAGGACAAGAAAGGAAAAAATGTTTAAGGACACAGTGAAAACGTCTTAATTTTTGTGACTTATATATCCAAGAAATTCAGTCAGCTCCAACTAAGAAACAGGGAGAAATCCACTGTAGTGGGTAGCCATTCCAGCCTTGGCCTGGAAGTTCCACCCCCCATTGAGGCTTCGGTAATGGTCACGCCAACAAGGCGGGGCTGAGGGAGAAGCTGAAGACCCAGGATGAAGAGGAGAGGCTCTCTTGCTTCCAGGACCCTGGACCCTGGAGGTAGATGGAGCAGAGTTCTCCAGAGAACACCGCCGGACTGCGCCATACCTTTCCCAGACCCTGCAACCTATTGCTTCATTTGTAAGCTACCCCACAAAATAAACCTCCCTTTTAACTACGTGGAGTGGCCTTAATAATTACACCAATAATCCACCACTGGACACCTTGTCAGAATGCTCAAAGAGAAAATACCAGCGGGAAAATGACTCATCGCTGTAGAGAGAACTTGACAATATTAACAGTTGACCTCTCCTTAACAACCAAAGCCATGTGCAGGTGATGCAGCCATGGTGCCAGGAATGGAAAACATCAATCGAGAATCTAGACAAATTCTATCTGTGAAAAATGAAGGCAAAACAGGAACATTCTCAGATTTTAAAAGTTGTTTGTTGACCTGATTTATGAAAATCTCGAGCCACACACCCCTGCATGTGCCTCACCTCTTGTAATCTTGGAAGCTAAGTAGGGTTGGGCCTGGTTAAGAAGATTTTCATACTCAAAGAAAATCACATTTCTAATCCCCAAAGTGGGTGGGGGCGAGAATACTGATAAAAGTATTTATATAGATAAATTTCTAAAGATGGTATGGTTGAAACTATTGTTCTTCTGTACACTAGTTTAAAAGAGAAATCATTTAAAGCATACCTATCATATCATTGGGTTTACAGCAGTAATAATTAAAGAAATGGCCATTAATGAGGAAAGAATTAGGAAAGGAGAAATTGGTGGGAATGATGTAGATACAATGCTCATGTATGATGTTCAAAATGAAAAACAAAATTAAAAGACTTTGATAGATTTGACAGATGGAGAGAATGTGGATGGAAGAAAAGGTTTATTGGGGTAAGAAAAGAACATGAGATGATCACGTGATTGCTTATCTCCATGAAAATTCACTCACTACCTCTGTGCCAGAAAGTTCAGTTGAAGTATTTCCTTTCTTCTCTGCATCTTGAAATACAGATTTTCAAAATGAGAACCATAACATGTTTTTTTTTTTGTTTAGTTTACAATATATGTAACCTAATACATATGGCATCCATAGCAACGAAAGAGAGTTTCCGTTTCCGTGACCAGACTCAGAAAAGAGGGGATGAGAGTGGATGACAGGAAGCTTTCTGCATGTGCTTCTTCCTCAGCTTCCTTCATCGAAAATTTCCTAATCCACAGACATGATTTGGTCTTTAGAGGGTTGCGTGAGAAGGCTGTCCCTCAAACCTCATAACCCTAATGAAAACTTTATAAAAGATGTGGTCGGCATACTATGGTGTTTCCTTTTCCCCTTCTGTACATTTCCAGGGTTTGAGAAAAATAGTAGAAACCAGCATAGACACCAAATAGAAGCCTTAAAGAGTTAAAAGGAAGGACAGTCAAATCACATTGGATAGGTGAGCTCAAGAGTCACCACACATGCCATTACATGAGTTTGCTGTTGTTGTCCGAGAGAGAGAGAAATCCCTTTTCTTTTTAATAGCTCTATTGAGAAATAATTCTCATCCTGCAGAATTCTCCCATTGTCAATGTGTGTGTCGTCCGGTGTCTTTTCATTTGTTCATTCACTCAGCATCGTGCCCCTATCACTACAAACTAAATTTCATCTCCCAGGCAACCGGCACTGAAATCCCTTTACTTATTATGGTGAAGCACTACTTGTGCTAATCCATGTAGGGCCATGGAGAGGAAGCAAACTGGGGTGGGAGTGGACCCAAACATGGATAAGGGAGCTATGTTTCCTCCGTAGATCACTCAGGACCCCTGGGCTTCTGCTAGAAGGCAGATATCTTGGAAATGCTTTTCCCTGGTAAATTTAGCTTGTGGAAAATACACTGTGTGGTTCCATTTAAGCCTAATGGGAGTGTCAGAACCCATAACAAGGCTGGATTGTGAATTACATTCCTCACCACAGCAATCTCCCCATCCTTTCCAGAGGGAGGCTGAAAGAGAATTTGAGCACAGTGTGTGTTTTGCTTCAGCAAAGAGGCAATTGTAATCAAGTGGCGCTGTGTTTTTGCTAGGCAATTTTAAAACAAATACTTGGTTTTAAAAGGCCTGTGTGGCTTTCTTTCATGTTCTTCTTTTGAAGTTTCAGAGACCAGAGTGTGTGGCAGAGGGGGTGGGGGGAGAGCTTGTGCAATTTACCTTAAAATAATTGGGATGTGATTAGAGTGTTCACTAGCAGCCAACAGCTACATCAAAACACTCCTGCCCATTGCTTTCTGGGAGTGATAACGTTTGATCTAAGAGCTGACCAAGCAGCGATGATAGGACAGTAGCCAGGACCAGCTTGTATCTTGCTTTTGCATTCCCACCTTGCTGCAGGTATATCTGGAAAGATTTCCATGTAACTTGTTAACTATGTTCTCCTGGTCTTAAAAATCCCACTAAATATCTGTTTCAAAAGTGATCTCTCTCTCTCTCTCTCTCTCTCTCTCTCTCTCTCTCTCTCTCTCTCTCCCCCTCCCTCCCCCCCTCCCTCCCTCCCTCCCTCCCTCCCTCCCTGTCTCTCGTGTGTGTGTGTGTGTGTGTGTGTGTGTGTGTGTGTGTGTGTGTGTGTGTAAAGGGAAAGCAGGGTGTGGGGGGGGGGGTGTGAGAGAGAGAGAAAGAAAAGCGGGTAGGTTTTCTTTTGAGTTTTGTCTGTGAAGACAAGCAGTACTTTACCAGATACATGACTTTTGGATCCCCTGTTCCCTCTGCCGGCTGAAAAGATGTACTGTCAGCCCATTTCCTGGCCGGCAGACAAACAGCTACATGAAATGCAAAAGCACTCTTGAAAATTCCTGAAGACAAATGAAGTTTACACTGCTCCTCAATCCTCTTCTCGGCCTCCTCCAATACCAGCAGGATGAGGAAGGGTGGCAGGTGTGGGAGTGCCGATGTCAAGATGTCACAGCAGATAGGGTAGTCTTGGTCTCAGCCATAGGCACCCAGGCAAAGAGTGACAAGAGGGATGAGCTCCTGGAAGACAAGCTTGTCAGGGAGATCTCAGGAGTGATCTGAGAGTCTGTAGGACCTAGAGCTATGGCAGTCATTGTGTGGTATTGTAGCTGCTGAGGTTAGTGTGTCAAATATCCTCTCAAGAGCCCCATGTTGAAGGCTTGGTCTCTAGCTTGTAACACTATTGCACAACCCACTACTGTACAGTGGTGGATCCTTTGGAGGTAGGGTCTGTGGGAAAAACTTTAGTTATGGGGGACAGACATGTCTGGG
The DNA here is from genome assembly GCF_903995425.1 of Onychomys torridus. Taxonomy (NCBI): domain Eukaryota; kingdom Metazoa; phylum Chordata; class Mammalia; order Rodentia; family Cricetidae; genus Onychomys; species Onychomys torridus. The sequence continues at coordinate 25,142,103 of NC_050465.1, forward strand.
AGGGAACACTGACACTGCTTCCTCTCTCTTCCTGACACCCTGCCCTCTCTCTCTCTCTCTCTCTCTGCTTCTCAGCTGCCATGAAGTAGCCAACTTTGTTCCACCACACTCCCCAATGTAGTTGAGTTTGGCCTCAGTATGGGCCTTACAGTAGAACCCACTTATTGGCTCTGGAACCGTAAGCCAAGGGAAACTTTGCTAGTGGTTGAGTACATTGTCACAGTGACACAAAGCTGCTCAACACAGCAGATGACGTTCATGCCCTTCTTCTTTGTCCTCTGAGTTGAGGTGATGAGGATATGTCACTCTCTCTGTTACACATGGAAACAGACAATTCTTACATTGAGTTATTGTCTTAACCTCTCTTCAAGAATAGAGTGGGCAGCAGCTGAAGATTTGGTTCAGGGGTTAAGAGCACCAGTGTCTCTCCTAAAGGACACAGACTCAATCCCAGCACCCACATGATGGATCCAAACTGCCTGTAACTCCAGACCCAAGTTATCTGACACCTCTCCTGACTTCCGCAGACACAAACATGGTGCACATCTGTACAGACAAAACCACACACACATAGAATAAAATAATAGTAATTGTTTAAAGAATGGAATGGATGAACAGGGAGTGAAAAACACACCAGACAAGCTTCTGTTTGCCACCTGGCAACAATTTAAACTTGAAAATGGGAACTTGAACAGGGCAATGGCAACAGAATGCCAACCTCTTGAGAAAGATGGGTAGCATTGGGATCTCTACACTCTCAGAAGGCTTCAGAGTGCCTAGCCAAGAGGATATCAGCAAGTGTCACAGCTTGCAGCTTCGGGTGCCACCCTGGAGCAGACCTTGCATGGCAAAGAGATCACCAATAAGAGTACAACGCTGTATGTCCCCTGTCTCATTGCCTTCAGTTTCATACACTAGTGACCCCACTGGGTTCCACTGGATAGTGCCAAACCAGTGGTCAAGGGTGGCCCAATTGAACTAAATGAATCACAAGACAAAACCAAATACCATGAATCTAAGAAAGGAGATGGTTGGGGAAGAGGGGAGGTTGGTAGGAGAAAGAAAATGAGAACGGAGGGGGTGGAAATGATCAGAATTTGTTATGTACATTTACAAAGTTGTCAAAGAACAAACTTGATTGAAAGGAAGGTGCACAGCGTGAGTCTCCCTGTTTGTAGCTGGAGCAGCAGCTCTCACAAACTGAGGCAAGAATGATGGACCTCAAGGCAACAGTGTCTCTCAGAGCTAGTTCCTCTACCTGGAAAGGTCTGCAGACGGCCTGTCCCCTGTGGGTCTCTCCAATCTAACAAAACTCTGAGAGCCGAGCCCCTGGCTGAGAATTGGACTTAGGCTTAGAGCTGGAGTCTAAAGACTCTGGCTTCCACCTCTAAAGAGAGCAGGAGTGGCCAGCTGAGGAGCAGACATCAGCTGGAAGCTGGACTGGTGAAAAGTCTGTGCACACTCATTTTTGTACAGTTGGGTGGACCCTGATGGGTTGGGAGTGTTTGTATGCAAATGAGTCATAAACTATAACCAACTAGAAGAGAACTATCAAACCTGGAGGGAAGAGGAGAGACCCAAGCTGCCAAAAATGTTCATAGTTTATTGCCTTGGTTTCCATGGTAGTGGTAGATAATCTGGCGTCTAGAGGGTGCTACAGGATAGTCTGTACCAGGTACTCCTGTGTGTTTCCAGTGTCTGAAATCTGTGATGTTTGTCTGTGACTGTCCCAATGTTGTCCACTTACAGCCTCATTAGGGCAGTCCAGCCTTGGATCATAGTTGCATCCTGTCAAATGCAGCCTGTGTTTGGCTTCAATTGTGCTTGGGGCTTTTCAGTCCAGGCTGGTTTTTAAGCTTCATTCCCACCTAGTTTCAGGCTGCTGCCATCGTGACAGCTGGAGCCCCTTACATCGCTATCAATATTATCACCAAGCAAACAACCATCCACTGCTGCTTTAGACAGGGGAAAGCTATGATTTAACTACACAGTTGGGTTTTTTTTCCTTTAATGGCTTACCACTTATGTTAGTTTGCTGTTGCTATGACAAAATACCTGAGATGAACAGTTTTTTTTTAAAAAAGGTATATTTTGGCTCACAGTTTCAGAGGTTTCTATGCAATCCTCCATTGTTTTGGGACCATAATAGGCATCATAGTGGGGAGTGTATACAGTAATGTTAATTACTTCATGATAACCAGGAAGCAAAATAGAGAAGAAAGCCCAGGGTCCCAATATTTCCATGAAAGCATCAGTGACCCAATATCATCCCACCAGGCCCCATGTCCTAAATGTACCAGCACTTCCCAGTAATGCCATATGCTGATAAATGGCCTTCAGTGGAACATTTCACATTCAAGCCTTAAGATGGGTTCTGTTGCCAGGTATGGTGGCTCATGCCTTCGATACCAACACTCAGGAGGCAGCAGCAGACCGACCTGTGAGTTCAAGGCCAGCATGGTCCATAAAGTGGATTCCAGGAGAGTCAGGGCTACACAGAGAAACCTGTCCTAAAGAAAAAAAAAAAGGGTAACTTCTGTCCCTTTCCTGAATGCTAGATATTAGGACTACAGAAGCAATATAAATTTTCAGAAATAGATTGTAATATATTTTAAATAATAATATATTTTTTATCATTTATGTGCTCAAAGGCTGGATTAAAATGGCTGAGTTTTAATCATGAAATAAGTGATAAATTTGTATGATTCTAGATAACATTGCTAGAAGCATCAAGAATGCTTACAATTTTGAGTTATAGTCTAAATTTACTGTTTCATTGAAAATGATCTTTCTACCTCTGAAATTAAAATAGTATTTCATCTCACATTTTGTTAGGTTTTATTGGTACTCCTTTTCCCAAGACATAATTTCCAAAACTCACAAATATGTGTAACACTGGGATTTCCCTTGTCCGCCTCCATGCATCATGTCAGAGCTGGAGGAAAAGCTCATCACACCAGATCATGAGCTAAGGCTGGGTGCTTGATGGCCCTTGCTGGATCTGTGCTTTGCTTCATCGACTTGTGGGTCATTGGAGATGGATGACCCCTGTGGAACATCTGTCCACTCCTGACAGCTGGGCCTTATTTTAGAACACTAAGTATGTTCCTCAAATATAACACAGTCTTCGTGAGTCACATACCATGCATGTATCCACACGTTGTATATAGGCACCTTTTACATAGGCATATTATTTTAAAGTCACAGCACTTAGCCTCAGGAAGTGTGTGTGTATGTGTGTGTTACACATTTGCACAAATTCTATGAGTAGATATCATCCAAGTCTTAGGCATTTCCACTGGTTTCTTTTTGTTGTTGAAAATTATGTTTTTTTTTAAGTTTTATTTTTTGTTTGATTCATTATCACTGAAGATACAGAATATACTGTGATGTTTTAAAGCATGTGGACACTGTAAACTTATCAAATACACGTCCACCCCTCAAACATGTATTGCTCCTCTTCCAGCTACTTTAGTGTTGTGGGGGTTCCTTTTGTGGTGAGTTAATGTAGAGGCTGAAGTGATATCAGCCAAACTGAATAGAATCGGAGAGGTGTCAGAGCTGGTGTGAGAACCACAGGAACACACTTGATGCACTATTGAAGGTGTCATTCAGTTCAAAGAGTTTAGATAGGAACATAACATCCTTAAGAGAATCTTGGCATGTGTTCCTCCTGAGTCAAGGGCTGCAAGCCCAGACTACCATAACAACACACACACACACACACACACACACACACACACACACACACACACCCCAAAATAGCTTAAAAGGGAAGAGATCTGTTTTCCTCTTACATCCCAATCTGTATCAGTAAGTGTCTTTTATCCTCACAACCATCCAGATCCTTACCACCAGGGCTGGGTTTTAGCTTGTGGGCAAGAGATTGGAGCATGGAGGAGATGCCTGCTACCTTGAGGCGCTAATACCAGGGAACAGGCATCTGGTAGAGTCCATTGGTAAGAACTTGGTCACAAAGCAGCGTCCGACTGAAAATAAACCTGGAGAACATGACCTAGTTGGACACCCACATGTGAGGAAGGAGAAATGGATTTTGGTAAACAACTGGCAACCTCTGCTTTTGCCCTTGAACTCACATTGTAGTCCAAGGATGACTTGTTGACACCCCTGTAAAGTATGTCAGGAGACCTACAGGAGAAGGCTCATAGGAACAGAATGATAGTAGAAAGGAACACAAAAACAAAAAAATAGGAACACACAAATGCCCAAATGCAGAAGAACAAAACTTATCAGGTATACTAACACACAAGAACAAAAATGAATACATCAGTAGTCACACAAAGTGCAAGCTGAGTAAGCTTTACCTGCAATATTTTGGAACAGAAATATTTTTGAGTTTTAGGTTTTGTTTGAATTTCTGAATGTCGATAAATGTATAATGAGGCATCCTAGGGATGAGATGGAAGCTCTGGGGCATAAAACTCATTTATGTTTCATGTGCATGTTATTCTCATGGCCTGAAGGTGATTTCATTGGTAATTTAATTTTGAGTCCATGCACCTTCTCTGTGACCTGTCACATGATGTTGGGTGGAGAATTTCTATTTGTCACACCATATCATTGCTCAGAAACTTTTGGATTGGAGCACATAGAAGTTTAGATTAAGAATGCTTGATCTGTATAAAATTACAAGCACATTCAAGTACATGTGTTTATCGTGTAACAATGAGGCACACCTTTGGATGTGACTCTGAAGGCATCTCCACAGAGCATCATGGATGGGGTGAAGTCCTGACTTGGATGTGGGTAACACCATCTATGGACTGAGGTCCTGAACTGAATGAAAATAAGGAAATGAGGGAGCCATCTGAGCACACACATTCTCTTTTCTCTGATTCCTGGTTTATTAAGATGTAAGAGGAATCCCAGCTACATGTCTCCACATCCATGGAACCTGCTTTCATGCCTTCCCTGCCATGATAGATGCATCCACAAACCAGGAAACAGAATGAATCCTTCCTCTGTTAAGTTGCTTTGTCGGGAATTTGGTCAAAGCAATGAAAAAAGTAATTAATATGTTGCCATTCCCCAGTCAAGTAGTAGACACTGGCCCCCAAAAGATAATTTTTCACTGAAGGAATTCTTCAGAACAGAGAAAAGTCAGGAGGAGGGAGGGAAGGCAGAGAGAAAGAAAGAAGGAAGGAAGGAAGGAAGGGAGGGAGGGAGGGAAGGGAAGGGAAGGGAAGGGATATCTATTCATGTAAATATTGATTCTTTTTTTATTATGTGTTTTAATTTTATACATCAGCCATGGGTTCCCCTGTCCTCCCCCCTCCTGCCCCCCCACCTCCCAGCCCCTCCCTTCCATTCCCATGTCCTCCAGGACCTAGACACCCCTGGGGATTCATTTAAACCTGGTGGATTCAGTACAGGCAGGTCCTGTCCCCTCCTTCCAGGCTGAGCATGTGTCCCTGTGTAAGCCCAAGGTTCCAAACAGCCAGCTCATGCACTAAGGACAGGTAAATATTGATTCTTACATCTGATTATTTTTGAAGTTCTAAGGTATACTGGTAAATGAGATTACAAAAGTTATCTTTTGTGTATTAAAACTGTATGCACACAAGCTGGCTTTTTGGAGTCCATTATCTATGGTAGGATACCTTGTACAGCCGTGATGCAGTGGGAGGGGCTTGGATTTGCCTCAATTGAATGTACCAGGCTTTGCTGACTCCCTATGGGAGGCCTTACCTTTTTGGAGGAAATGAGGGATATGCTGGGTGGGAGGAAGCTGGGGGGAGCGGGAGGAAGGAAGAGAGGGGAGAATCTGTGGTTGGTATGTAACAATTAATAAAGAATTTCTTAATAAAGAAAAAAACTGTATGCACAGTTGCCCCTTCATACCTGTGGCTTCCACATCTATGAATTCAACAAATTGTAGCTTAAATGTAGTTAGGTCTACTGTGGACGCATCTGTAGGGAACATGCATGGACCTTTTTACCATCCCCTATACAGGACAATATAACAAATATTTGCACAGTATTTATGTTATATAAGGATTATAAGTAATTTAGACAAGATTAAAATACATGAGAAAATGCTACATAATGTTCTGGAAGGGTCATTTGAGCATCTGGGATTTGAGGTATCTTAAGGAGTTTCTGAGACCAAAAGCTCAAGGACAGTATTTATATGCATTCACAAATGAATAAGCACTTACAAATATACAGTATATTTATGTATATCACATTTATATGCATTTGTGAATATGTATTTGCATTAGGAAATACTAGAAAATACTAGCAAGAACCTAGTTAAATATAGTAACAAGGGGCAATAAAGCCAGCGCTAGAGCGAGACATTTCATGTTCCTGTTTTAATGTGATTTTGATTTTTATCTGCATATAAACGAATGTCCTAGTTTTTAAAGTGTAGAAAAAGTAAATCTAAACAACCAATAGATGAAAACATATTTATATTTTATGAGTAAGAATTTTCCTTAAAAAAAACAAAACAGAAGATAAATCCAGAAGGCATAAAGGGAAAACAAAGTCTACACGTGGACATCATCAACATTTCAAACCCTCACTATTTATAAGCCACATAAATGCAGGTGAAAAATAAGTTAACAGTGGACCCAGGTGTTTGTAAATCATTCAAAAACATAGCACTAACAGCGCAAATCTGGAAGGAATAGCTTTATGTGAATAAGGGAACAAATGACCTAACAACAGATTTGAGCAAAGGATATAAATAATTCCAAAATGAAGAAAGCAATGCAATCTGCAAGGGAGACTTTTGTTTACTGTTCGTTCTATAGTTTTAATACTATTTATTACTATATATTTAATACTATTATTTAATATAGTCTTGCTATTAAAATTCAATTATCTTGAAAAGAAAGAGAGAGATGAGAACAGACTGGCTGAGAAGAAGCCATGAAACCTGCACCTGAAGCCCAGCCTCACCTATGAGGACGTAGGGTAACTCCAGACTCAGAGACACCAAATGCAGACAGTACCATGAAGCTCTCAGGATTGACTCATGATGAAATAGATGGGGAGCCATGGAGATGTGCAGCTGCCCCCCTCAACTTAGTGTCTTAGCAGACCAGCTTCTCATAGTTATGAACATGATAACTTAAGGTGGCCCATCAACATCTGTGACCGCTCTAATTATCGTAATTCAAGCATTAAGAAGCTTTCATTTATAAATACAGAAGAATGAATAAGCTTGCTTCTATTTTTTTTTTCCATGAATGCAGTCTTAAAAGGATTACCAAGTTAATGTAGTCTTTCTGTTCCCATTTTCCCTGATGTTCCCTTACATCTTAGATGTAGTGGTTGCATTGTAGATGTGTCAGCTGAGGTTAGGCTCCCCACAGTCTGTTGTTCCCTGCACTGTGACCATATGTGGATTTCTGCAAGTCTCTATCCACTGTAGAAAGAAGCTTCTTTGATGAGGTGAGAACTATACTTACCTTGGGTAGAAGGGTAAGTTTATAGAATGAGGTTAGAAACCACACTAGTCTTTAAATGTGGCAGCAGTAGGTTTTCCTCTAAGGTCCATGACCTCACCAGCTACTAGTAGTTGATCATAGTTTATACTACCAGGCACGAATTTCCTGGTACCAGGACATCATCTGCTATGAGACGGTGTCTTTTCTATATGACAAGAAAGCTGTACCCATGAAATCTCAAAATATAGCCACCAGAACAAGATCTGCATAGTGACAACACCAGTTGACAGCCAACATAGTTGGGGGAAATCTAACAGGACCCCATATCTAGATGTAGAGCTACAGGCAATTAATTGCTGATAAGAAGAAAATCAGTCTTGTCCAAGGCTGAGCTTCCTGATAAGTTATGCAATTCCATGTGGCCATCCTGTAACGCATATATACACATTAAATGGACTCAGTAGGTTTTGGATGGTGTGTGTGTGTGTGTGTGTGTGTGTGTGTGTGTGTGTGTGTGTGTTGTATCTCTGTATGTGTATGCATATGTATGTGTGCGTGTGTGTATTCATCTATCACAACAATTTTAAAAGAAGTTATTAATTTGAGAAGGGGGCACAAGAGGAGTTTGTGGGAAGGGAGAAGACCATAAATAATATGAATACAATACAAATGTAGGAAATTCTCAAAAAAATAAGGTTTGAATGATAATTTTAAATTTTTAATTAATTATCAAGATCACAAAAATTTCAGTTGCTTATAATGGAATAATCATGTCATAGACTCAAGTAAACCTTATCTGTCATGAAATATCCAGTGAATCTCTGGATTTCTGAATGAGGATGAGGCTACAATCTGTGTAGATATCTTCATAGTATAAAGAGTACAGCATTCTAAGAAAACACTTAAACTCCAACAAAGAAATAAGTGAAAATCCTGCATAGAGTTCTGCTTAAGAGTTAATGTAGCTAGACAAACTGGGTACCAAAAATATCAGTTTCTGTAGGATTTAACTATAGGTTGGCTTTACATATGTGGTCATTAGCTAGATAAAATATGTGTCCTGGCAGAACATAAAGTCTGAACTCTAATTTTAAGTCCGAGGCTCCATGGAGCAGCTCTGGTGTTGAAGCACTATATGGGGTAACAATTTATTGAAGTTTTTATTGCATGTCAGTTATTCTAAGCACTTTTTATCTTTTCATTCCCACTGTAAATGTAGAAGATAGGCATGGATGAGGAAAGCAGCTTAGAGGAGTTGAAATAATTTACAATGCTGGCAGTTCAAACAAATACAGTACCAACCCAAAGATGGCTTATACCAAACTTAGCTCCCTTAAATGACCAGAGTTCACGTGCAGACTTCTCCACTTGGTACATTAGGAAATTACTTCCCTTCTCTGAACATCACAGGCTCTCTGGTGTCATCAAACAAAACAATGAAAATCTGTAGAGCACCATGAATGTCTGCTGTAAATAAATCTGAACTATTTTCCATGTGTTGTATTACTTTTTTCTCACTGTTCTTGGCCCAATCATCCCTAATATTCTCACCTCTGCTTTCCATATTTCTGTATTTTGGTAATTATCTCCCTTTCTTAGAATTAAAATATTGTAGTTTCTCAACCCCCTCTCAATCTCTAGCTCTATCAGCTGTTTAGTCTCCATTTCTTCTATGTTTTTTTTTTCTAACATAGCTGCCCCTCTTGTTTCCTTCTGACTCCTTTTGCCTTAACTGAAGTCCAATCCTAACTACTACTGCCCTGCACTAGGGAAGTCATTTCCTAGTTCACCAGCTCCGTTACATCTTGGGTGTTGAAGCCTTTTCTTCTGTTTGACATGTCACTAGATGACATCATAAGTGTTTGCTGATGGATTTACAGTGTGAAGGCCAAACTTTCTGCCATGTTTCCTAACTTAAATACTCTGGGCTTCTCAGAGTTCTTGCTTTTCTTCTGGTTCTTGATATCAAGTCTATAGTAGCCATTGATTATATATTGAGCCTTGAGGTAATGCTAAATGATTAATGTTGACATCTTCCTACGTAGAAAAACATGTCATTGTATTTATTGATGCTCAATGAGTCTTGAGGAAATACACCTATCTAAATTTTTTTGTTGAACTATTTAAAACTTTTGTTTGTTTAACAAAGAATAATGTCCTGTATCATGCTTTAAAGGTATATCAGAGCTAACAACATTCTAAAGAAATGTGAAAGTGGTTTTTTTTTTCCATATACCACAGGTTGGTTGCCTTGGTCTTCCTCCATTTAGGGATAAAAGGAATAAAATTGTGAAAAAGAATCTAGAAACTAGAAGAAAGGATAGAGTGCTTCAGCAGAAGACAAAGCCTGACTCTGAAAGGACATTTCATAACACATAATAAATAAGTGTAAACTTTTTAGACAAAATAGAAAAGGTATGGTGTTTTTATAGGCAACAACAAACTAATATGAATATAATATAACCTTCTCTACATTCCTATTACTTAATTTGATTCTTTTCTAGACCAGACATTCTCCTTAAACCATGAAAATAAAAGACCTAAATATTTTGTTGGTCAGTAATTGAAAAAAAAGATTAAAATTTAATTTTCTACATGAAACCCATTCTCTATATGAAGAAAAAGGTTAAGAGTAGATGTACATAAACACATACGACATGGAAATATCATGCAAATGCCAACAAAAAGAAACCTGAATTAGCTATATAGGTATCAGGTAACACAGACTTCAGAATCAGAGTATTATTAACAGGTCCCAGAGGAACACTGGCATTTCATGATCATGTCAATGACAGGGACAATTCCTCAAGGGAAGTGAACAATCCTAAAGATGGATGCATTTAACAACCCATCCTCAAAATACATAAACCAAACTTGAGATATAAACAAATCCATGCTTATATTTGAGAACTTCAATACTTCTCTCCAAGCAATTACAAGAACAAGCCTGAAGTCAGCAAGAATATAGAAACTTTAGTCACCACGGGCAGGCGATCCAAGCTGACATTCACAGAACTCTCAACCCAGCAATAGTTGCCTATCAACTATTTCTAAGTGAGACATTAACAGACATAGGTTATGTTATGGGCCACAAAATAAACATTCACGTATTTAACATAATTAAGAATGTGTTACACAGTATTGTCATTTAAAAAAATAATAGATCCCTGAACATTTTTAAGTCAAATCTCTATAAACTGAAGTTCATTGAAAAAAAGCCACATCTACATTGAAGAGTTCACTAATTACAACTTCGAGACTAGAGAGTTAGATCTTTCAGACCCAAAACTAAAACATACCTTGGACTCCCTTCAGTATCTCTAGTTGCTACTTACTGTTTACCTTCTGTATCTAAGATAAGATCTTTTCAACTACCAGGTACTACCTTTGGAATGCATTCTTAGCAGACCTCTAGCTTCCACCAACACAAAAGCTGCAAATGTGCTCAGGTAACATCTAAGACTCATAGCAGAGTTACCTTGTTTCGCTGTAACCACCCCTGATACTGCCAGCAGTATGCTGGGTAAATACTTTGATTTATGACTCTTTTTTTGTTTTTTGACTATAACCAATTCTACACTAAAAACCTGTTTGAAGTAACCAAGTTCCTGTTCCTTGGCCAGGGTCACTTATATTTGGCCCAGAGTAACGGAATGAATAGAGTGGAGCATTCTGCCATCTTTCAAATACACAAAAGCACAAATGGTCTTAGTTTCCTGCCTCTGCCCAGTATAATTTTCATCTATGTCATCAAAACCTTGAACTGACTTGATAGCAAAATCAATTTGCCTTAGCCACTGTTCTATAGCTCTGAAGAGACACCATAACCAAAGCAACTCTTTTAAAAGAGAGCATCTAATTGGAGGCTTGCTTACAGTTTCAGAGATTTAGTCCATTATCATCATGGCAGGTAGTATGGCAATAGGCATGTCAGGCATGGTACTGAAGAAGTAGTTGAGAGCTACATCCTAATCGCAGGTAGAGAAAGGGAGGAAAAAAATGGGTCTAGCATGTTTCTTTGGTTTTTTTGGTTTTTTTGTTTGTTTGTTTGTTTGTTTTTTGTTTTTGTTTTTGTTTTTGTTTTTGTTTTTGGTGTTGCAAGCCTTTAATCCAAGAACTCAAGAGGCAAAGGCAGGTAGATCTCTGAGTTGGAGACCAGCTTGGTCTACAGAATAACTTTCAGGTCAACCAGGACTGTTACATGGAGAAATCTTGCCTCAAAGAAAATGAACAAACAAAAACAAAACAGAAAGGCCCTGGGTTCCACCCTCAGCTCCAAAAAAAAAAAAAAAAAAAAAAGAAAGGAAGGAAGGAAGGAAAGGAAGGAAGGAAGGAAGGAAGGAAGGAAGAAAGAAAGAAAGAAAGAAAGAAAGAAAGAAAGAAAGAAAGAAAGAAAGAAAGAAAGAAAGAAAGAAAGAAAGAAAGAAAAGAATGCAGGGATTTCTCATAAGACAGGAGGACATTGGTAGGTCTTGTGTGACATGTTTTCTGCTTTGTGGTCATACCTAGCATGGGCATTTTAAAACCTCAGAACCCACCCCAGAGACAAACTTCCTCCAACAAGGCCACACTTCCTAATCCTTCTCAAATAGTGCAAATCCATGATGACTAAGCATTCAAATATATGAGCTTTGGGGGGCCATTCTTATTCGAACCAACACAAACAGTCACTTCTGAAAGAGCTTCCCACAGGAAGCAGAACAGATACACCATAGAATCCTAACAAAAAGTAGAAAAACTCCCTGAAAAGTGACAGAGAGAGAGAGAGAGAGAGAGAGAGAGAGAGAGAGAGAGAGAGATATCAAAGGAAACTATAGCATGACCTTTTCTGATGGTTGGACCAGACCAGGTATTACCTTCTGTGGTTATCTAGGAAAAGTCATCCCTGTTTAGAGTGTAAAAATCCATTCTGTTCTCCTTAGGGGCAAGGACTGAAGTCACATAGGGATGAGCTGGCAGGAATCCCAGGGATCTGAAAACACTAAAAGAGCAAAAGAGTTGCTTGTAGAGTTTGTAAGACAGACAGTGACGAGGAGAAGCTTTGACTCTCTGATAATTTCTGTCACTAAACCTATTTCTAAAAATTACTGTCTAGCAATCACAGATTTAGATGCAGGTAAGAACTGGTAGTCTTGCTGTAATGCTTAACAAATTCCTCTTGTGGTAAAAGATGGAGTTTGTCTGCATAGCTACTTATGATGTAAGCTGGGCTTGCTGAATTAAACAAAGGAAACGGATTCTTCAATGAAGACAAAAGCCACTAATTATCCTAGCAGTGAATGGGAGGCTGATGCAAATAATCACCACCTCTGGAAATAACCAAAACCCATGACCGCCCACATTTCTTTTCTGTCCTGCTGACTTTATCTATGTGGTGAATAGTTAACTTCTTGATTTGTAAAGAGGCTGGCATTTGGGAAGATGTTGCAAAGGGTATTATCCCTCTCCCTTTTCATCTTCTAGTTTAATTCTGCTACCCAGTTGCACAGAGACCTACCTTAATAATTCTCATATGGTGTAGAGAGAGCAGTACAAGATAATCTGTGAGTGGCCCAGGAGTGCAGAAACCCTCCTCATTCGTAGACTTGCACTTGGCAGATGGAGGGTGTGATATGCCCCCACCACTCACAATCCTGAATTTAGTTGATGTCTGCTTTGGGGAACAGGTTCTGCTTGATTTAGAGTCAATCATAAACAAGTTTTAGCTGGACGTGGTGGCTTACACCTGCAATTTCAGAACTTAGGAGGCAGAGGCAGGAGCAGCAGTTCAGCATCATCCTCTGCTACATCTCAACCTTGCCTGGACTACATGAAACTTAGTCTCAGTCAGTCAAGGAAGGAAGGAAGGAAAGGAGGGAGCTGGAATGAGGATTAATAAACAGGATTGGGGGCAGGGGGAGAGGAAGAAAGGGAGGGAGGGAGGGAGGAAGAGAAGGAGGGGGGATAAAAGACTTCTCTTTTATTGTCTCAGCGTCTCTGCATGGGTCCAAAAATAAAGCTAAAAAAGATGGATTGGCAGAATTGATGCACATATATTATATTCATGGGTCTTATGTAGCATTGACTCTCCATATGGAATGTTAAGCCCAAAGCAATGGGCACCAAGTGTATTTTACACTAGGTTTGATGACAAAGTGGAAAGTTATGGAGAAGGAGCATGTGGTCAAAGGGTGTGATTGGGTAGTCAGGGCTATGGGTTCAGTCTTCTCTGCCTCTGTATCTTCAGAGACAAGGGTGTCCCTTTCCTGTTGGCGTAGGGTGGACATCTTGGGTGTGTCACTTGCCCTATCATGGGGAAGAAGCAGGGGAAGGTAGAAAATCCTGGATCTGTGTCAGGTGACTGATGTTCAAATACTCATAAATACTCATAAATACCCATGTTTGCAGCTACTACTAGGGAATTTTTGAGACTGCCTCAAGAATAAGTCTAAAGTTTTAATAGTAGAAAAGTTATTAAACAGAATGTGATATAGAATTGATTTCTCGATTTCTCTAAACTAAAATTTTAGAATAAATTAAAATAAAGAAAAACGTACAGTATCCAAATTCATAGCATGAGTACTTGATTGCTGGTGGACAGGGAATAGATTACTAGAAAAGGAGGTGTGTGCATAAATAGGGGTGGCCTAGTCTCCTATCTATTGTGGTGATCAAAAGCCAGGAGGAAGGGAGAGTGGGAGAGTGCTTGAGGACACACACAGACACATCCATACACACACACAAACACATGCATGCACGCACACACGCACGTACCAAATAAATACAACAAATGCTTTAAAAAGTACCTGAGCAGTGGTGGTACACATCTTTAATCCCAGCACTCGGGAGGCAGAGCAAGTGGATCTCTGTGAATTCAAGGCCAGCCTGGTTTACAGAGTGAGTTCCAGAACAGCCAGGGCTACACACAAAGAGAAACCCTGTCTCAAAAAAAAAAAAAAAAAAAAAAAAAAAAGATGGAGGTGTAGCTCAGTGGCTCAGTAGTAGTACATTTGCCTCCAATGTCAGACAGTGGCTTCCAGCATTGCCTTCAGAAAAAGATGTGTTTAAGTAACATTTGAAAAGATTTAATATAGTGTTGCTACCCTGTCCTCAATAAATTATAGTGTCTTTCAATATTCCCAAACACGTTTCCTCCATCTCCACAAAAGGGAGAAATTTGTGTAATTCCTGTTATCATAAATCAGGTCTCATGAAGAGCCACTGTGTGGTGTAGAAAAATTGGATTTAAAATTAAGGCCATATTCCCTCCAAGCCCATTTTATGTAGGCAAAGCACTACAGTGTATCTATTTTTAGCTACAAAGAGGAACTTACATTCTATTGCTCCCTTTTTTCAAATTCCTAGCAAATGGAAATATGGCACCATAATGTGCTTATAATTCAACAAAATGGAATTTGAAATTTTCTTTAAAATTGGAAACTACCTAGCAAAGGGAGATAAGAAATGGTTCCTAGGTGGTCCATATTACTAACTTTATCTTGTTTCTAAGCGTAAGAAAGAATTTGGACACACACTTTAATGCTCCGAGTCAAAGCATCGCAGAAACGTATCATGAGAGGTGTGCCTGCCTGTTAATGGCTTTGGAGCCACTGCCTCAAAAGCCGCATTTGAGGCAGCTACAGAATCCTGGCTTTGTTTGGGGGAGAAGGGGGTTCACTGAAGTCAGAGACTCTGGAAGGGAACCAGAAATCCTTAGCAAGCCAAGGATTGTTACCTACAGTGAAGTTGCCTGGCCACACTCATGTAATGTCTTATCCTTGTGGGAACAGACGGGAGCTGAGGGGGGTGTTGAGTCCCTACAAGTTCCAGGGGCAGAACATAGCTTGCTTTCTGCTGCTTCTTTCTCCCCTTATCCAGACAGATCTGTTTCTCACCTACAATTCCGCTACAAACACATGATTTCTTCCCTGACTGCCCCAAGACTAAACCTGGATTTAGATAAAGTGAACCTTAAAGAGGCAAAGAGGTCAGTTCCTTGATGTGCATGGCAAGACCATCACACTCAAATGCATACACACACACACACACACACACACACACACACACACACACACACACACAAATCTGTCCCATAAGTTTTGTTTGCTTTGAATTTATATGGGAAACTGATACTCTCATCATTCACTACTTGTGAGTCAAGGCTGATTCCAAACGCTGTCAGTCTTGAGCATTTCAAACCACATTTATTTACCTGAGCTTTCTGAATAAAAATCACTGTATAACAGTCAAAGGTACCTGTGGTGGTCCGAATGAGATGCCCCCCATGAGTAATGGGCATCTAAATACTTGGTCCATATTCAATATTCCCAAACACGTTTCCTCCATCTCCACAAAAGGAAGAAATTTGTGTAATTCCTGTTATCATTAATCAGGTCTCATGAAGAGCCACTGTGTGGTATAAAAAACTGGATTTAAAATTAAGGCTGTATTCCCTCCAAGCCCATTTTATGTAGGATTAAGAAGTGTGGCCTTGGACCGGTCTACTCTGGTGACCAGCCTAGCAAATAACCTAGCTGTCATCATAGAGCCTTTGTCCAGTGACAGATGGAGGCAGATACAGAGATCCACGGCCGGGCACCAGGCTGAGCTCCGGGAATCCAATTGATGAGAGAGAGGAGAGATACTGCAGGTGAGGGACATCAAGATCATGATGGGAGGACATGCAGAGATGTTATGTCCTCCATTTTTCCCCACAAGAAATGCTGGGGACCAGGTATACAGACTGTGAAGGTATTTCTGGAACAGACAGCCTTGTTTTGTGAAACTGTGGTGCCAACTCTAATATCCGTGTTTATACACCACTTTATATACTGTTTCTTTTCATCTGAAAGAATTTTTGAAGAGTTCATCCCATCCAATGTACAAAGCATCCAGTGCCAGGCTTCTCATTTACCCTTTCCACTGCTTTGGGGGTGGTCAACAGTCTTTTCACATGAAAACTTTGAGGTGCCATTAAAAATATCAATCTATGGGTCCATTCCTGGATTTAGAGTGGAATTAAAGGCTGCTGGTTTTGTGTGTGGTCATGATCTTTTTTGTGGTACTGAATTGAAATAAGGACTCATACATGCCAGGCAAACACTCTCCTACTGAGCTGCATCCCTAGATCTCATTCAGTTATTTCCATTTAAGAATTAATGCATAGAACTTTAGGAGAACTGGAGATTCTGATGTGTACAGAACCATACATCAAAGCAATTCCTCTAGTTTTAGGCAGTTTGGGGCCTGCCTGTCTTAGTTATTGGCAGCTTTAATATCCTCATATGTTAGTTTAATTCTAATAACTTTTTAGAATGATATATAAATAAGCTAGTTAAGAGTTCATCCTAACTCTGGCAAGTCTCTGAATTTTTAATAATGGTGGTGTGTGTGTGTATGTATGTGTGTTGGCATGATAACCTGGGGTATCATTCTCGGGATGTTATCAACCATCTTTGAAACAGGGTCTCTCATTGGCCTAGAGCACACCAGTTAAATTAGACTAGCTGATCAATAAGCCCTAGTTCTCCTCCCTCTCAGCTTCACTAGTGCTGGGCTTACTAGCACAAACCATACCATAGGACATTGGATCAAACTCAGGTCCTCATGCTTGAAAGGTAAGCACTTTATGGACAGAGCTACCTCCCTGCCCTGGAAGCTCTACAAATGCATCTCCCTGGAAAAGAATTTGGTTTGTTAGGAAGCATGTGTCTAGTTTTCTTTCTTGTGGCTGTGATAAAATACTCTGACAAAACAACGTGCGGTAAGAAAGTTCTATTAGCTCACCGTTCTAAGTCACAGTCCATCATTATTGGGAAAGCAAGACAGTGGGATTCACAGTCAAAAGCAGAGAGAGACCATCAGATTCCTCTCCTCGGAGCTCAGAGAACTCCATGGGAGAGGAGGCAGAAGGAGTAGGAGAGACAGGATGGAGAACAGCAGAGGAGCAAGGCCCTCTAAAACAACTGAACAAAGTTCATATGAACTCACAGAGACTGAAACAGCAATCACAGTGCCTGCTCAGGTCTGCACCAGGTCCTCTGTGTATACACTATAGATTTCGGTTTAATACTTTTATGAGACTCCTAAATGTGTGGGTGAGTGGGTCTCTGATTCTTGTGCCTTCTCTTGAGGCTTTTATTTTTCTGTTGGTTTGTCTTGTCCAACTTCAATGTGATGGTTTTCGTTTTGTCTTGTATTTTATTTTTGTTTTGTTTTTATTTTTGTTTTATATTTTATTTTGTTATGTTTGTTGTTATCTCTTAGAAGCCTGTTCTTTTCTAATGAGAGACAGAAAAGGAGTAGATATGGATAGGAAGGGTGATGGGGAGGAACTTGGAGGAGTATAGAGGAAGTTGTATTCAGATTATATTGTCTGAGAAAAGAATCTATGTCTAGTCAAAGAGGAAAAGAATTAAAAAAAAAAAAAAAAAGAGCAGAATGCACCCACACGTACTACTGTTCAGCTAGTTTTCTCTAGTTTAATACCATCCAGGACCCAACCCCGGGGAATAGGGCCACCCACAATAGGCAAGTCTTTCCACCTCAATGAACAGAATCAAGGACAATTTCCCATTGACTTTCCAACAGGCCAATGTTGTTGTTCAGGACTAAGGATCTCTCATTGAGACTGTCTTCCAGGTAATTCTAGATTGTGACAAGTTCACAACTACAAGTAACCATAGTACTATGTACCCAGAGTAGTATCTGGCTTCTCAAGGAATCAAAAAACTATCTAACCTTGAGAACCCAATGACACTCCTGAGCACTTTTGACCTCCATGTCTGGCCTACATTCCACCGCTGGTTTCAGCAGGCCTGCTCTTTACACATGTTTAAACTCCTGTTATGTAAAGTGGTCCTCCCTATGATTCAGAGCTTGTAAGTACCAAATGCTTTCTGCACCACAGCCTAAAGATTATCTAATAGCTAGTTTAAATTTACATTGGACTTTGAGACTGATATACTTCTAAGTAGTTACTTTACCTGGGATCTTTGTTAAGATTTAGGAAGCTCAATATGACTGAGAATGATTCCAAACATGGCTGTTATCTACACAGAATATTCCAAACTTTCTTTTTTCTTTTTCTCCCTCTCTCTCTTTCTCTGACTCCTCTACCCCTCTCTCTTTGTATGTGTATGTGTGTCATATGTATGTCATACGCACAAACACACACACACACACACACACACACACACACACACACACACACACGAGACAGAGAGAGACAGAGAGAGATAGAGAGAGACAGAGAGACAGAGAGAGAGACAGAGACGGGAAGGAGAAAGAGAGCTCACTGGATACTTTACTCTTATGCAATCCATTCCTTAATATACTGATATTAATTCTTCTTTTTGATGGCAAACTACTATAATGGATAAAAATCTGACCTTTTAACCAGGACAACTGTGTAGCAGGGGGTGGAGCTAATCTCTTCATGTATTAATTAATAATTAATAATTAATTCTTGCTAGAAATCTCCCAAGCAAAGTGACCACTGCCCTACCCTCACATGGGGTTTACCCATTCACAGGAGACAAGCAAGCTAGCCATATCACCAATTGTGTTAAACACTGTGGAGAAGGGAACAACTGGGTTACTGCAGAAATGAAGACACAGGCTTCAGTAATAACAGGCTCCAGACACGGGGCACAAACCCTTTTGTTTCCCAAAAGGTGGGTTCTCATGCATTAGGATTTTCTTCTGGATTTTTCACTACTTTATTAACTCCATCCCTATAAAGTATGGATGTGTTTTGAATTCCTTGGTAAATAAAGATTTTTATTGTGTCTTTGTTACATCTCCATTCTACCAAGCTTATGCCACATTCAATTGAATTTACCAATTACCATGAGCTCTTTTCTTTTACACATAAAAGTTTTTAATAAAATAAAACATATGGTGTGTCTCTAAGGAGACCATTAAAAATGACATATTTCAGGAGAAGTATAGTGAGCTGCCAATGAGAAAATACAAGTCCTGTGCTGTACTCATTTTGAGGAGACGCTGGAGGCAAGAGGGCTATCTGTAGGGCGGTGAGAGAGAAGGGTAAACTTCTTGGAAAACAGAACAGTAAACATTCAGAAGGCTTGGAGAGAAAGGAGCCAAAGGACAGGAAGAAATGCAAGTCCAGGAGCTCAAAGTAACCCAAGAGCTGTGGTAGATTCCATGACTGACAATAATCTCCATTGTGAGACTAAGAACAAAAGATTCTGATTGAAATAACAGCTTCCATTTTTTAAATAATCAGCATGTGTCCTATAGAGCAGGATAAACTCAAGTTGCATTCAACAGAGCTGAACAATGCACAGCTCTAACATGAGTCACCTTGCTTGACAGGCTCAGAAAAGAAATATTAAAGTTATGTCACACCCTGCCACTATTAATACTTACATTCCAGAAAATTAAATAGTATTCCATGCTTATTGTCTTCTTGCAGAAAGAGGCTAGACAAAATAAGCTGTATCTACAGTTTGTTCAGTGAGGTCTTGTCACCCATTCTTTTGTATCTCGAGAGCAGTGTACTTGAGTTGCCGGCCAGCAGGGAAGACTCCTGCAGGCAGGCTCCCTCACCAAAATCTCCCATGAGACCCTGTAAATCTGCAAGACCCCAAATCTTCACATCCCTCTGCAACCTTGGTGGCTTCTTCAGACACAGAATCTGCCAGCTCTGATTAGACCAAGAGGTGATTCTTTTTCCACACACAGAATCTTGCCTCTAGAACCTAGGCCGTGGGGCACAACCTGTGCCCCGGGAATCCCCACACATCACTGCCCCAGTTGCCAGCCAGCAGGAAAGATTCCTTTGGTCAGGCTTCCCCACAAAAACCTCTCATCAGACCCTGCAACCTACAAGACCCATGCCCTTCCCAAAATCCTCACATACCCCT
The DNA here is from genome assembly GCF_903995425.1 of Onychomys torridus. NCBI lineage: Eukaryota > Metazoa > Chordata > Mammalia > Rodentia > Cricetidae > Onychomys > Onychomys torridus. The sequence goes on from NC_050465.1 coordinate 25,162,390, forward strand.
GTGACCTCAGCAGCTTCCTGAGACACAGAATCCACCAGCTCTGATTGGATCAAGAGCATCTCCCTGCAACACAGAATCCACCAGCTCCAATTAGACCAAGAACTACAACTGGACACAGAGTGGCCCCCTGAGACCTAAACACAGCAAGTGCAGATTGGACCAAGAGAAACTCCTCAGACATGGGCACCTCTTACACCTATTGGAAGAAAAGATGGGTAGACATCCGTGCAAAAATACATAAAACAACATAAAGAGCAATGGCACCACCAGAACCTAGCAGTTCTACAACAGCAAGACCTGAACATTACCAGGTAGAACAAGCAAAAGAAAGCAACCTTAAAAATAAGTTTATGAAGATGATAGAGGTCTTTAAAGAAGAAATGAAAATTTTCCTTAAAGAAATTGAGGGAGGGAAAAAAGAAATTGAGGAAAAAACAAACAATAAATTGGAAGAAATCAATAAATCCCTTATAGAAAGTTAAAAAAAGAAAAGAAAAGAAAAGAAAAAGCAATTAAACAGGTGAAGGAAACAATTCAAGACCTGAAAATTGAAGTAGAAGCAATGAAGAAGACACAAACTGAGAGAATGATAGAAATAGAAAATATGAGTAAACAAACAGGAACTACGGATGCAAGCATAACCAACATAATATAAGAGATGAAAGAGAGAATCTCTAGTGTGGAGGATACAGTAGAGGAAATTGATTCATCAGTCAAAGAAAATACTAAAGCCAAAAAAGTCATAACACAAAATGTCTAGGAAATCTTGGACACTATGAAAAGGTCAAACCTGGGCTGGAGAGATGGCTCAGAGGTTAAGAGCACTGGCTGCTCTTCCAGAGGTCTTGAGTTCAATCCCCAGCAACCACATGGTGGTTCACAACCATCTGTAATGAGATCTGGTGCCCTCTTCTGGCCTGCAGACGTACGTGCAGGCAGAACATTGTATACATAATAAATAAATAAATCTTTAAAAAAAAAAAAAAAGAAAAAAGGAAAGGTCAAACCTAAGAATAGGTTTAGAAGGAGAAGAATACCAACTCAAAGGCATAGAAAATATATTCAACAAAATCATAGAAGAAACTTTCCCAACTTAAAGAAGGAAATACCTATGAAGATACAAGAAGCTTATAGAACACCAAATAGACTAGAGCCCCCCAAAAAAGTCTCGTTGCCACATAATAATTAAACCACTGAACATACAGAATAAAGGAAGAATATTAAGAGCAGCAAAGGAAAAAGGCCAAGTGATTTATAAAGGCATACCCATCAGAATAACTCCCAACTTCTCAGTGGAGACTTTGAAAGCCAGAAGGACTTGGACAGATGTAATGCAGACACTAAGAGACCACAGATGCCAGCCAAAACTACTATACCTAGCAAAACTTTCAATCACCACAGACAGAGTGAACAAGACATTCCAAGACAAAATCATATTTAAACAAAACCTATCCACAAATCCAGCCCTATAGAAAGCACTAGAAGGAAAACTCCAACCTAAGTAAGTTAGATGCATCTACAAAAACACACACAGGCAATAGATAACCCAATAGCAGCAAATCCCAAAGAAGAGAAATGTGCATACACTACCACCAATAATATAAAATACCTTGAGGTAACTCTAACCAAGCAAATGAAAGAAAGACCTGTATGACAAGAACTTTAAGTCTCTGAAGAAATAAAGAAGATATCCGAAAATAGAAAGCTCTCCCATGCTCTCATGGATAGGTAAGATTAACATAGTAAAAATGACTATCTTACCTAAAGCAATCTACAAAGTCAATGCAATCCCCATCAAAATTCCAACACAATTCTTCACAGACATGGGAATAACAATATTCAACTTCATATAGAAAAACAAAAAACCCAGGAGAGCTAAAACAATCTTTATAATAAAGCCACCTCTGGAGGCATCACCATCCCTGACCTCAAGCTCTACTATAGAACTATAGTAATAAAAACAGCTCAGTATTGGCATAAACTGATATGTGGACCAATGGAATTTATTCGAAGAACCTGACATTAATCCACACACCTATGAACACCTGATTTTTTACAAAGAAGCCAAAATTGTACAATGGGGGGAAAAAGCATCTTCAACAATGGTGTTGGCATAACTGGATGTAGAAGACTGCAAATAAATCCATATTTATCACCATGCACAAAACTCAAGTCCAAGTGGATCAAAGACCTCAATATAAATCCAGTTACACTGAACCTGACAGAAGAGAAAGTAGGAAGCAGTCTTGAATGCATTGGCACAGTAGACCACTTCCTAAATATAACACCAGTAGCACAGACACTGAGAGAAACAATTAATAAATGGAACCTCATGAAACTGAGACACTTTGTAGAGCAAAGGACATGGTCAATAAGACATGTCAAAATGACAGTCTGTCTACAGAATGGGAAAAGAACTTCACTAAACTCATATATGACATAGGGTTGATCTCAAAAATATATAAAGAACTCAAGAAACTAGACATCAAAATACTGAACAACCCAATTAAAAATGGGCTACAGAGCTAAACAGAGAATTCTCAAAAGAAGAATCTCAAATGACTGTGAGATACCATCTTACACTTGTCAGAATGGCTAAGATCAAAAACAATGAAGACAGCTTATGTTGGAGAGGATGTGGAGCAAGAGGAACACTCCACTGTTGGTGGGAGTGCAAACTTGTACAGCCACTTTGGAAATCAGTATGGCAGTTTCTCAGAAAATTTGGTATCAGTCTTCCTCAAGACCCAGTGATACCACTCTTGGGCATATACCCAAGGAATGCTAAATCATACCATAAGGACACATGCTCAAGTATGTTCATAGCAGCATTATTTATAATGGCCAGAACCTGGAAACAACCTAGATGCTGCTCAACCAAAGAATGGATAAAGAAAATGTGATACATATGAGTACTACTCAGCAGTTAAAAAAAAAATGACATCATGTAATTTGCAGGCAAATGGATGGAACTAGAAATATCATCCTGAGTGACGTAATCCAGACTCAGAAGGACAAACATGGTATGTACTCACTCACAAGTGGATACTAGATGTAAAGCAAAGACTACAACCCACAGCTCCAGAGAAGCTAGGAAACAAGGAGGACCCTAAGAGGGACACAAGGATTGCCCTGGGAAGGAGAAATAGAGATCTCCATGAGTAAACTGTGGATGGGGATAGGGAATGGAGGGTGTGAGATGGGAGATGAGAACATGAAGGATAGCTGGAGCAGGGATGCAGTGGGGGAGCAGTGAGGGAGATACTATGATGGAGGGAGATGTCATGGGGATGGGGAGAGGCCGGGTGCTGGGGAGGATCCCAGGAATCCACAAGGATGACCCCAGCTTAGACAACTAGCAATAGTGGAGAGGGTGCCTGAACTGGCTTGCCCCAGTAACCAGATCAGTGAGTACCCTAACTGCCATCATAGAGCCTTCATCCAGTAACTGATGAAAGCAGATGCAGATGTCCATAGCCAAGCACCAGGCCAAGCTCCAGGAGTCTAGTCAAAGAGAGAGAAGAGGGTTTCTATGAGCAAGGGGCATCAAGATCATGATGGAGAAACCTACAGAGACAACCAAACCAAACTAGTGGGGACTCACGAACTTTAGACCAACTGCTGTGGAGTCTCCATGGGACTGGACTAGGCCCTCTGCATAGTGAAGACAGTTGTGTAGCTTGATCTGTTTAAGGGGCTCCCTGGCAGTAAGATCAGGATCCATCCCTGGTGCATGAGCTGGCTTTTTGGAGCCCACTTTCTATGGTGGGACACTTTGCACTGCCTTGATGTGCACCACTACTGAATGTACCAGGCTCTGCAGACTCCCCATGGGAGACTTTGCCCTGTTGGAGGAGAGACTGGAGGGTGGGTTGGGAAGGGAAGGCTGGAGGGGAGGGAGGAGGGAGAAGAAAGGGATCTGTGATTGGTATGTTAAAAAGTGCAGTGTACTTAAACTAAATGAGGGCCCAGCCTCATTTTTCTTCCATAAGTATAGCCATAAGAAAGGACAGGTGCATTCAAATCATTAATCATTGACAATCCCACGCATTTTCTATTGTAGCTGGTTGAGGGTATTTCATTTTCTGTGTTTTGTAAGGAGAAAAGGAAAATATTTTTCACTTGCTTCTTAAGTATTCCTTTTTTCTTAAACAGTAAAGGAGGGTAAGCCCCATCATATGCCAGAGGACTGGAATTAGCAATCATTATTAAATTGTTCAGAGATTTTTTTTTTCTGCTGTTACTCACCAACACCATATGGTTTTAAAAACAAAACAAAAAAAAATCCAATCTGGAGAAACTGCTGTCATCATTTTATTATTGTTATTATTTTAACACAATGGCACTAAGAAGGCTGTTTAATGTCAAGTAGCTGTCCTGTGAAGTCAACAAAAGGAGAAATTCCATTGGTAAATTTCGGTTGTTCTCGAATGAAAAGGTTCCGGTCATTTTGTTGTCCAGAAAACTAATGATGCTAAGGCTTTGACCTTCAAAAGGTTGGATTAATGGAAAACAGTGTGAGCATGAAAGCAGTTTCTTTAGGAGTGACTGGGAATTTTAATCTGATGTGTGCCATGCATGTCGGGGATGAATTCATCCAGGTATTCAGCGTACACTTTCTGAGGGCTGACTGTGTGCAGAATAAAGCTGTCTTTGTGCCACAGTGGAGACATACATGCCCAGCTAGTTAGAGGACAAGGCAAGAAAATAAGTGTGATAATACAGACAGCTCCTACCTGACATCTTCAGAAAACTGAATGTTGAAGTTGTTCAGTGAGGGAACGGAGGGCATTGATGGAGTCCGTGCATTAGTTGTCATGTGCCACTTTAAATAAAATGCTTTCTGAAATCCCTTCAGATTTAGTATAATATCAGTAGTTAAACTTTGTCTCTACTGTATATCTTAACCATTGCCTAACTTTTGGCCATTGATTTGGCTTCCAGAATCAAGACTGACCATAAAATGATTTCCTGAAGGTCCTGCTGAAATTTCGGAGGCCTGCTCATCCTGGGCACCAGTAGCAGGTTTATTTCTGATATAACAGATCGACCCTTCTCTCTTCCTTCTACATAGTGCAGGCGGCCATTTTCATCAACATGTAAGTCAGGAAACCTTGCTGCACCTTTGGAGCCTTGACCATATGCCTACATAAAGTATTGGAGGTGCAGAGATTCTTAAAGATTGTATCCATCCAATAATCTGGCAAAAAAAAATGTGATCCTGGCCCAGAGATGGATATGTGCACACCTCTGGTATTCCATCTGTATATATCTACCAGCTCCTAGAACAAAGGGCTTTATTGTGCATGAAGTATTCTGTCATCAATCTTCCTCATATCTCTCAATAAATATTTATACATTTTAGAGCAGTAGATCCATTCCTTACCGTTGGAGTATCTGTCCAAAAGGAAGTCGTGACAAGTGTTCTCCTGTACCTTGTCCTTCTATGTGTGCTTTTGTTGGAAACACTAACCTAATTTCATGCCCTTGACCTTCATTTCGGCTCCTAAAGTCTTCCTGAGTTAGTTGACCATGGTGTTTGACTTGTAAACTAAGAAAATCTGTGCTACAGATGATCAGAGTTTTATCAGGTCTTTCCACCAAGAATTTCTGAAATGAAGTGACTGCTGGTGTCTAGAGACTTATAATAATATAGTCAAGGATGAATACAGCCTTTCCTATTTTTTACTAACCATCTCATGCTGAAAAAAAAATTCTCCCTAGAAAAGTACTAGAATTTCTATCTACTTGGTTCACTGTGTAAAGAACCTCTTTAGCTGAGTAGTGGTGGCACACACCTTTAATTCCAGCGCTTAGGAGGCAGAGGCAGGCAGATCTCTGAGTTTGTGGCCAGCCTGATCTACATAGTGAGTTTCAGAACACCAACACCACCTAGGAAGACCCTGTCTTACAAAACCAAAACATAAAATAAAATTAAGAACCTCTTTGCTTAGATATTGCTTCTAAAAGAAGGTCATTCTGAACTAACTCCACACTGAAACATTTTGGTGGGGATTTTTAGATGTGTTTCATCTCTTTCATCCCTCCATTATCCTCAGAGAGCATCACCCAAAGGTACTTTGCTGATCTGAAAGTGTGAAGTTGAAGCCTGAAAAGGAGGTCACTCTGTGTTGGACAAGTATTGCATTCTGATGACATCAGGCTGTTTTTAATATTCTATTTATCTTCTGATCAAAGTGGATACTCATTTCTTAAATTATTTTATTATTATCTGCTTATATGTGTGTCCGTCTATGTCTGTGTGTGTGTGTCTTTGTGTGTCTGTCGGTCTGTGTGTCTGTGTGTGCATCTGTGTATGTCTGTGTGTCTGTGAGTGCATCTGCGTATGTCTGTGTATATGTGCCTGTGTGTGTATGTGTGTGTGTGTGTGTGTGCGCGCGCGCGCCTGTGTGTATGCTTGTATAAGTGTGTCTATGTGTATGTGTGTCTGTCTGTCTGACTCTGTGTGCATACTCCACTGAATGGATGTAGAGGTCAGAGAACAACCTAGGGAGTTAGTTCTCTCCTTCCATCTCATTGAGACATACTCTGTCTTGCTGCTTTGCCATGCTGCATACTCCAGGACAGCTGGCCAGTGAACAGATAGACACCACAGCATCTGATTTTGCATGTGAATTCCACAAACAGAACTTAATGCAGGAGATTTCCTTAAAAGCATTGTGACATGCTGAGCCATCCCCCCAGCTCTAAGGGGGGAACTTGAAACTCCATTTTTCCTCTCATATAAATATCAGTGTCTTTGACATGTAGGTAGTTTTTGTGCTTGCTTGCTTGCTTGCTTGCTTTTATCTTAAATGTGTTTTACATCAGAAATAGAGATTTCCCCAACACTGGGCTTCATTCATTTATTTGAATTTGATCATAGATAAAAAAAAACCTCCTAATCATGCATCAAGACGTGACAACACAGGTTGCAGAGCAGAGCCTAGGGTTGCCAGTGTTTGCCACCAAGTTCACCTGACCCCCTTGTCCTCAACCCATCTTAATTCTTAGTGTATGACCATTGGCATGTGACATTCTTCCATGAATAAGAAACTACAGTTCTGTGGACCTAGGACGCTAGGTGACCATTCTTAACAGGGAAATATAGATTTTGAACAGAAACACTCTTACTCCAGGGCCCAAGTTTGGACTCCAGCACCCCCAACTCTGTGACTATCTATAATTGACTTGAGTTCTCTGGCTCCAGCCTCTTCATCTATCAAATGAAAATATAATAGTAAAACTTCTCTCACAAGGCTATTGAGTTAGACGAGTTAATTTTTACCTATAATTCTGAGCAGTAGAAGCGGCTATAAAATAATAGTGGTGGTGGTGCTGGCAATAAAAATGACTGTGGTTTAAAGTGATCAGGAAAAAAAAATACATGGAGAAAAATGTCTCACCACTCCCAACTGTCACATTTCAATACAGGCAGTCAAGGTCTGCTGTCCTGTGCCACTAAACAATGAAGCTCCTTAGAGTTCTTGAAAGGCTATGTGCAAGTCAAAGCCTGAGTCTTCACTGCAGGATGCTGAAGGTGCAGACAACCACATTGTCATTACTTGGTATTCACTATCCACTGCTGTGGCCTGTGTAATACAGATAGGTCAAACATGTGTCCTCAGTCTTGACAAGGCAGCTTCTGGAAGCAGCAGGTGATTAAAACTGTAGTACACATATGTGAACACATGCTTTGTATTCTGGATGAAGAATGCTTTTGAGTGGAGGAAGCGATTTTCATTCCACCTGAAGTTCTGCAGCACAGCTATGGAGCCTGTGATAGGCACCGTGAGAATGGGGATTTGGAACTGACCAACTTGAAATTCTCTCTGTAACAGGGAACGTGTGAGAAAAATCATAATGACAGTTCTCAAAGAAAGAGGCTGCCATTGCCTCCCCCTCTTCTCTCTTAAAACAGTTCAGACAGCCAGAGCCATCCTTCAGGGCCAAGGATGATGTCAAGATAATCTTGTTGCATAGGGATCTCAATGCAGCACCATTACTGTACATTACGGAAGAGTACATACTAGAAGGATGGGACATTTTCAGGGGCAGCAAAGCTCTCAGACATGGCAGTGGCAATGCCATTCTCCTAAGATAGCAGGAACTGGATGACACACATTTCTTGGGATCTCAGAGTTGTCACTGCACCCAAAGGACTGAGATTTGGCTAGTTGCTCTTAAAATCATTAGAGGGAATTATGGAGCATTTGAAGTAGAAAATTGGCAATTTGCCATGAGATATTTAAATAATTATAAGGTGTATCATTTTGATGTTCAGTCTGTTGACTCCTTATGAGATGATAGCTATGTTAATATTTTCTGAAAAACTCAAACACCAGAGGTTGTTCAGTGATTTTGCTCTTCCAATAAGCACTTCAGTTAAGCATTTGAGTGTGTGTGTGTGTGTATTTAATCTATAACTCAAAAATTTCATAATAGAACATGCCAAATATTTGAATTTAAGGTTATAAAATTGTGCCTAACAGCAAACAATTAAACATCTGGATTTGGAAAAATAATAATTTACTCAACATCTCTTATGGCTGAATTTTTTAAGTCACATTTGCCATGGAGAGTGGCACACACCTTTAATCTCAGCATTTGGGAGTCAGAAGCAGGTGGACTTCTGTGAACTTAAGGCCAGCCTGGTCTACAGAGTGAGTTTCCTAGCTGCCACAGCTGCATAGCGGTACCCTCTCTCAATAAAACTATCACATTGCTATAAGGTAGGAGGGCCTTAAAGGCAAATCTCAGTTGAACGGAGACAGAAAGTAGTACAGCCTCACAGTCATTCCCAGTCTGATGTGAGGCTGGTTTTTGATGATTTGTTTCTTTTTTTTTTTTTTATTTTATGAGGCAGGATCCCACTGTGTGGTCACTTTCCACTATTCACTCCTTTTTCTTCAGCACTCTTTTGCTGCTTGTGTTCTTAGGTGATGCATCACCTTCAATGTAGACTCTATGAAGAAGCCAAGAAGGTTCTGCAAACTGGTGTCATTTGCATCTAAAACCCATGCCATCAGGAATGGCATGTCACATGGTGCTGTCGGCAGATCCTCTCAACCTCTGTCCTCTGCCCTTCTTCATTTTTGTGTCTTTCTTTGCTACCATTGGCCCAAGCTCTTTAGAAACCTAGAGTGTTTGTCCCTGGCTGTGAGTGAGTTATGGGTTATTGTTTTTTCTGATTACTATCAACTTTGGAAAAATGAGAAAACCCTTCATAGCTATCATGTAATATTTTGGAAGTGCTATTATTTAACACGCTCATCTTTATAAGTAGTTTTCATGTAAACTCTGCGCACCTAGATTCTCCAAGGCGAATACTCTCCTTTCAGAGATTGCTTTGGTATAAACATGTGGTTTACATGAAGGAACTGAAGAAGTCTGATATTTAGCTGAAAAAGAAATAAGGGTAGAAAACACAGAATTAAGCATTTTTCTTTTTCTTTCCTTTTTTTTTTAAACTGAGCTTGAATCAAAAGCAACAGATGCTAATGTTCTGAAATATTAGTCCTGTAACTTATGATTTGCATGAAACTCCCTGGCACGGTCACCAATTAGGAACACCCCTCCCCCCAGAAGCAAATGAAGAGATAAACTGATCAGCATTGCTTGCACTTTACAAAACAGGTTCGTCTATCCATGGTACACAGTTTTCAGTACAACAGGAATAGATGTGTGAGATGCCTCAATTTCCCTCCTTTGTGATCTTCCATGTATTCAAGATGTACTTCTTATGTAATTAGCATGAACCAAATGCTTTACACACCACGTACTGTGGATAATTTTGGAATAAAATACCTTTACTGTGGAAGGGCTCACCTTCTATTTCCTAAGCATAATCAGGCGTGCCGTTTGCCAGATGATGTGGATAGTCTCACAGCAATCATACAAGGTAAATATCACCAGCTCTCAAAAGGCCTTGGAGACCATGCATGAAATGCAAAACTAAACCTGACTCCAGAACTCACATCCTTGCCCCACAGAGCTCTTCTGTGTTCAGCTCTGCTAAAAACAAGTGATATGACAAGCTGGCAGGGACCTCACTTCCTCTTGCTTTTTTTTTTTTTTTTTTACATGTACATGTACAACTGTAGTTGGATCAAGTATCTTCTGAGGTCAGTTCTCCAGATCTAGTTTGATTGTGTTCACTGTTGTTCTTACATACGCACAGCAGATGGTGCTATAGAGCAAGTACCAACTAGCCGAGCTCCTTCCCTATAGGCTGTGACTACATAAATAATCATGCTTTTTTATTCATGTTCCTATGCCATAGTCACTACAAAATTCTTCTATGGTAATTTGAACTGTGAAGACTGTAATTAAATTCATTAACAAATGTAGCTGAACATCCTTTTTATCAATAGCTCTAAATCATCTCATGACATTGTTACTATTTAAATCTGAAAAAATAGAAGATTAAAATCCTGATTTAAAAACATAAAAGGCGTCTGTAGAGATGGCCCAGCAGTTAAGAGTATGACCCTGTTCTTGCAGAGGACCCAATTTCAGTCCCAAAATCCATGATGACTGCCTCATAAACACCTATGACCCTATGACTCCACCTCCAGGGATATCTGTTGTTTCTGACCTCCATTGGCACCTCCACTCATGTGCATATATGCCACACACACACAAAAGAAGTAAATATTCAAAAATATGTAAGTAAACATACATACAAATGCATAGCAGTTGTATGTGTCATACATATAATATACATAAATACATACCACAATATATAACTTAAAATGTGTGCCAAACACAAAAACATCATTGACTAATTCAATATTTATTAAGCATCTACCGATTGAAAAACTTTTATAAACCTACAGGAACAAACAACTAAGCCTGCCCTCTTGCAGCCTATGTTCCATTAAGAAAGCAATGATTCAATAAAAAAAGAATTGTCATAAACACAGTGTATCAGATACTAATCATAAAGGACAAAATACCATTAAGATAAGTATGCTGCTGTGGAAGCAACATATATATGTGGGTACAATATGATACTATTATTTAATTAAAATAAAGATCAATTATGGAGAAAATATGAGTCAGAATCTGTGTATTAAATTGTGTGATAGCAGAAAACTTCCCTAGAATATCAGATCAAGAGGAACAAAATATTGAAATGCTCGTGGTAGCCTGGTTAAGTTTTATATCCTTGAGAATATTCCAGGTGGGAGAAACTGTCTAAGAAAGAACTAGATTTGAAAATGAGTTTTTAAAATTCTAGCTTTTCTGAAATGTTTCAGATAAATAAAAGCCATCCTTACTATACAATATAGTCTTAACCAATCATATTAAAGTCTTCCCATTGTTTCTTCTTGATATATAGAGTTCTTTCTGAATAGCAAAGTGAAAACACAACCCCTCACAGACTATAGCAAATGCCAGTGTTGGATACTTGTAGGTGATTGAATGGCACACTGTTTGGTGACATTGCTGTACAGACCATGCCTGGCTGCTTCCCCATCCCCACCCTCTCCCCTTTAACTCCTTCCCTGTAGAATTCTGCTCTTATAATTATGTATACTACCTAGATTCCACAGTTACTCATATTGTATAACTCATTTCCTATTTGTTTTTAGCTAATGTATCCTGAACATTTCCAAGGAAATATACATATTTACATATTCTCACACATACACACACACACACACACACACACACACACACACACACACACAGCCCTACATATGTATTCCTACATATGAGTGAATGATAAGTTCTAAAAAACCATGACAGCCATAGACCACTTGGATCTTCTGCTGGCAGAAGCGTAGCTGTCTGGGGGCCATCTGTTGGTCAATCTGGTTCTACGTCCATATTTATGCCAAGTTATGTGTCCATCATGTGATGTTTTCAACCAGTAACTAAGAATATCAGAAATACAAAGACAAGCTCATGTAGTAAATTGAAGGACCACCTTCAGAAGACTGTCGTACAGACCATTTGTCAGAATTCCCAGCCTGCCTTGCAGCCAGAGACTCTTCTGCTCTCACCTTCTTCTCCTCTGGGTGAACACATACATTCTATATGCCCTTTCTACATTCTCTTGTGTCCTTCCCATTCATCTCTGTCATGTGTCATCTCCTCTTGAGCATCTGCTTCACTGCAGGCTTGAATTAACATATCACAAAAATATAGATCTGCCTATATATGAAAACAATCAACCTTCTCTTGTCCCTCTTCCTTTTCGTCAATCTTTGATTAGTACCAAATCAGCCCCTGATGCATCCAACTGCATATCTCCACCTTCTTACTTATGACAATGTAACTAATACTTATATTTTTATGATGAGCCATGTAACCAGCAAGCCTGATGCCATTGAGGACACTTGAGTAGCACACATGTATCTTATCACTCTGTAGCTTCCTCAGAGCCATTCACCTAATATTACCAGCTCTCCTTCAGAGTACACAGTAGAATTATACCCCCAGTGCCCTTTAAATAAATGTAACCACAGAATTTGGATATTGGATTATTCTATTGGGCCAGTAAAATATTACCCAAAGCATCTTGTTTTTGCTGAGAAGAAACATGAGTAGCCAGTGTGCAGTCCTGGCCTGTTATCCCTCCTATGATGAACTTGGAAAAACTCATTCTGATGAAACTTATTTGCTTGTGTTCCACTATGACTCAGGGACCATTACCCCTCACCAGCTTCCCTGATCAGGGACCAGACTTACTCCTAGTCCCTGGGATGTTTGGGTTTATATAACCAGCACTTGCTAGTTTTTGTTTCCCAGTAACAAGTTCTAGTCAACCTTCTGTTCTCAATGCCCATAAATCAATACTTCAGAATAAATACTGAAAGCTTGAAGTCAAACAGTTTCATCCAAGCTGAGTGCCTACTGCATCAATATAAAAAGTAAGAATCTTTTTTCTTACCCATTTAAAAAGTGTGTGTTGTGGGAATTTGGCCATTTGGTCTAATGACCAATGGAATGGGGGTTGTCCCAATGGGCGTGGCCTTCTCAGAGGCTATATGAAGCTTTAAGAATGGAGGGGATGGGTCACAAGGCTCCCTTAGATGGTGAAAGGCTTTCTGATGCCCTAGCTCAGTGACCTGGTCCATACCTTCCCCATTCCTCCCCGATTGACAAAGAGGCAACGGCGCTGCTTCATTCTGTATTCATGAATGTGTTATATCAATTTCATCCTTCACTAAATAAGTTCTGATCCAAGACTTCCGTGGACTGCCACTTTGTGTGTGTTTTCCAAATCCAGTCTTCAAATATATGTTCATTGAGTAAAACATAATTAGAATGTAATCAAAGTAGAAATGATACAATGGATTTGATGTAGCCCTTGACAACTGAGCCACATTATAAATGCTCTGGCCCGTGGGAAACATGCTATTGCATGAGGACTTAAGCTTAGCTGTTCTTGTCCCTTCCTTGTACTCCTTGGGACAGTTGGAGAGAGTGGAGTCGCAGAGAACTTTCGGTTTATTAATTCGAATGTTTCCACTCTTCCTGGAGAAGTGGTTGTACCTCTTTGTCCCAATGTGCTCAGCACTGTGTAGTCAAGATTTATACTCAAGGAGTGTTGACAGTTCTTTCCGGAGCTTCTACACAAACTGTGATTTAATCCACACAGATTTGTTATTCTTTTCAGCTTTGAAGAAATATGCACTCTTTAAATATAGATCAATGACTTACTTTCCCATCTTGAGAGGTTTGCAATTAAAATTTTGAGGAGGGGAAACTAGTTTAAAAAGAGCCCATACCATTAGAGTTTTATGCATTTTTTTCTTCATTATTAACACAGCATCTCTCATGGGGCTTGACGCGTTCACATTACTACTCAGAACAGCCCCCAGACAACAATTATACAGACCTGAAAGTTTGGAGGGCAAGTGAGAACCAATAGGCAGACATGCTCCATTCTATAAAAGCATCAGACAAAACCAATTGACAGTGATTCAGAACTAATGAGGTGATGGACACAATCTCCATGGTTACCAGAGTGTTCTGTGCTCAGGAAAACTAAGTAATTATGAAAATAGGGACTCTGGAGATACCTCCATCAGTATAGTGCTTGCCTGTGTTCTAGTTTGTTTTTTATCACTGTGATAAAACACCAAAAGTATTTGCTTTAGCTAACAGTTTCAAGGGGAGAGTCAATCATGACGGGGAGGCATGGCAGCAGATGGCCAGAATAAGGAAGCTGAGAGATCACATCTTAAAATGCATACACACACACACACACACACACACACACACACACACACACACAGCCATAAAATGATTTCTTAGGTGTATACCATGTCCTTGCTTTAACATAGTCAAGACATTCTAAAATTGCTTTAAAATATGGAATCCACATAAAAATGCAAAATCCCAAATTTAAGCTTTAATTATGTGATGTTCAATACCAGACTTTTAAAAATCCACTATAGAAATAAGGTAAATGGGAAACAATGCTGAACAGCAAGTTTTTACTGGTACTTCAACATCTAACAACTTACTCTGCTAGGTGGCCTTAAGAAGTGAGGTTGATTTGAAGACATGAAAATAAAATCAGTAAACTTGGCTGAAACAAATAAATGACACAGGAGGACAAATTATGATGAGCCCAACTAAAGACAACAGATGACAAAAGAATGAGCTATCTCCATAGTGTGATGGGAGGAAAATGCCATGCTGGAGCTTCAGCTGTGCATCAAAGTCCCTAAGTGTTCTTTGAAAAATGTTCCAGGAGCTCCCTGCTGTTTTGTCAGGGTTTAGAAATAGTCTCACATCTTTCGAAGAAAAACAAGTGGCTTCCTTTCTCCCAACTCCCCTCCTAAATTCATAGATTGAGGAAGTAAATGTTTAATGAACAATAAATCAACACTGTAGAGTTTCATGCTTGTCTTTTGCCATTTCTTTGGAGCAGGTGGCATACCAGGCTATCCGATAAGCATAAATCTGTTTTTCAAAAACAGACATCAATAACAAGACATGCCATTACTATGACTTTTAGAAACTATATGTCTTTCCCTCAAGTACTTATAAAGAACATGAAATCTCATGGTATTGATGACATGGCTTGTTTTTCCTTTCAGTAACTAAACCTACTCTAATTGCATGAATCTTGATTTCTTTTCCATAAAATAAATGTAGAATCTACCTTGCCTGAATCTTACAGCTAGGTTCTGAATATGGAAATATGGAATAGCATCTATGAATAACGGTATTTGTACACTGTAATATTCATAAAACCTAAGTTGTGTAGATATTCTTATAATATAATGCACTTTACATGATAGTATTTTCCATGTTCAAAGAGTTCATTTAAAAAAAGTTGAAAATACTAGCTTTTTTGGACTCCACAGAATGTAGCCGTATGAGCAAAGAGGTGAGGACAGAATGTACTGGAACTACATAGCACCAACTTTCTCAGGCAGATGTATGGGAGAGCTATTGTGCTTGATTGTAATTGTGTGTGTGTGTGTGTGTGTGTGTGTGTGTGTGTGTGTGTGTGTGTCTTCTTCCAGAACATAGATTAGACCTATCTTAGGGCACAGTGTGTCTGCAGTACTAAACTAAAAGTGAATAAAGAATAAATGAATGGAAATGGTAGAGAGATGCATGGGTGGGTGAGTGGATGGGTGGGTGGGTGGATGGATGGATAGATGGATGGATGGATGGATGGATGGATGGATGGATGGATGGATGGATGGATGGATGGAATCCCCTTATGGTGGTTTATATTGAATTCTGACTATATAGGATCTAGAATAACCTTGGAGATACATCTCTGAACACATCTGAGAGAGTTTTCATTTCATTTCAGTTGAAGTAGGAAGACCCATTATAAATGTGAACAAAAAGATTCATCCCATGGGCTGGGTTCCTGAACTGAATAAGAAGGTGAAAACAAGCCAAGCACCAGTATACATCTCTCTGCACCCAACTATAAATTCAATGTGCCCATTTTCCCTGTGCCTTTGCCACATGACTTCTCCACCATGGTGCACTGCACCCCCAAACTGTGACTGCAAATTAAATGTCCATTCCTTAGGTTGCTTCTGTCAGGTATTTTGATCATAAGTAATAAATTCCTCATGAACAGTTTTGACTACCATCTAGGAAACTGTTAAAACCCAGTCCTAGTCCCTGATCATCGAAGGAAAAACTGTACAGTGTTCAGGGTAGGTCCTCACTGGGAGAGCCCAGAAGGCATTCCACATCTAAGAAGTCTTACCTCAGGTTGAGGGCTAAATATTCAAACATTTAAGAGCAAGACAAGGCCTTGGCCTTAGCAATAGATAAACTCTCAC
The DNA here is from genome assembly GCF_903995425.1 of Onychomys torridus. Classification (NCBI taxonomy): domain Eukaryota; kingdom Metazoa; phylum Chordata; class Mammalia; order Rodentia; family Cricetidae; genus Onychomys; species Onychomys torridus. The sequence continues at coordinate 25,178,670 of NC_050465.1, forward strand.
AGAGTACCGGGGCAGCTGCCCTATCTTTCAGTAGGAAGGCTTATCAGCCCCTCAGAAATAGGATGTTCAAAGGAGATGGAGATACAGTCCTGACCTAGTGAATTAAGACCTAGTGGGATTGGAGCATAGTTTTGAAAACAAGGATGCAGTAGAAGGCTGGACTGACAGGGAAGCTCAGAAGAACAGAAGTTTCAGTAAGTAAAGGTGACTCAACTTATTGGGAGCAGGAGAAGAAAGGCCATCTACCCCCAGTTAGGCTGGAAATTGTAGTAAATGCTGTCTTTGTCTACGCCCTCTCCCTACTGACAGTGACTTGACAGTGAATCATCAACCTCTCAATAACTGCTGACCCTGACATGCAAAATTGTTTTCCTGCCTTCCACTGGATGCTCAGGACTGACCCAGCCAAAGCCTCAAGTCAGACAGGACCATTACTTACCTTCTTTGGTTCCATATATATTCTAAGATTTATACAACTGTCAGAGAAATGTAGAAAAGAAATCTCCAATCTGTCTGAAGTTAGGCTTCGATTATTATGCTTCATGAGCAAGTGGGCATGGTTTGACAGATAGGCCCATCAGGGTAGATCCCACTTCTGACCAAAAAAAGATCTGGCAACCAGCATGCTCCATGCTTCATCATGCTGTGAGAAATCCCGAGTCATTTGGAATCAATATGGTATAAGAAAAGTATAAAAGGCAAAATTTGAATTTCATTACTTTGAAATGTCAAGAATGGGTTCTGATGGCATAGATTGCTGTTTTGATTCTTCGTCTTAAATCTGAGTGATTATGTTTCTTCCAGGATCAGTGAATTTCTTGAAAGTGGCCAAATAAAGAGCATTTACAGACTGTGAGGATGATGTAGTTCACACTTGTACATTTTATTAGTTTCCTGGATCTATTCAGATATACATAGGATACTGGGAAGAGCAATCTCTTAAGTAAGAGGTTGCTAGGGATTAAACCCAGGACCTCGTGTAATGATAAAGACATTCTATCACTGAGCTACTTCCTCAGGCCTTGTTTAAGTTGTTATTCGGGTTTAATTGATTGGGGTTTTGTTTGGTTCCTGTTTCAAACCAGGTAATCTCTATGTAGCTCAGGCTGGCTTTGAACTTACCATGTAGCTCAGGCTGGCCTAGAACCATGAATCTTCCTCCCAGGTTCAGGGAGTATAATCATATGCTACCACATCCAGCTAAATGGAAGCCTTTGTCCCTTACCAAACCTCAGTGATATAATAGAAGAACCATTTCATAGTCAGTAAGCAGACGTATGCACTGTGTCAAAACTCCACTGTCAATGTGGGTAAATGCGCTTGGCCGAGGGTTTCTCCTCAGGCATTGCATATCTTTCAGACAACTGCCAGACATGAGCTGAAAGTGACAACATTGATCATCAACAGCCACTGGCACCTAAGTCACTTGGGCACTTAGTTTGTCGCTTTCTCTCAATACATAGATCTTTGGCATTCTGGTTTGTAACTAAATACTCCTCATTTCATACCCAGGGCCAGAATGTTCTTGTGCCTGCTATTGTTCTCAACAGCCCTGCCTAAAGCTTGGTTATGAAGATGTGGCATCAGGCAGCACAACGTGTGCTTATAATTCAAATCTCAAGGCATTCACCTTAGTATATCATTGCATATGATATACTTATGATACATACAATATAATAATATCATTCCTTTCCATATAGGAATGCTTTGATAACTGACGACTGTTTACTCCATTTTTGGATATGTGTTGGTTCCTAGTCTATTATACATTTGTTATGATACTAAAACAGTCCATTTTATTCTCTGGAAGACATGGCTTGAGGACTTCTCACAAAGACAGGAACCCCGCCCCTAGGGTTGGGGTGGGGGGAACTTAAAATATCTACATAAACAGTAGGGATGTCCTGTTGGTGATGTTCCAAAGGAGTTGTAAGGCAGAATTGACTTTTTTTTTTTTTTTTGGTGGAGCTGAGGATCGAACCCAGGGCCTTGCGCTTGCTAGGCAAGCACTCTACCACTGAACTAAATCCCCAACCCTGGCAGAATTGACTTTAATTTTCTCCTGGAAGTAGAACAGTGAAGTTGTTAGAAGAGGCTGAAAATACAATTTACTGTAAAACAGAGAAAACTTGTTGGTCCAAGATCAGCCACCTGGAAGCAAAAGCCTAAAGGCCATTAGCATCCTGGTCCAACATTGTGGAGTTTATGTTCCAGCCTGTTCATGTGTCTATCACAATTTGCAAATAATCAGCTTTTGGTCAATTGTGTTCAGCTGGCTCCTCTGTATAACAGGTAGACAGACTCTAGGTGGCGACACGCAGGCTATGGAAGGTTGGTTTTCTTCTTGAATCTTCTAATTCTAAGGCTGTAATATAAATTTGGCTCCTATGAAGTCATTGCTATTCTTAGTTACTGTTTGATGTGGTATTTTTTGAAAGCTTTAAAAACTTCAGACTAGCCTTTTGAAGGGAGCCAAAAGGCAGCAAAATGTTGTATGTGGCATAAACAACCACAGACAGTTGTAATTAATAGTTTACGAAACTACTAAATGGGAGGAGTAAGATAAAACAAGATGATTACAATACTTTTTAAAAATGTATTTTTTTTAAATGTGATTTGCTACAATTCAGATTTAGGTAAGTGTGCATATTAGAAGCCAGGGATGGAGGACATTTTCAGGGTACCAAGGGGTTACTAGTTCTATTTCCTATTGCCTTCATCACATATGAAACAGTTTGTTGTTATTTCTGGTGCTGGAGATCAAACCCGGATCTTGGACATGCTAGGCAAGTGCTGTACCACTGAGCTAATGAGACTTTTAAATGATTGACATAATTACAAAGGAGTCTCTGCAGTGTTTCTTGAGACCAAAGACAGCAGAAGAACAGCAGACCAGTTGGGTCAATACGGGATACACATGGCTACCTCCAGATAGTATCAACATGGAAACAGAATATTCTCTTAAAACAAAGAGCTAATGTTGACTGAGGGGATAAACGTGGATTGGTCATTACAGTAAGGTGCATTTACTCACACCTGTAAATGTGTATTTATTTTCTATTGTTGTGTGTTGTTTTCTTGGTGGGGAGGGGAGGTATTGTTTCCCAAATCTGATCAACAAAATTTAGCAACTCTTAGAAAGTGTGTGGGGGCCAAATTCTCCTGAGGGTCAGCCTGGAATTTTGTGTTTTCTGCAAGTGTACCTGTTGATCTTCAATGGCTTCTTGTGTTGGAGTGTTTATTGTACACTATGGTATGGGAATGTTTCTTGTGCCTTTTGAAGGTGGAAGTGACCCTGTTATAAGATGGTCTTTTTGTACACTGTGAAGATGTCTCTGCCAAGGCATCTTCTGATTGGTTTAATAATGAACTGGGGCCAACAGTTAGGCAGGAAATGATAGGCAGGACTTCAGGGCAGAGATAAGAACTCTGGGAAGAAGAGAAGTAGGATTTTCCATCAAGATGTGGAGCAAGTCGGATGTACAGTATGGAGGAGAGATAACGATCCATGTGACAGAATATAGATTAATATAAACAGGCTAAGTTAAGTCATAAGGCCAAGCTTTCACAATTAGTAAGAAGTCTTCATGTCATTATTTGGGAGCTGGTGGTCCAAAGAAAGTCCAGCTGCTTTCTTTTTAATCTAAATAGTTTTATTTTCCAATAAAGACTCACGAGTCAGACATTGAAGTGAAAACCTGCTAGATCAGAGAAGCCAAGAAGCAACCAGTAGACCTTCCCTTTTGGCCAGAGACCCAGCAAGAAAAGCATCTCTCCATTTGTCCCAAACCAAAAAAAAAAGCCCCCAAATCTCTAAGGTTTTTATTTTTATTTTTTTGGGAGGAGGGGGTGGTCAAGACAGGTTTTCTCTGCATAACCTTGGCTGTCCTGGAACTAGCTCTGTAGACCAGGCTGGCCTCAAATTCACAGAGATCCACCTGCCTCTGCCTCCTGAGTTCTGGGAATAAAGGCATACAAAACTCCAACACTGTGTTAATAACATTAACCTTAGATCAGAGGGTAGAACCAGTGACTAGTTGACAGGAATTAGCCATAGAGACTACAGAGGAGCCGGAGATATGAGTAGAGAGACACAGGAAGGAGTAGGGAGGGACTTAGAGATTCAGGGGTTTTTTTGGATTAGAACAGAAGGAGAGATGCTCTTTTGCTGGTTCTCCAACCAAAAAGGAAGGTCAACTGGTTGGCTCTTGGCTTCTCTGGTCTAGCAGGTTTTTGCCCCCAATATCTGACTCCCTAGTCTTTATTGGTAAATAGAACAACTTAGAAATTTAAAAAAACCCTACCCTTTTTCTGAGAGGCCATGAACACTTTTAGAAAAAGCTGATTTACTCTTGAGAAATAGCCACCATGACTATCCCCAAACTAGCATTAGGTGAAGTAATTGGCCCCTCTAGGAATGAAAACCCATGTTTTCATAAACATTGTGTGGCAGATTGAATCTTGAGTGACCCAACAAAGGGCCATATGCTGAAAGCTTGGACTAAGTGTGGGTCTATGAGAGGATGTGGCAACTAATTGAGAAGTCTTAAGGCACTGTTGGATTATGGAGAGTCTTATGTCAGTGGAGATTGTGGAACACTGGTCCCTTTCTTTCTCTCTCTCTCTCTCTCTCTCTCTCTCTCTCTCTCTCTCTCTCTTTCTCTTTCTCTTTCTCTCTCTCTCTCTCCTTGGCCATCAGGTGAGCAGTTTGTTCCACTGTATACTACCACCATCAATGTTGACTCCTCACAGCCCAAACAATGGGGCTATTGGTCATAGACAGTAATCTCCAAAACTGTGAGTCAAAATAACATTTTCACCTTTAGAACTTGGTTGTGTCTGGTATTTTGTTGTAGTGATATGAAGCTAAGTACACATATTTACCACATTATTTGTTCTTTCTGCTTTCCCACTGTCTTCTGTAAAAAAATATGTTTTATTCTGATTAATTTTGTTAAAGGGTTCTACTTTGTCAGAGAAATATGGACTTCTCATTTTTACTTCCTCTCTATATTTCTGTCGCTTTGGCCAATGTGCCTGCTAAATATCTTCATTAATAGCCTTTTATTTTCTATTTTCAGTACTGAGAGTGGAAGAACTGTTCTACATTGTCAATTTGTATTTAGTACTAACTTTAAGTGCTTTTTAAGTGCACAGTGGTGACATTTACCCACCTTTCATTCATATATTTTATCCAATTTTCCAATTTAGTTTTCATTTGCTAACACTTGAGAAAATTATAAATTAGGAACTATTGCAACACCAGGCATCTAAATCCACACTGCCTCTGCTTCTTCCCCTCTTCTTTCTTCTTCCTCTCCCCTCTCAATTTTCCACCGGGTTTTGCTGGTCCTGGTTTTCTATCATCCTTGAAGAGAAAAACAAAGCACTTGTATGGCTGTTATAAATCAGATCAGTGGTTCATGAATGCTTGGTCGATGTGGCTGCTTTGGCTTATTAATTGAAGCTGGGAATGCTAAAGTGTAATCATTGAAATGGATCTGTCTCTCAAAGACAAGACTCAGAGATGAAAGTGGGGGGAATCGGGTATAGGTTACATAAAAATCAATCATCGTTTTGAAATCTCTATGGGAATATTCTCTCCCTGGGCACCTAGGCTGTACCAAATACAGTCTTGGTTGCTGGAGAAATTTTAGTATAAACATGTGCTAGTGTTCATCAGAATAAAGAAAGAGATTTGCCCAGAAACCATGGGATTAGTTACTGAGCTGACTCATGTGCTTCTGCCCTGACAAATTACTGTTTTAATGTCAGACATTTGATGATTAATTTCAGATTTGTCATCTTGCTGTATTCGCATCAAGTTCACCATGGCTGTCTATGCAAATGTTCTTCACTAATGAGATTCAATTGTATTCCCTGTGCAGAGTATAGAAATTATATTTGCAATAAATATTTCTGGTAGAAATTAAGTATGTATAAATATTGCTACAGTAATGAAAATGAAACTCCTGCAGAGATCTACCCTTCCTTTGGCTTCCAGAATCAAGAGAAAAACTGAAGTCTAGATTTGGTATGGACAGAGAAATAATATAAATAAATCTTTTTTTAGAGGAGAGAAATTATCCTATATTCTGCCATTCATTCTCAATTATATGTTGTGTTGAAATTTTCTAGATTTATAACTAATAGGATGGTCTTTAGGGAAATTTTGGGTGTTTCAATTGTTTAAAGAAATATTAAGGTTGTCCACATATTAGTTTTCTATCACAGAATAACAGTTTGCTGCAAGCTAACATATCATGACTATGATATCTATCTTCTGTGGGTCAGGAGCCCAGGCAGGTGTGGCCACGTAGCACAGGGCTGCAATCAAGGTGTCCACTCACCTGGGCTCTTCTGTGTGCCCTTAAACTCTGAAGTTCATTTCCTTTCCAGATGTCCACCAGGGTTTGCACCCCATTCATTAGAGGTGACTCTATCTATCTTTGAAGCCAACCACCCCAACCTCTGCTTCTCCTTTTCTCTTCTAACTTTTAAAGTACATCCTTCTCTGCCAGAGAGGATTATGTTGGCTTAACATCCCTTGTCTGGGGACTTCAAATGCCCAGTTCCTTCATAGCAGTGCCTGCATTAATGTTTGATTGAATAATCAATTGCTGAGAGCCTGGAGCTATCTCCACACCTCTGTCTTCCATAACATCTCATGATACAACCCCCTGAGGCGGTCTTGACCAGAAAAAAACAGAATTATGGAGAATTTGAGCCTTGCTGGCTGAAACTCTACAAAACTTTAGAGTACTGGCAAATATATAAAATACAGTACTTGAAGAAATTTAGAAAATTCTAAAGTGTTTTTATGCAACTGCAGATTTGAAGTCAGTTATGTTTTATGGGGATGAAAAAGAGATTATTACTACCATTAGCCAAGATATTTAGCACATTTGATTTTTGCAAACCTTCCAAATGACTATCGTTTTCCATTATCAAACTCATAACCCAAACCTGTCCAACCTAGAATTATGGAGAGAATGGCAAATCTAAAAGTGTGTAGTGCATAAATTATAGAAATCTTTCATTCTTCTGTTGCTCTTATTGAAAGGACATGCCCTTAGGAGAAATGCTCTTCATTTTCTATGACCCAATGGAAGGAAAGAAGTATTTTCCATAAAAGTATTTCTGCCATTCCACATTTGCACCCCTGGTCATAGTTAATTCAAACTAAGATTTTCAATATTTTCCCTTATTATTGACCTCTCTATACCTTTATATGTTCTTTATTATTTTAAGTGTTGCTGCTGCTGCTGCTGTTTTCATATATGCTAGGCATAAGCTCTAACAGTGAGCTGTATGTCCAACCCTCAAAAATTATTCTTAAATCCCTAGCAGAGACAAAAATCAATTGCTCAGCACACTTTGTAAGAAGGGGAGATGTTTTTCTCTTCAATACCTCTCAACAGTGGAAGTGATACCCTATCCAGTCATGGCTCATGGTGGGGTTTTACAAAAGGAAAGCTGCAAAGTTGTATGTAGGAAACATCAGACAGACCCTTGTTCTGTTCTGTCATGAAAACTATGCTAATCTGAAAGTCATTTTTGGAGGGGAACACAAATATTTAAGGTACTTTTAAGTTATAAATGGTTCAGTCACAAGAAAACCCTGCTCATGATATTGAACATTCTGTAAAAATGTGGTCTTGCCATGTGACAGTGTTGCTTAGTCTTACATCCCTGTCTCTGTAACTATCCAGAACAAGCACCCATAGCCTATCTTACTGTTCACCTCTACAAGGCCTTCTTAGGGCTGCTGTGATGCAGGAATTGTATGCCTTAATGGTTAACTCCAAGCTACCAATAAAGTACCAGTGTCACATTAAGGAAAGAAAGACAAGCACTTCAGCTTGGAGCCATTTAGCCAAGAGTGAGTCCAGTTTGTCTATTTGTTTGTTTTTTAAGGTTTACTTGTTTATTTAAAGTTTTTTTTTTTTTCATTTTACATACTGCCCAATGTTCCTTTTCTCTCTTTTTCTCCTGCTCTTCCCCCACCTCCCACATCTCACCTTCACCCAGTCCTCATAGAGGGTAAGGCCTCCCATGGGTATTCAACATAGGCTGGCATATGAAATTAGGGGCAGACCCAAGCCCCTCCGCCCTGCATCGTCTGAATGAGGCATGGCACCATGGGGAACGGGCTCTAAAAAAGCCAGTTCATGTACTCGGGATGAGTCCTGGTCCAATTGCCGGGAATTGAATGAGTCCAGTTTTTAATTCTTTACTTCTTGTTCCCTGGGCCTTCTGTCCTCTGTCTGTTTTGTGGATCTTAATCTGTGACTGCCTAAAGGATACCTTGTGAATCTGTCCTTCTGTCTGTGTATTCTGTCTGTTTCTGTTTGTGGGAGTCTCTGTGTCTGTCTTTGTGATTGTGTGTGTCTGTCTGTTTCTGTCTCTGTATTTGTATGTCTGTTCTATGAGCTGTGTATATTTCTGTGTCTGTCCCTCACAAAAGACTTTGCTCTGTATTTATTGAGCAGCACAGAAAATATCACATGGGCAAGAAATGGAATACTTTACAGAAATCTTTAACAGAGTTTCACAAGGAATTAAGTCATTGGCTCCAACTGATTCCAACTGACCCAGACTACAGACACCACTATTTATCAACCAGTATTCACAAATGGTTGTTTTCAACCTTTATGGTAGATTTGAGGAAGTTGCTTTCAACTTCCATATTTTCTGCTTTGGGGAAATGACACACATGCATAGTCAGGGGCATGGAAGGGCACATAATGTAAGATTACAGCTATGTACTAACTTAGGTTGTAAAAGTTGACTACATGGGCAATCCAGGGCAAGTAAAGTTGGTTGTCACATCATTCTCTTAAAGTCATATCAGACAGTTTGAGTGCACAACAGGATAGCAGTCTTAAGTCTTAAGTGACCTCAAGGTATATTATTAACTCAGTCTGTGAGGTCCAGCAAAAGGTCCAGTCTCTTAGAATGTTAGAGGTATTTTCAGAATATTGTATCGCTATGGGGTGTGAAAATCCTCCTATCAAATATTCTCCAGATGAAAAAGGAATAAGAGATACATCACAATTTGACAATGATGAGCATGGGTTGATATCTTCACAAAACATTGTAGGTAACCCTACTGTTTGCTAAAATGAGCCATTAGATTGGCAGACTACTGAGAAGCAGAACATGTTCTCTACAGCATCGTCTCCCCATTACAGATGGGAAAAGCTCATCTCCATCTGATCCTGAGAATGAAGTTGCTGTGAATCAGTTAACTGGGGAAAAGCACTCAGATTTACTTAATATGAGGTTTTGTTTGCTTGTTTATTTGGGTTTTTTTTTTTTATAAACTTGTTTGTTTGATGTCCTGGCCACAGTTTCCCCTCCTTCCTCTCCTCCCAGTCCCTCTCCTGACCCCTGCCCCATGTTTTTACCCCCAATCCACTCCTCCTTCATTTTTGTTTAGGCAAGGTCAGGACTCCCATGAGTATCGACAAAACATGGCCTATCAAGTTGCAGTAAGACTAAATACCTCCCTGTGAATTAAGGTTGGGTTTTGAATAACATGGAGCCCTCATAGGGGAGATAAAAACACCATTTCCAAAAAACTGAAGTTTGATAAAAAGTATGAATTTGTAAGACATGGCCAGACAGAAGAGTGGGAGCTGAAGTGTTTGAGAGAGAAATCATCAGGAGAAAATGGTAAATGAACAAGGATGCTGTGTAGTTTGTACAGTTCTTTCACTTGGGCTCCCTCCCTTGAAGATAAGAAGGTCATGCCTTTCTTCAGGGTGTCTTTCACAGGTATTTCATTGCTGGCCTCAAGCATAAAGTAAACCATTTATCTAATTTTTTTGTCAATAAAAACTCAGGAGTTAGATATCAGGGTAAGAACCTGAATGATCAGAGAAACGACCAGTGACCTCCTCTCTCTCTCTCTCTCTCTCTCTCTCTCTCTCTCTCTCTCTCTCTCTCTCTCTCTCTCTCCTTCCTCAATCCAACAAGCTGAGAACCTTTCTAAGCCCCACCCTACTACTTCCTGTGTCTCTCTATATGTGCTCAGTCTTCCAAAACCTCTATGGCTAATTCTGGTCAGTTAGTAGGTAGCTCTGCCTTCTGATTAAAACTCAACTTTATTGTCAGTCTCTGGAGTATCAAAGTGTGATCAAAATATCCCACAACAATAAAGGGGCTTTCTTTTCAAAATTGTCTGTGCCAGAGCAAGGCATGTGTCCCTGCTTGAAAACATTAGATCACAAGCCAAATTTCTGTATGCATGTGTGTGTGTGTGTGTGTGTGTGTGTGTGTGTGTGTGTGTGTGTGTGTGTAGATAGATAGAGAGTAGGGGTGGATGGATCTCTATTCTGTCTGCTGCTGCTTTACTTTGTAGCTTGTGAGTAGGTACCTATGGTGGAAATGTAGATACCATCTCTATTCCTACTTCACTTTCCTGTAAACCCTCCAGTAGGCAACAATACTAAGAAATTGGGATGGCCTCTAGGAGGTAGTGCTATGGGATGCCTGGGGTTGTGACTATCCCTTTTCTACGGCCAACTTCTCTATAGTTGGCATGTGGCAAGCTTGCTCACAGACTGACTTCCACAGGTACTTTTAGCCCCTGGACAACAGAAGTAAGTAGTCCTTTATCTTTCCAGACCCCACCTAGAAAGGCACAGCACTGACAACCCAAATTCATATTGGAGTCTCAGTCACATGCTTGCCACAGACTGCCACATCCACAGCAGGACAGGAGACATTTCCTTCTTGAATCTCCTCTTCTGAATAATTTGCTGCTGAGCTCAACTTTTACCAAACCAGATTGGCAGACAAAAGGGTCAAGTCACTCAGATCTTTCTATCATGTTGAGATTTGTAATGGGAAGAGGGAAAATGTGGAAAGAAACTAGCTACAGACTTACTAATTCTCCGCACTTTGTGAAAAGGGGCCGTGTCTTTCCTTTCTGTATTTGAGCAAAGATAGAAATCTCTCTGTTCTTAGACTGACAAATAGACCTTGTCATGCACAAAATGTTCTGAGAATTGTGTAAGAAAAAGTCATCCTGGAACAGACTAAAACTTCATTTCCACCTTAGTACATTATAGTTTTCAAGAATTGAAGTCCAACCTCATAATGACTATAATTTAGAAGCTGACAGTTACTGCTTACTGCATAGCCATCCAACTTCTATGGTCAATATCTTCTTCAACCATTACAGCTGCATTTGAAGAAACAGTAAGGAAAATAGAGTCGCAGAAGAGTTAAGGGACCTTTCAACGTCACACAGTCAGAAAGTGGTCGATTAAAATTAGAGCCAGGAACAGGATGACTGTCAGTGTTGAGTACCTTCTAAGCTCAGAGCAGAGATTTGCTTGCTCATACCTACTGTACTTCATCACGATCAGACTACAGGTCCACAGAGCTAATGATGACGATGATGATGAGAACCAGAAATACATTCCCTCCTTGTTCTGACAGCTTTGCTGTTGATATTTGACTCTGTTCTTATATTTTCTCAGCATTCATTTTATTGGGAAATTAAAAATTGAAAGTTTGACCTGAATTGGAAGTCCTTCACTAGAAAGCTTGTCTAGACCAGTGGAAAGCAGGCAACACAAAAAAGCACGTTTTCAGACTTTTGTTGGCACATTCAGTATCTAGGTAATATTAACATTAAATTGACCACCTTGAATAGTAACTACAACCATTTGCAGTGTTGCAAAGAGATTCATCATATTATCTTCATGATTCTGTGAGATTCAGTGAGGCAAATGCACACAAAAAGCACCAGGGTTTAAAATATTAATTCCACTCATTTTGCTATTGCTTTGATTTATTTGTATATTAATATCTAACATTGAAGCAAAGGAGTAATCAGTTATGACAGTGTTGACTACTTTTCTTGTTTCTGTGACCACATCCCTGACAAGAAGTAACTTGAAGGAAAAAGTATTTACTTGGAGTCATGGTTTGAGTCTATCATATCAAGGAAAGGTATGGCAGCAGGTGGTTCCATCCAAGGCAATGTGGATGTGACACAGCTTGCTCACATCTGGGTGTCCAGCCAGGAAAAATGGATCAGTTATAACCCTCTCACTCCATATCTACAACTCTGCTGTCTACTAGGACGAGCCATTGTTTAAAGACAGTTTGATCTAGCAAATGGATTGTGAGGCTAGGGAGAAGGTAATAGAATACATAAGATAAGAAAGTAGAGAGCATCAGGACATCTTCACACCCTCTGCCTACAAGACTCAGGCATCACTGCTGAAGAGGCAACAGAAAGGGTCTAAGAGCCAAATACATTAGGTGCCTGCTTTGAAACAGTCCTTGCCAGACATGACAACACTATTGCACACAGGGACTCACAGACCCTAGGACTACTTGAAAAAGATATGACCAGGATCTAGCCAATTGAGGTCTAAGCATGAGTAGAGGAGAGGGCAAGATGTCCCACCCCTATCTGAGGAGCTATTGGCAGTTGACGGCTGCTGAGGGAGGTAGAGTCAGGCTTTGAGGGATGTGAGTCTTAAAAGGCTGCCTATGCTCCAGTAGATGGTCCCATGGCCATGAACACACAAGCAACACTAAATGGACCCAGTGGTTTAGAGAAGGGGAGAGGGGAAGAGGGGGAAAGGAGGGAGGGAAAGAGAAAGAGAGAGAGCCCATGAAGTTGGGAGGGAAAAGAGGTGGGGAAAGTAGAGGAAGAACTGCAAGGAGGAGAGAGAGGTGCAGATTTGTTCAAAATGTATTATTTGTGTGTGTGGAGTTTCAAACAATTTTTAAAAAGAAGGAAACCAGAGGAAGAAAGGAATTGACCAGAGGGGAGTAAGGGCAACAGAGAGAGGGTAGTTGTAGAGGGGACCAATGGAGAACAAGGTACAATGACACACATGTACACAAATGCCACAAGAAAACTCATTAATTCTATGATGATGTAAGAAGTGAATATGAACAGGCAGTTTCATATTAGTCTGCCCATATTAAGGCCAGAGTGCTGGAGTTTGCACTGGGTGTACAGGGCAAACCATAGCCATTGTTGTTTAACATAACGGAGCACTCACCATTCGAGGTTTATTTTGATAATGGATTCTAGCCTGACTTTTGCTTTTCTTCTTCATTCCTAAGTGTGCAATGTATGCACATCTCCATCTTTCCCTGACTTTACCTCTAAAAAGAAAAAAATCCTCAAATGATAACCGATGGGATGGTGTGCAGCTGCAGTCTGTAAACCTCCACAGAGGGACCAAACAGGATGAACATTCTTTGTGTCAACTTGACAAGCTCAGAGTTCTCGTGCAAAAGTATTTAGAGTAAATGTGAGGGATGCAGGCAATGGTGAGACATCCTGGTGCCTTCTACAGGAGTCCAGAGAACAAATATTCATGGTTTAAAAAAAGGAAACCACAACTTAAATAAACTTTAAATATCTGGGAAAGGGCCATTGCAGAAAATCTCTGGTTAAAAGAAAAATATGTATGTTTTATGTTTCTGTTTAATCCTGTGAAGATTCAATCTCTCCGTTTTAAAAGTGGGAGTTGTAATTAAATGTTCTCCATGATCTCTCCCAATGGCTGATCTTCAGATCCACGGTGCTTTTGCACTAAGACTGATTGTCATACCCTCCTCACACCTGGTTCCCAATTAGAAAACATCTGCTTTTCATAGATACTTGCCTCAACAGCCAGCTGTTTTCTTTCTAATATAACTTCATATCAAGGACTTGGTTTGTACTGTTGTACTTAATCTGCTTAATAAAAATGTTTGGGAAGCTGTCATAATGCCAGATGTGGTAGCATGTGCCAGAAATCCCAGCACTTAGGAGGCAGAAAGATTGGTAGTTCATGGACAACCCTGTCTCAGGCATCTTTGGCTCCCACTAAAAATAATCATAGAATTTTCACATAGAACAACTACTGTAAGAGATATATGGCCTACACTTCTGTAAGTGAGAAATAAGTAACTGATTTGTCCTTTCCCAAGTGGCTTGTCTATGGTGTGAAAGAGGTGGGTGTATGGATTGTAAACACTGAGCCGACTGTCACCAAAATGAGACTGTCGGACTTCTCAGCTCGTGCAGGACCAAGTACAGCATTTTGGAATGCAAGGAGCTGGCAGCCTATGATTGAGCTGCAAAGAGGTTATCATTCCTGATTAAAACAAAGAGAATCAATTCCTTAGCCAGAAACCATTAGCAACCAATCCAATGTCAAATGAGTAGGTGTCTGGGTGGCAGCATGAAAGCTTTTTAAGTGTGTAAGTGGCAATTTCCTGGTGTTCTGAGCTCAACAGATTTATTTCTGGAATACTCTGAAAGCCCACAACCTACTGAAGTGAATGTATATTGTCTCCCTTCACCTAAAATGTTATTTTCAGAGGAGTTAATAGATGATTGGCTTTTGAGTCTTCATCCCAGCAGGTATTTTTAAATTCATTTTTTTCTGTCCACAGCTCTGTAATGTGAAACATTCCTCAGAACACAGAAATTGATTTTTCATTCTTTTATTTATTGGCATGTCCATATTTCTAACACTCTATCTAATACCATATAACTTGAGGCTTAGTGAGTATTCTTTTCTCTGTGGATGTAAAGAAAGGTGTGTTTTAATCCTGTGGCTGGCTGAGAAAGGTAAGCAGAAATGTCTATAGGTGGTAGAAATAATCTTCCAATTGCATTTTGTAAACCACAGGTGCAATATGGAGAGCAGATAATTTAGTTCTATGAAATGTTTCTGCAAGATCACCAAAGGCAGGAGATGTAGGCAAACCGTGACAATAAAGAGCAAAATCACTGTGAAGAATGAGTACAGTTCACAGAAGTTAGACTTCCTGAAGTGCTGCTGTTGAAGCACATATGAAATGGCCATGTGGGTGACAATGGGAATAGTCTCGTTGGCAATAACTGGAAAAAGCTGATCAATGGGAAGGAATATACAGTGACTGAAGAAAGAGAAGCCCTAGTGTGTGACCACATGGTCGGTGCCACACTATATAACGAAGCACTCTGGGCTTCAAAAGGCTAGAAGAAAGGATTGTGAACATTTTGCTATAAAAATGATAAATGGTTGAGGATATGTGTTTAATGTAATTTAAGCATTATATAATATATATGTATTGAAGCATTGCCTATTAGTTACCTCATAAAAGTAGTATGTTTTGTTAATCAGTTAAAATTTAATTTAAATCATAAAAATTAAATACTTAACTTCATGGGATTTAATATACTCGCTTTTCCTCGCTGGAAGAAACACCGGAACAAAGTCAGTCTATGAAGAGGGAAGGTCTGTGTTGCCTCAAGCTTGAGGAAATTTCAATCCATGAACACTTTGCCTCGTTTCTCTGGTCCTGAGGCATCACAGTGCAGATGGTGACAGCACATGTCGGCACCTGTTCACAGCAGCCAGGATTTTATAAAGATGAGGAGAAAGAAGAAATCAACCAGCACCCCCTTCCATGGAGATCTCCAATGGTCCAACTCCCTTCTGCTTGTTCACACCTTCTAGAGATGTCTCCACTTCCCAGTTAGGCTGTAACTCAATCCTTCAGCACATGGAACATTAGAAAACGCCCCAGATCCAAACTGCAGCCTCATACAAATGACCTTGCTGAAACGACCACAGGTGAGGTCTGCACTGATTGAACCATGCGGTGTTCCTCCCATGTGACTTTAATCTTACGATGAAGGCTGTTTCTAAGGGGTAATTAATGCTTCTAACGATTCCTCAAGTCGTGTTTACCTGCAGAAGCACAAAAGATGCTGCATTTTATAGATTCCTATTAAAACCTAACACAAATAGCAAAAATGTCCTCAAAGACAGTCACCAATTCAGTGAAGATTGTCTTGACTCCTCAGCCCATCCCCTTCCTTCTTCCCTAGTCTTGCTTCCACAGTCATATGCTCTGATTGGCAAGAAGTTTTTCACCAGCTTTAAAGCCTGCCTCCTGCTTTTAATGTTCTCACACTGCTTCTGGTAACCTAAAATAATAATAATAATAATAATAATAATAATAATAATAATAATAATTAAATAAATAAAAAGGGAAAGAAAATTAGCAGAACATTTCTCTGGAATCTTTTGTGATTTATGTAAGCTGGAGGGTTTATGAATGGATCCCAGAAACTGGACTCACATTTTCTATGCTGAGTAATACCTGCATAGCTCCAGCTCCGTTCCCCATCACTTGGACAGTGAACTCATGTGCTACCTTGGGCTGAAGCCTTTAAGAACCACTGCTAAGTTGGGAGATGAAAAGGGACTCTCCTTAATTATGCACAGAAGGCGTTCAGAATCCGAGACTGTAACTTTACTGAAGTCAAATCAGGAGAAGTTATTTGTTGATATTTCAATTGTCAGTCAGATAAAGAGCAGTGTCCAGACGTCAGAAGAGTGTGCACAGAGATGGTGACATTAGAGTGACTGGGCAGTGCGGAAAGGAGGGCCCAGGAAGTCCTGTGAAACATTTAGAGATAGAGGAGGCAAAGCCTTCCAGAGAAGCCTGAACCTGAGGTTTCAAGGATGAGGTGAAGCTATAAAGTGTGTTTTCTACATGCTATTCCCAAGTCTTCTCAAAAATCTTACCAAATCAATTCTTCAGAAGCTCAAAGTTACATAAAGTCACCGTAGACTTTTCTCCAGCCCTTAACTTCACAGTTGAAAGAGAATATTGTCCACAGTGCATAAAAAATAAATGGACCAGGCCAGGTGAGGCTTACATGACCTGGAAAGGCCATAACCATTGGGTAACTGTCTCAGCCTGACTCTGAAACAAGACTAGGGACTCAAATGGTCAGATTAAACGAGGGTTTCAAAAACCACTTGAAATTCTTGTCTCTATCTAGGAGCTCTAGTCCTTTTAATGTTAGAAGATAAATCAAAGAAGTTGAGTTCATATCTCTCAGTACTATCCCAACCTTTTGTTTTATTCAAGACACTAAGTTGGAAAAGCACATAGTCATATGGTTTCCTAGTGTTAGAACCCAAACAAGAATGTAGTGTCTTGCTCTTGCTCTTTTTCACACGTGATTTTGACAGTGCAGGAGAATGGTTGTGTGTACAGGAGGCTGGAGGAATTTAAGGCTATATTTTCTATTGTAAAGTAGTCTCTAAAAGTATCCTGAATGCTTTCCCCAATCTGAAACTGACTCAGTTACTTTCACTGAATGAATAAAATATGATGTAGAAAAGTTTGTTTTTAATTTATGTGCATGGATACTTCCCTGAATATCTGTCTGTGTACCACATGCATGCTTGGTACCCAGGGGGATCGGAAGAGCATCAGGCCTGTGAGCAGGGAGCCAGGCAGTAAGCTACACAGACATTACATTAGTGGCCAAGGTTGAGGCAAAGTTGGAGAGCAGCTGATTGACAAGCGTGCCTACTGTTCATTGCTTCCTGGTTCCTAGTCTGCCAGTCTTCTCTTTCTCCTGGGAAGATGTTTCTGGTGAGCCTAATGGAAGGCATTGCCTAAGGCAAGAGCTCCATCATCCAGATGTTTCAACAGCTGGGTTGTTCCATGACTGTTGTAGGTGCTATTGCCCAACACATCATCCAGCCAGGATATCCTGCCCACAGGTATACTAAAGAGCCTTTGTTACTGAAGTCCTGCTGAAGAATGGTGACATCAACCACCGGGTCCTTGGAGACCTGATCTTCAACCAGCATGACCATCAGCAGCTACTCAGCTCCATCACCCACCCTGAAATCTACAAGGAAACGATAAAGGAGACCTTCAAGCGCCTTCTCCAAGGGTGCCGCCACATGATTCTGGATATGCCCCTCCTATATGAAACCAGGAAGCTCCTCAAGAACATGAGGTACACAGTGGTAGTGAACTACAACAGAGACTTACAGCTGGGAGCCGCTGAGGAAGCAGAACAAGCTGAACCATGAGGATACAGAGGCAAGGATCAGTGCCCAGCTTGCCTCCAACCAACCATGTTCTAGACAACTTGGGCAAGAGGAGCCTCGCCAGACACCAGGTCATCCTCTTGGAAGCCAAGCTGGAACACTCCATGAAGTACCTGCCACTCAGGCTCAGGTTCCTAACAGGCCTAGCAGGTATTGGCATCCTCCTCTACCTGCTCACCCATTCCCTTCAACCTTCCCCCTAGCTGGGTACACCAAGGCATCAAGCCGTAGGCCTCCTCCTCCATGGAAACCTAAGTCAGGTACCATGTCCTCAACAGTACACTCACTCTGATTCTGGGATAGGTCTCTGTGCTGGGCCAGCTCTAGGACTGTATCTAGGGCTCAGGGGACAAAAAGAAGCCAACTATTAGTAGGTATCTCTGTGCATTCCATAGAGCCCCACCCTCCCTAGTACTGCAGAATGGTATCCACCATGGTAGGAAAACTGCAGTTAAGTCTCTGTGTCCCTCCCCATGATCACAACTATGTAGCCAACAATTTCTTTTCTTCTTCTTCTTTTTTTTATTTTCTTTATTAAAAAATTTTCTACTCATTCCACATACCACCCACAGATTCCCTCTCTCCTCCCTCCTCCCTCCACCCATCCCCCAGCCCTCTCTCCCAAACCACCCCTCATCTCCATATCCCCCATGGAAGACCTTGATTTGGCCAACAGTTTCTTGAGCATGAACCTACTCGGAGCACCTGCCCCATCATGGCCACAACCTCCCTAGTGGACCACAGCAAATCCTTCTAGTCTTATCCTTCAAACAGAGCTGCCTCTTGGTTTGAAGCCTTTTGCCAGGGTGCATTGGGAATCCTCTCTGGGGGATGCTGTGACTAGGCAAAGACATCCTTTGAGAGACCCAGGTTGTAATGGGGCTTTACTCATAACTTAGCTACTACCTCCCATCACTGCCTCTGAGGCCTGCACTCTGGGCATTCCCCTGGCCCCATGCTGTCTGACCTCACTGTCTTCCCCTAGATGTTTCCTGCCCTTCAGTATCTTGCCCCTGGCAGTCCCATGTCAGGCGCCAGCAGCCCCAGGCTGAGTTAGGAGCTCTAAATATCACCTGCCCAGGTTTTACCTTAATCTGAGGTAGACTAATCAGCAAGACACTGATTGATTTCTCCTAGTTTGTTTGACTCTAGATGTTAGGGCTGACTCATCTCTGCTCTGATCTACCACAGCCTGCTCTCCACTGGTGCTCAGTAAATTAAATTGGTCTTTAAAGAAAAAGAAAAGATTGTTTTCAAGCTTAATAATTGAAAATTACTTTGATGTAGCATAAACAAAAAAACAAACTACTTCTGAGTCTAGGTGGAAATATATTCATTGCCTTGTCAGTGGCATTTATCTTCAATAAAAGCAAATGTATGGCTTTTATGAGTACTTAATTGTTCATGACAAATACAATTTGAAAATAATAAGGAGGATCTATGTTCCTTTATGCAATATACATAGTGTTGCAATGGAAATAGAGGGGGAAATGTTAAAAGTATCCTAACTAATAGCTATATATCTCTGCTTATTCTCCTTTACTCAAACACTGTCTATGCCATTCAGTTTTGCTTCTAAGAAGGCAACAGAACATGCTATGTCACAGAAGTCAATAGTTAACGATTTACAATTAGGACATGATAGTCATGTCCACTTTAATCATGATCTTGCTACCTAATAACAGAAGACTCGTGGGGAGGGTGTTTTAAGCAGTGGGAGAATTATGGTGCAGTGCAGAGCCTAGCACTGAGAGTGAGTTGGCAACCTTTGAAAGTTGTCTGTCTCTGTGATGCGAAATTTGTCACAGTCACAGCATACTGGCTCCTTAGATAATCCCCATTGTCACAGAGATCATGGTGATGGTCCTATAAACTCAATGGCTATTGTGAGGGCATATTAGTTGACAAAAGTGGACAAAGTAATGTTTTCTTGAAGCAAGGATCATTTGCCTAGAAAGTTGACCATTTCTACAGGAAAGGTGTCCAACTTTTCACCCCCTCTTGAAGAAGACTGGGAAGCCGGTAATATCAGAAGTCATCTTTTCAAAAGCTGCATAGACAGACAACCACATTCAGGAATACTTTAAGCACATGATTTTGCTTAGACTAAGGGAACAGCATTGAATACATTATACTGTGACTTGTGTTTTTATACTCTAGTGAGATTTTGATATGGTTAAACATATCTTGGCCTAAATTAATTCATGACAAGTAGTATATGAAACATAGTTTATGGTTATGGGGGTATAGTTCAATGTATCATTTGGGTTTGATCCCCAGAAACATCACAAAAATGCTATGTTCCATATTAATCATAAAAGTAAGAGAAAAAAATTTTTACCCAAATGATTAAGGGAAAATAATCTAACTTGTGCAAGAATCTTAGTACCACATGAGTCTGTCAGTAGGAGAAATTGAAGAATTTTTCGACTACTATTTTGTGGAGTCCTCTGTGGCTACTGGAAAATCTCTATCCATTCCCTAAAAACAATGGTTTGGTGTGCCAAACTTGGTTAGTTATCTGTAATGTTTGAGTATTTTATATCTGATAAAATGAAGACTATAACTTTAATAAGCAGAGAAGATATTAGAGAAAGGCTGGATAGTACTATTCATGAACTTTTCAGTCTAATCATACTATTAACTAAGGCTTGTTTTACTTAATACCTGCACTTGGGAAGAATGTTGACTTCATCTTGTAAAATACAAGAGTGTTAATTCACTCAGTCATTCAGCAGTGCTATCACTAATGTGCTTTCATCTAT
Source organism: Onychomys torridus (assembly GCF_903995425.1). Classification (NCBI taxonomy): domain Eukaryota; kingdom Metazoa; phylum Chordata; class Mammalia; order Rodentia; family Cricetidae; genus Onychomys; species Onychomys torridus. Next base: position 25,199,317 of record NC_050465.1, read on the forward strand.
CCAATACCAAATCTGTTACAGCCATTATGGACACAAAGATGACCACCATGACCTGAATCAGTGATTCTCAACTTGTAGTTCTCAACCCCTTTGAGGACTGAATGATCCTTTCACAGGGGCTACCTAAGACCACCAGAAAACACAGCTATCTACATCATTATTCATAACAGTAGCAAATTACAGTTTTGAAGTAGCAACAAAAATAATTTTATGGTTGAGTATCACCATAACATGAGGAACTGTATTAAAGGGTCACAGCATTAGGAAAGTTGAGAACCATTGACCTAAGTCAAGAAGTTTATAGGCTAAGAGGATAGACTCAGGAGCTCACATTTTTCTGAGAATCATCACTAAGAAAATAATTCCCTAATAGTGAGCAGTGCAGGGTATCATAGGAACACAGGAGTTTGAAATTTTTCTTGTCACTTCTAGCTCCATTCTCCTAAGTCCTAAGACTCTTATTTCTAAGTGGCTTATTTCTAGGCAGAATGACATACATGTACCTGCTTCTACATATGACTCAGCGCAGCTACAGAAGGTCTCTATGAATGGTCCCTACTTAATGCCTCCGTCTTCACACTTTAAAGACTGACTCAACATTTTATTTAAGGTCACTCTGCCTTGACTGCCTTCAAACACAAAGCATTGTGTGATTCACATCACTCGACGTCTTCTTTTCTTTTGTTCAACAACTCATAGGAGTGTTGTGCTTGTTGCCCATACAGGCTTGCTGCCATGTTCTCCATAGTTTGCAGAGAGCTCCTCGGGAGATCAGTGATCAGACTAGGAGAAAGAAAATGGCAGATGACAAAATAATATCAGAGAAAATTCAGCCAAGCCTCATTGAATCATGTGTTCCTCTCCATAAATCTTCATAGCTTTTTAAGTGGTATATCTTGAATCTTCAACAGGGCTCAAATGTTATGTGATTGAATGTCCCTTTGTTTGAGAATGGCACAGCTTCTCCCCTGAAGATCTGGAGAGAAAAATCTCCTTCAAATGACAGTCTGAAGCTATCAGTAATCATCTTCCATCTAAGCAAACTACCTTGAAGTATCTTTGGTAAACTATCTATCACTTATGCACCATGATCAATGTTTTGTTCTAGTACTTTATCCCTTACAATATTTCATTTCAAAACTGTGAAAATGCAGAAAATGAGCCCTTTTCTTACTACTCATAATAGAGTCTTTAGACAGCATCGCATATTTTGCATGGCCACAGCTACCACATGTGGGTTTTGTATATGTAAATAATTTAATTGTTATTTCATACAACTTTTCTCAGTTGCTCTGTGGTCTTCATAGTGATCATTTTAAATGAAGCAGTGCTTTCTAGTCAGCAAATTACTTCACAATTTCCTTAATGAGTCAGGATGCTTCCAGTTACCACCCACTATAAAAACTCTAAGGGGTATCTACAGTCCATTAAATTATCACTGCTTTCAAATCAATTCCTCACAGACCCATCCTCCTCTGAAATTCACTGTTGTAAAGTTCTTTTATATTCCTTGCTGAAAATTGCTCTCCAAATGACCCAAAAACCTTTGAGATTTCTACAAGTGGTTCTTTGACAAACAATGTTTCGGGTTTCCCACCAGTAGGCTTTGAAGGGGCTTCTTCGGTTCCCTACTGATCAAGAAAGGACGTGGATGGGGCAGAATGTGTGCTCCATGGGTACACACATATATGGGTTTTCATAAATAGGTCACCATTGTAAGTAAAAATGTGGTTTCATTGATGGTTTAGCCACCAATGCTGTCAGTGGTTTGACAGCAATGTATCTGCAACATGTATGATATTTGGCATCTGATAGGAAACTTGCTTTTGCTAAAGATCAACTAGCTAAGACTCTGCTTTGCTATGTTTTTAACCAGAAGATTTTGTTCAGCAATTACAACAGGAAATAAATTAGCTGATGAATCAGTTTATTGCTGAATGTTACACAGTGGTCCCTCCCAGCTTCCTTGCAACACATTCCAACATGTAGAACAGATACCTGAAGCCAGAGAATCTGCCACTGTGCATATGCTTTTCTCCTATGCACACATGGCTAAGATAAAGCTTAATTTGTTAATTAGGCACAAAGTAGACATACAACAATAATAACAAAGTATTTACGAGAGCATACAGTACTCAAAATTGATTTAAAGCTTGTGAGCTTTCAAGATTTATTTTTATTTATGTGTGTGTGTGTGTGTGTGTGTGTGTGTGTGTGTGTGTGTGTGTGCCCATAGAGATCAAAAGAGGGCATCAGATTCCCTGGAGCTCCAGTTACAGGCAGTTGTGAACAGCTCAACATGGGCGTTATGAACCCAACTTAAGTTCTCTGGAAAGCATCCAGTACTCTTCATCACTGAAGCCCTCTCACAATCACCACTTAGGACTCCCCTAGAATTTTCTATTCTGTATATTTGGGCTACAGTTGCCTGCAGGTGACTGAGAAAAAGAAAACTAAATCTGGATGAGAAGGACGCTGTTGTGATACCTCACTCATACAGAAATCAAATGTATGTCCAGTGTTAGTCACAGAGTGATGCATTACACAAATACTCACTGAAAGCCTATAATTTGCCCTGATTCTGACACTAGTGGCACGGATTTTTTTTCTTTTAATTTCAGACTTAAAAAAAAAAAAACAAGAACTAAAATCTTTTTTCATAGAGTTTACATTCCAGTATGAGGGGCAAACAAAGAAATAGTGTAAAATTTGTTTTAAGTGGAGAGTGTTGGAGGGTGGTGGGTGCTACAGAGACGAGACTGAATCAGAGCAAAGCAAACCAGAGTGAGGAGGTGTGGAGGGGGTCATCAGATTTAAAAGGACCTCCTGGGAGCATCTTGCCAAGAAGATGACAAGTGAGGACAACTCTTCCGTAAAGCAGAGAGGACACACTTAGATCAAAGGTGGGGTCAACCACAAGTACCAAGGACTCAGCATTAGTGGTACGCCTCATCTATTAGAAAGAACATTGAAATCCATTCAGAGATAATGGAGTCACTAAACATGGGTTAGCCACCTATGGAGGACAAAGACCCTGTACATGTATGATAATAAATGTAAATTACGTTACCATTATCAAAAACAGTATGGAGGTTCTCCACAGATTAAACATAGAACTGCTATAATCTCCAACAATCACCACCAGACAAGTAACAAAATAATAATAATAATGCCACTATTTCCAAGAATTATCTTCACTCTCATGTTCATTGCAACACAATAACCAAAGCATGGAGCCAGACTAAGTGCCCATTAATAAATGGAATGAATAAATAAAATGTGTTTGCATACACACAGAGAGAGGCGGGGAAGGAGGAGATTGTTCAGAGTTAGAAAAGAAAACAAATTAGTTATCTGCGACATTGAAAAACCTAGAATTGTGCTGTATGGAAGAAGCCGGGCACTTTAGAAAGGCAAATCCCATTGCTATTACTTGCATGTGGAATCTACAGAAACGAAGGGTGAAATGATAAATACCAGGGTTTAGGGGTAGAATGTGGGAAGTTGAGGAGATATTGGTCAAAGAATACAAAGCATAAACAGATGGATAAGAAGTTTAAGAAATTTGTTTTGTAACACAGTGATCTAAAAATTATTAGGAAAGAGAGAATGAGACAGTGGGAGAAGAGAGATTCACTAGTACTTAACACATTGAATTGGCAAAGCAGGGAAATACCAGCTCCACTAAAGAGAAGTTTCAAATATGCATGCTTACAAAGAAGGATTCTTTGTAAATGTTATATTTCTGTAATCTGAAAAATCTAGTCACGCCAACACCTCACCCTCAGAAACTAACCAGTAGTGTGAAGCAGAGTGACATGTGTGATGAGGATGCATACTGCAGGTGACACTCTTCACGGTAGAGTAAAACTATTGATCCCATGTGATGCTGTGTTTGTCCACTGTTGATCACGTGTGATGTTGTGTTTGTCTGGTATGCTCCATCATTTCAACACTTGCTTTCATATTTCCTCATAACAGTTTTGAATAGAGACACAAGTAATAGTTGCAGATATCTGGGACTGGGGAGGTGAGTCAATCAGTCAGCAAAGCGTATGCTGCACAAGGGATGAGGAACAGATTTAACATCTCCAGAGCCCATGCTAAAAGCTAGACTCAGAGACTCAAGGCAGTAACCCCAGCACTCTGGGGCATGGGACCAAGACAGGAAGATCTCTGGGGCTGCTGACAAGGCTTTCTGCCAATCAGTGAGCTCCTGTTTCAGAGAGAGACCCTGTCTCAAAACATAAAGGTGGAAATGCAATTGAGGAAGATACCTCATCAAACATGTACACTCATACAACACATGTATATCTATGAACCACTGCATAAATTCTCAAAAAATATTCTAAGTTTTATATATATACAGACACACATGTATACTGTCTCCTTTGCTTTGATATAGATTGATAGATAGATAGATAGATAGATAGATAGATAGATAGATAGATAGATAGATCACTATGTATTTACATGTTAGGGTGATTTAAAATTTATATAGACAGACACCATCTTAGATTAACAGCACTTCATTGGTGAAATGAAGAGAATTGAGGTTTTAGATTCTTCATAGTAATTTGGAGTTTATTTCTAGAATTTTCTATGTTACCACTTCATAGCTTTCTAGCAAAAAAAAAAAAAAATCCCTATTTTTCTTCACTCTGAAATGTTTCTCCCCTTTATGTTTTCACTGAGGTAGATAGAATGCAGTGATTAGCTTAAAGAGGATGATCTGGGAAAGATGCTGTCATCTCATACTACTTAAGCTCCAAAAGAGGGAGGTCAAATTCAAGGTCATTTATTACTCGAGGTCTCATGATCTTGAAAGCAAACCACCTGAATCTGCATCACCTTGGGGTCTGTTGTCTTATATTTTACTATCTCCAGGTTGTGCTGGGCTCATGTGAGTTACATTTTTATGCATCAAGTGAACCTTATTATCCTAACTTTGTGGAATTTACTTTTTCCTCAAAGAAGAGACAATGAGGGAACTTAGTACTTTGTGTGGTCCACACTCTGGCTAGCTGGGGAAGTACTTTATATCATTTAGTCTCACTATGGTATATTGTAATTCCTGTTTTTAAATGGGGATCTGAAACATTGTATAATTCATCTTCTATATGCTGGTCCATGACAAAGACCTCCAAAAGTACTTTTCCAAGGAAGAATGCTGACTCCCATTGTCCAGATCCAGATAGTTTCCTTTTAAAATATAATATTTTTATCAGCTCTTTGAGAATTTCCTACAATGTATTTTGATTGTATTCACTGCCCACCCCTCACAGATCCATGTTTCTTTCCCTACCCCTTCCCAGCTTCGTGTCCTCTTTGTTTTTAATAACCTAGTGTGCCTGTTTTGTGTAACCCACACACTAGGGGTTTTGTGACTATCCACTAGAGCATAGTCAACCTACCAAGGGCCACCTCCTTAGAAAAAATGTCACCTAAGAGAATATTCACTTAGAGAAAAATGACTCCTCCCCCAGAAACCAGCAACTGCCAATAACTCCTCAGTTATAGTTGGGGGCTCGTGAGCTCTTCCACCTCCACGCTAGACCGTCAACTGGCTTGATTTTGTTACAGGGAACCACCACTGTTGTGAGTGCATGAGTATAGTGGTCCTGTTGTGTCTAGAGGACACTGTTTAGGTCCAGTCCTTCTTGACTTCTGGCTCTAATAATCTTCTACTCCCTCTTCCAGGATGGTCCCATAGCCGTGGGGTAAGATATGATATAGATGTCCCATGTGTGATGACCATTCCACTGACATTTATTCCTGTACTTAGGCCGGTGGTTGGTTTGTACATTAACTACTGCCTACTGCACAAAGAACATTCTCGGTAAGGTCTGAGAGCTGCATTAATGTACGGGTCAAGGGATAGGAATTTAGAGGGCAGTTTAATACTACGTCCATTTTAGCTACAGATATTCCTGCTTTAGTTAATATAGTCAAACCTTAGCGTCCGTAGCAGATTGGTTCTAGGACCCACACAGGTACCAAAATCTGCTGATTCTCAGTTCTTTTCTGGGAAGTGGCATAGCATTTTTCTCACAGGCTATGCAAGTGTTCCTGATAGTCCAAAATCACCTTTAGATTATTAATACCTAATGCAGTTAAAACACTGTGTAAATCGTACTGTATTGTACAGTACAAGGAATGGCAATAAGTAAATGTATTTATTTGATGCAGATAAGATGCAGGTTTAAAAAAAAATTCCATTCTGTGAATGGTTAGTTCAAACTGCAAAAGTGCAAATATTAAGACCGAATCCATGAAGAGCGCAGTGGCTGGGGCGGAGCTGAGACACACAGGATCCAGGAAGCTCTCTTTTCTGTGCTTGAGTGATAGATGGATTATTCAGGATAAGGCTCACTGTGGGGCTAAGAGAATTCATCCATATAATTCCTGTCTTAATGGCAGTTAGTGCCTAGACCTTGGAAAGTAACAAAACTCACAGGCTGACTCAAGAACCAAACACCAGCTTTCAGTACTTTGTGTTTGTTTGTTTGTTTGCCGTCTACCAAGACTAAGACTAAGAATATGGCCTTTGCTGTCTTCCTTCTGGCAAATAATCTTGCTCTGTGAGTAAAAAAACATAAAGAGGAAACTGAGCGCTACTGAAGGGTGCTGTCTATTGGTGTGACAATCGCCTGGTGCTCTTCCTCTTCTCAAGGACTGGAAATGATTGTTCTGACTCAGAGCTCTGTCTCCTGAAGGACTGTTGACTAGAAAATTCTCGTTCTTTTGATTGCTCTCTTTTAGTACATTTCTGACCTTACCCTCAGGTATTTCTTAGCAGTGTAATCTGAGACCTAAGTATTCTGCCCTGAATTCTTGTGTAGGATGTGCTGAATATTCACTGAATTCTTTTTTTTTTTTTCTTTCATTTTTTGGAGACAGGGTTTCTCTGTGTAGTTTTGGAGCCTGTCCTGGATCTCGCTCTGTAGACCAGGCTGGCCTCGAACTCACAGAGATCCACCTGGCTCTGCCTCCCAGAGCTGGGATTAAAGGTGTGTTCCTGACTTGAATTCTTCAGAAGAAACAGAGGATAGGAACCTCCTCATATTCTTGACATAGCAGAGCACTTCTTAATCTCTCTCTCTCTCTCTCTCTCTCTCTCTCTCTCTCTCTCTCTCTCTCTCTCTCACACACACACACACACACACACACACACACACACACTTCAGAATGAATACATAGTTCAAAGAGGGGACATTTATTGATTTTTCTTAGTCCCTTAATTGACCTCTAACATGATTCTCAACAATTTAGAAATCTTTTACTAATACATCTTGAACTCCATTCAACCTAGTCTGATTAGGGTGTGGCCATGTCTACATATGTAAATTGCAGAGGTCAGAGGTCAAGAGCAGTCATCTTGACATCCCTCTTCACAGAGTATCAATGGGACCACTGCCACAGTCTCGAGAATCCAGCATACTTTGACATCAAGCTATCGCTATCATAAGCCCAGTAAGAACAAGCAATATTCTGACATTTGGATTCAATCTCCTTAAGTGAAGCCAGGTTATGATCTAATTATCCTATGACTACCTGAGTTTGGCAGTTTTAGAGGTGAGACAGCCCTTGGTGTAGTGAGAAATTGTTTCAAATCAGAGTAACCATTTTCCAAAAATACTTCCAATGATTTACTTGGCATTTTTAAATGTCAACTTGAAGAATCCCTCCATGGTCATATAAAATACTCAGGAAATGTCACATACATATATGGCTTGAATTATTTTCAAAATGTTGTAATTATCAGCAAGAAACAGAATTCAGATAGAAAAACATCAACCTTAGAAAGTTGAGATTTAGTCCAACTTGTGGCACACACCTGTAATCCCAGCACTTGGGAGAGAGGTGGAAGACCAAAGGTTCAAGGTCGATTCCAGCTGGAGACTGATTTAGAGAGAGAAAGGCTTGGGGTGAGGGTGGGGTCACAGGAAACTTCAACCTGATCTTTTTCTTTCTGCTCAAAGTGACCATGCTGTGAACTACAAATAGACTGAATACAGTCTTTGTCTTTGGATCACAGAAGTACATCATTCTGTTGTATCACCTCAGCTGGTCACTTTTCTACACTAATTTACTGTTGCTGGTTAGTGAAATGGTTGTACTGACTGAATCCTTGCTTGTTGTGAGATCCAAAAAAAGAGGCTCACATGGTTGACCTCTGATGGGGCCTATCTCTTGGTTCATTCAGTAACACTTTGTGATTATTACTCCCCTGTCATTGTCTCTTTTATGGCTGACACCCTTGAATGTAGATCAGATGATCACTTAGTGCATGAGAATTTCTTATACAAAGTTAGGCAGACACCAAGTATTTTGCTCAGCCAACCTCAGTATGTTTTGATGCATGTACCACCCATATTTGTACTTTATTTCTACAAAAAAAAAGAGTTGAAAATAATAAGAAAAAATTCTTAAGTTTGGCACAAGTAAATTCCAGTTTGGGTGGTCCTGTGTCTCCTAGAGAGTCTTCTAATTCTTACTGAGAAGGTATGTGATTGGACCAGATGACATCTACAGCCTTGTAGTTCTAAAAACCCTTTGTGATTCTCAGGTGTGTTGAAACATGTTTGGTTCTAGAAAGACCAATTTAAAATAAAAGGGCACATTCTGGGGGAATATACTCTTATTGATTCATTTGCGCATGGCTCCTTCTCAAAGCATCTTTTGAATTAAGTTCTGGCAAGTGGAATATTAAAAATAAAGTCAGTATAAATTTGAAATAAAAAAATTAGTTCCAAGGAATTAGAATACAATATTCTCCCTGAATATCTGGTTCCATGTTGAATAGGGTCATAAGTTTCCTAAACACCAAGGCAGGAAAAAAATGTTTATGGGCTTCAGATAAACCTAAGGTTGCCAAGTATTAAGGGCTTTTGACAGTGAAAAGATGTTCCATGTGGCTCATTTTCTGGAAGAAAATGGAGAAGAAAGGAGAAGGAGCTAGGAAATGTCTCCACCTCTGTGGCTAGGTCATTCACAGAAAGAAAGGCCCAGGTAAAGACAGCAAATATGAAAATGTACTCAACCTACTAGAAATCAGGAAAGTATCATCCAATTCATCAAAACATCAATAAAGTATCATCTATATATAATCTTCAGGTCGGCAAAAACTAAAGCATTACATGAGAGCAAATGCTGGTGGAGATAACAAGACATTGAGACCCTGGAGGATGCTTTCACATAGGTAGAAAATATTCTCCCCAGATCTGTGACATTAAATATGTGGACTCAGTCCTCTAGCTACTACTGGTGCTATCTTCCATAAAACACTAGGCGCTCAAGGAAACAATGTGTGCTGCTATGTGCAGCAAGGCTGCTACTGTTAGAAGGTTTGCCAGTGTGTGACTAGTATAGCCCATGATGGAGTACGTGAAGCAGTAGGTTAGGAGGACGTTAAATGTGTGCAGAGCTTCAAAACTAGCATTGAACAGAAAAATCTTATAAGCAGAAATATATGCTACGTGGATGTACATTCAACACACTTGGTGACAAATTCTCAAAGCTATGTATGTTTGTGTGTAGAAGGTAGACATCAGAACATATTGTAAATATAGTATAGAAGCAAATGTATTGGGAAAGAACCATGGGATGTGGGACAGAAAATAAAAGAAAAAATTTAGTAATATAAACTAAACAGAAGTATTCCATGCATGGACAGGACAGAGTGCTATAAACACAAGTCTTTGATCATTTTAAATTTGCTTCTCTGAGGTCCACACTTCAAAAATTTTTTCTAAATATTTAACAATTGAGGCAACATCAGATTAAGAGCAGGTGTGGATAACACAGTAAAAACATCAAGTCTATTTGAAAATTTTGTTGGAAGCTGAGCCTGAATGACCAATTTTTTTCGTTTTAAAGGGTAGTTGCCCTCACTTAGAGAGAATAAACTTCAGCAAATATGTTCTGGTCAACAGCAGTTGAAGGACATACTGACATAGAGTTCATTCCAGGACCTCCTAATCCCTATTATCTAATAAGGATTCAATAAAAATCTGTAGAAATATAACACTTAGAAATTGTATTATTACTCAGGGAGATAAGACTTCAGCCATGAAAACATACTGATGCTTTCCTACTCAGTAGAAAATAACTGATACATAAGGTGGATTTAGACTAGTAAGTTGGCCTCATTGCCACGGGAGACCAGGGTAATTTTTGCCTTGATTTATAGGCATTAGACCTTCTAGAAAATGACTCCAGATATGAAATCCCTTTTAAATAAAGAGGGAATAAAGAAAGGCTTAGCCAGGCACTTACTTCATTTATGATTGCATTAAAAAAATGTTTTTATTTGGAAATCTGATGATTCTTTCATTGAAAGCAGAGTCCAGGTTACTAGCAATAATTGGGGGGGGGGACGGTGGTGGCAAAAATTAACTATTGGGAGTCAACAGTGCCAAGTATAGCATTCCCTTTCACTCCTGGACCAAAAAACTTCATTTTTTTTTATGCTAGTAATTGGTAAATATGATTGTATATCATTAAATTCTCCATTACCATTTTAATTACATAGATATTCTATAATGTCTCTCAGTGTTGAGTCATGCATGAGGCAGGTCTCTGGGCAAAATTTAGTACTCTTTCCCTCCACTGTAAGAAGTGGGCAGTAAGCAGCTGTTGAGCCTGTGCCTCTCCGTCACCTTAATGACACCCTGTTTAGGAATATCTTAACAGGGAACTGTGGAAAGAGCTAATCTTATGCAAAGGGTATGTAATTTGCTGGTGGTAGGATTTCAAGCTTCCAGAGATGTGTGAGTGTCGGTGTGTGGGCATATGCCTATGTTCCCTGGGGAGGTATAGTCACTGATCCTGGGTAACAGCTGATCTTGCAACACAGCAGAAGCGTCTTTTTAAACAACCTCATCGTCAGAGCAACGAATCCCCCAAATGACCTAATTACTCTAATCTAAAACACTCCTGATATATCAGTATGTTCAGATTCACGACCTGTCATGCATTCATCCCTTGTAGACAAAGACATTAAATGATTGTGGATGGACCCATCTGAAAAAAGCCACTTCAAAATAAGCAGTGAAAAAGCCATTTAAGACAGATTTTTTTTCTCATTTGCATAACAATACCTTCTTCTAAATACATTAAATATTTATCCATGCCTTTAACCAGATAAATCTTTAGGGACAGAAATTCTCACAAGCTACATGTGAGATAGAGCCTACTCGGTTCAAGACACTGGGCAAAGGTGACACATCTTTGGCATTACCATGCAAGTCCCTATTTTCTATAACTCTGTCTACTGCAGGAATTCATAACTTTGGGGAAATGTTTTTGTGATTAAATTGCTGTCTGTAAGGTATTTACAAATGCTTGGAGGAGGAGCTGGATCCTTAATTGAACAAGACAGACTATGCTTAGATTTGGCCTTTGCACAAAATTTGGATTTTCATAGTTAAATGGCTTATGGCAGGAAGAGTTGTTGACTTTGGAAAGATTCAACAGTGCTGCTTTTCAGCCCTTTCCTGTCCCTGTGAAGTAATAGTTGCCTTTTTAAAGTTCTAAGGCTTTCCACCAAACCCTTATATAGTAGAAGCAGTTGCCCTTTGGCAGTGAGTGGGGGCATTGCATGTTTAGCTTCAGATCATAGCCACTTTGGGGTCTTTCCTGCTGTTTGCCCACAGCTTAGTAGATTCAGACTCTAATAATTTTAATGACTAAATCAAATGCCAGCATCATAAAACAGATGCCATAGCTTGGAGATGTGGACCAGTTTGGCTTACTATCATTTGGTATTGACCTCTTTTAAAATCCCTTGTGATGAACTTTATATCAGTTACTCATCATTCTTCCCTCACAATAACTATTCATTAGCTCAAGAAATACTTATTGAATGTCCTTTACATTAAGTACAGGTTTCACCAAAAAAAAAAAAAAAAAAAAAAAAAAAAAAGTTCTTTCCAGAGTAGTTATTGTTCAACTTGGCCAGTTTGAGTGGCCACCCAATAGCCCCATTATGACCAAGGTCCCCATTTCATTAGCCATTGTGGTTGGAGCTATCAACTGTATCCCTCTGTGAGCCATTTGTTTATGGTGGTGACTTAATACAAGGGTATGCTTTCTCCAAAGAGCAACCCACATTGAATGACTAGTCACTGACAGGAATACAGAGGGCCAGCCTCTGTGTCCATCAATCTGAAGGATTATCCAGATGGAGAGACCAACATTTCCTTCCCATGAATCCTTCTTCCCCCAATATAGCAATTGTTTTCCAAAGACCTGTTCCACAAATCTTCATATTGTAAGCAAAACTCTCCAGGATGGCAACCCAAGACTCGAGAGAGCCACAGAGCATCAACTGTCAGAGGTGGTCATCTGGGTTCCTGCAATCACTGCATCCATTAGCTCAGCAAGTATCCAGAAAAACAATATGATTTGGTATCTGAAATATTCAGTGCTTATCAGTTACCAGGAATTCAAGCAACAACAAACTATCTAGCATTTACAAACAAAACCCTTATGATTAGCTTAGGTTTCTGAGTTGATTCTCCAAGAGTGAATTCACAGTGCCTCGAATGATAAGATCAATACCCTAGGCTGTTTTTTTTTTCATTTGTTAACTGATACATGATAATTGTTTCTTTTGAAAAGTAAACTGAGTCCTTAGCTGCTCCAGCAGTGTTTCTGTGGGATTCTTCCTGACTTTCTCACATCACACATTGAAGTAACCTTAACTGAGTGTTTCACCCATTCACAGAACAAACACTGATCACTGGAAACCCATTGCTCCACCACCCTTTGTGTCTAGAACACATATGGAATATACCTTCTTCCATTTAGACTGCAGTGAGAGGAGAGAGTCCACTCCCAACCCCAGAAGGGCCTGGCAGGAGACAGAGGTTACATCAGAATGACTCTCCTTCCGGTATCAGCTACATTTACACTTGGATTTCAAAGCAGTGTACCCACAGCTACCAGAGCAATGTCCGCCAGGGCTGTGTGCCTTTAAATTTGTGCTTTTATTTTGTTGGAATTTTCTTGAAGCAAAGGAAGAAAGATCTAGCACCTTTCCTGTGATGGAAAACTAAGGATTCCCTTTCACTTATTATAAAAAGTAATCATTTTTATCCCCAAACTCCAGGAAAAATAAGTGTATTGAATCCTAGACCATACTACTTTCTTTCTCAGCATACATTATCAAATATTAGTTGAGCACCTTATCCATACAGAAGCATGTTCAACACAATTGGCATGGACCAGAGAACAAAACAGACCCTGTCCTTGCCTTAACTCCTGGCTATGGCCCACTGTCTCATCCATACTACCTCGTGGGAGAAGGGTTGGGACTGAGGGAACAAAACAGAGATGATGTGAAACATATTTCTGGATTTCTGCCTGGAAATGCTTTTGAATATTCTATCTCATTCTCAAGACCATGTGACTTACTTACATGTTTGCTTAGAGTATGTGGTTGTTTTTATTTCAACCACTGAAATACAATTTTTGGCTTAAACATATTTAAAAAAAATCTCAAGAGGGTGAGGAGAGGTTGACAGTGATGGGAGCATGTCGCTGGCAGCTATCTTGTTTGGGGAAATTATTTGAGATAATCATTTATGTCTATTAAAAGTGAAGGAATTCTGAAAACCAATGTGAATTTATACTGGTTGTATGTTCTTTAAGTGCCATGTTCTTTCTGTAGTTATTTAAGTGTATAGAAATTAAAAGCTAAATATCTGACTTTAGAGAAAAAACTTGGTTTAGTCATACTGGAAAGAGAGCTTTATGACTCTCTGCATTAATTTTGGGGTTAAAGAGCTAAAACCATGGCTGTTCCTTACCCATATGCAGGGGCTGCAAAGGGGTCATAGAATTCTCTTCTGTTTAAACTCAAATCCATTTCAAAAGAGTGTTCATGGTCTTTACTACAAGCTGGTTGCAGGCAGCAAAAACTGAAGTCATCAGAGACTATACCCTTCAGGGGTAACAGAACACATATCCTCTGGCCTACACATCTACTCTGTGTGTGTTGTTAAATGTATACTTTTAGAACAAGAATTCAGAGCTCGCAACCCATAAAAGAGTCGAAGTCAGGAATGCACTGAACACATGTCCTTCAACAAATCTGTCAAGAGCTTCCAATAAATGGTGAACAGCAAACCATTTAAAGGCAGATTCTGGAGAGAGTCTAGGACTGGTGTTCTGTGCTGCTGCTGAAATACAGGTCTGAGACACTAAAAATCAAAGTGCACATCAGCTGTCGCATTCTTAGAGCTCAGACCTTTGCCCAGGCAAAACTTGATACCTACTTGTACATGTAGAAGGAAACAAACCTCCATTAACCAAAGTATATCCTAGATTGTCTGCTCTCCCACAAATGAGGATATAGGGTTGAGCATATCTATGTCTAGTCCATCTTCTCTGCCACAAATGAGGATATAGGGTGGAGCAGATCTGTATCTACCACAAATGAGGATATGGGGTTGAACAAGTCAGGCCTATTCTAATGATTGTGTGATAGTTAATTCCCATTTTTGTTATTCACTAATTGTTTTTGGAATATAACAAAATGCACATTCATAAAAAAATTTAAACATATTAAGAACATTGTTGTTTCCATAAAGGCATTTTAGGTTTAATGACAATAAGACAGGAGAGAAGAAAATACAATTGTCTTAGTTAGGTTTTTATTGCTGTGTAGAGACACCATGACCATGGAAACTGTTATAAATGAAAACATTTAATTGAGGGGGCTCACTTACAGTTTCAGAGGTTCAGTCCATTATCATCATAATGGAGAGCATTGTAGTGTACAGGCAGATGTGGTGCTGGAGCTGAGAGTGCTACATCTTGCAGGCAACATGAAGTCAAGTGATTGTCATACTGAGGGAAGCTTGAGCAAAAGAGACCTCTAAGCCCACACCCACAGTGACACATGTCCTCCAATAAGGCCACAGCTCCTAATACTGCCACTCCCTTTGGGGGCAATTTTCTTTCACACCACCTCATTCTACACCCTGGCCCCCAAAGGCTTATAGCCATATCATAATGTAAAAATGCATTCAGTCCAACTTAAAAGTCCCCATAGTCTATAGCAGTCCCAAACTTGTTTCAAAGTCCAAAGTCTAAAGTCTCTTCTGAGACACATTGCAATCACTTAACTGTGACTCCCTGTAAAAATCAAAATCAAAAGGCAAATCACATACTTCTAGCATATAATGGCACAGTATATACATTACTATTCCAAAATACAGAGAGCATAGTGAGGAAATACTAGACCAAAGCAAGACCAAAAACCAGCTGGGCAAACTCCAAATCCTGCATCTCCATGTCTGGTGTCAAAACACTCTCCACATCTCCACCTCTGTTCAGCTTTGTTGACTGAAACACACTTCTTTCTCTTGGGTGGCTTCCATTCTCTGTTAGAAGCTCTCTTCAACAGGTATCCCATGGCTCTTGTATCTTCAACATCTTGAGTTTTCCAAGGCAATCCAGGCTTCTCCTTCACAGCTTCATGAAATGGTCTCTCTACTAGGCCTCCATTCAGGGACACCCTGACACATGCCTGGCCTCAGTGACTTTATTCCATAGCTCCTTTCTTCCTTAACCTTAACTCTAAAGTCAGAACCACATGGCTGAAGCTGCCAAGTTGTGCTGCTTGCTAGGGCTGGAACATGTCCCCTCATTCATTTACAACTTCACCATCTTTCCATCTTTCACTGTCTAAGCTTGGCTGTCCTGAAACTTTCTCTGTAGACCAGTCTGGCCTCAAACTCAGAGATCTGCCAGCCTCTGCCTTCCCAGTGCTGGGATTAAAGGTGTGCCCCACCACACCTGGCTCTAAGCTGTTCTTCAGTTCAATTTTACAAGTTGGAAACTTAGCTGGGTGGGATCTTGCCCTGAGGTTGCCACTCCCTTTATTCTATTTATTAATCCATTATCTCCTTGAACAGAGGATTCAAATCCATTCCAGTTTTTGGTGCCCTTTTTCTCCTCAAATATTTTTCCTTGCTTAGCTTGCTCCTTTTCATTACATATCTGCATTAGAGTTACCACTAATAACCACACAACAGGGTCTATACTTGGCTGTTTTAAGATTTCTTCTGCCAATGTAATTAATCTAACCTCTTCACTTTAGCCTCAGGTAGACTCTTTGGACAAGGGCAAAAGGCAGCCACTCTCTTCACCAAAATATTGCAAGAACAATTTCTAGGCAACATAGTAAAATTCTTCTCTGAAACCTCTTGAGCCCACTCCCAACATTTCAAATCATTATCAGCATCATTGTCTTCCATGCTCTTACTAGTATGCCCCATTAAGTGGTACTTAAAGCATTCCACTGCTTTCTTAACCTACCACAGCAATACCTCACTCCTAGTACCACCTTAATTAGGTTTTTTTTGCTGTGAAGAGACACTATGACCTCAGCAACTCTTATAAATGAAAACATTTAATTGAGGGGAGCTCACTTACATTTCAGAGGTTCAGTCCATTATCATCATGACAGGGAGCATGGTATTGTGCAGGCAGATGTGGTGCTGGCTACATCTTGACCAGAAGGCCGCAGGAAGTCAACTGACTGTCACATTGAGAGAAGCTTGAGCAAAAGAGACCTCAACATCCGCCCCCACAGTGACACACTTCCTCCAACAAGGCCATACCTCCTAATAGTACCACTCCCTTTGGGAACCATTTTCTTCCAAACCACCACAATAATAAAAATATTTAACCTAAAAGATGAAACAAGAGAAGAAGTTACTAGACCAGATGAGAGATGCTAAGCTTATGCAATTTAAAACTACAGTTTCTGTTATTCTTTTGAGACGTTCAATCAATCAATCTCTCTCTCTCTCTCTCTCTCTCTCTCTCTCTCTCTCTCTCTCTCTCTCTCTTTCACACACACACACACACACACACACACACACACACCATGGTGTATTTTCATGTTTACCATTGCTGTGTCTTATCTCCTGGATATCTGGTCTGTGTTTGATCTGGTGTCGACTTCCTTCCACTTAAGAAATTTACTGAATTGTTTTCTGCTTCTGGCAGATTCTTTTAGTGTCTGGTTGTATGAAAATACTTTCACTTGCTTCAGCTAAAATTTTTCTTGGTCAGTGGTGTACTGACATTTATCTTCTCTTTTTTAACAAAATAAAATATAATAAGATGCTGGGAGGTGGTGGTGCATGCCTGTAATCCCAGCACTGGGGAGGCAGAGGCAGGTGAGTCTATGTGAGTTCAAGGCCAGCCTAGGCTACAGAGCTAGTCCAGGACAGGCTCCAAAGCTACAGAGAAACCCTATCTCAAAAAAAATTTAATAAGATGAAACAAAAAACATCATATCGAAGTTGGACAAGGCAGACTAACAAAAGTAAAAATGGACCCAACAGAGGGCACAAGAATCAGAGACCCACTCATTCGCACACACTCAGGAGTCCCATTAAAAACACTAAACTGAAAGCTATAATGTATACACAAAGGACTGGCTGCAGACCCATGTCAGCCCTGTGCTTGCTGCTTCTGTCTCTGAGTTCGTGTGATTTTTGCTCCGTTGACTTAGAGGGACTTGTTCCCCTGGTGTCCTCCATCCCCGCTGGCTCTTACACTCTTTCCACCTCCTTTTTCTGTAATCAGGGTAAGATTAGCCTGTGGATATACCTATGACAGATTGTCTTGGCTGTTAACTGATAAAGGAAAACTCAGGCCGTTGTGGGCATCGCCGTTCACTAACAGGGAATCCTTAACAGTGTCAGGGTGGAGATGGCTAGTTGTGAGTAAACAAGCAAGAGAACAATTAGAACTGTGTGTGTTTATTTCTCTCTGTCCTTGTCTGTGGGTGTGGTGTGACTAGCTGCTTCAGTTCCTGCTTTGACTGCCCCTTGGTGATGGACTGTAAACTGCAGTTGGGAGCTGGCCCGATCCTTTCTCTTCTAAGTTGCTTTTTGTCAGATGTTTTATCACAGAAACTAAGATTAAATTATGATTCTGTGAAGATAAGTACTTTTGTTTAAATTTCATTGGAGAATAAAAATAGGTGTGTGATTTTGTAGATGACAAGTTGGTATATATTTTACACAAGAGTTGGGCATAGTAATTGTGTTGTTGCTATAGCAACCCCTAGCGGTTTGAGGTCTGGTGAGAGGAAACCATTCCATAGGACTTGTTAGTGACTGGTTTCATATTTAGAAAACATTGTATGTGACTAGTAAGCAAGTACAATATACCTTCCCAATTTGAATTCTTAGCTTGCCAGGGGCAGAAGCAGCAGCAGAAACAGACTTACAGCGGCATGAGGGAAGGGCTGATTGATCTGACATGAGCTCCTGTGTGAGTGCTGACTGGGATCCAAGGAATTAATACAGCAGCCATGTAAGCTTTCCTTCTACACACCAGGCATGTGTTGGTAGGAACCCTTACCTCTCAGGGACCCCCTGAGGTAAACATCCACAGCAGCCGCCGCCACCACCACCACAGCAGCCACAGCACAAACCCCAAATCTCTGTCCTCATCAAGGAAGCTAATGACTGTGACACTAGTTGGTGGGAGCAGTGTCTGCCTGGGAACAGGAAGGAGAGAATGTGAATGATGACGGAGGTCATTTTACCTTGTCTTATGATGGAGTGTTTGCATCTGGCTTACAGACATACATTCTCTTATAGTCTTCATATCATCTCTTAAGTGACTTATAATGTCTAATATAACATAAATATTATAAGTATCTGCAACTCAGCATTGTTTCTGTATTAAAGGCAAGAATAAAGAAACTTGTGTCATTTTGGACATTGCGCCTGAGGATGTGGCACAGAGCTGACTGTATCTAAATACTTAAGACAAGTTACCACATACTGGCTCAATAGCAAAGCAACATGTGAACAATAGTTTTCTTTTGAGAAAACATTTTTATTCTCATACTTCATAGTAAAGAAAGGTTTTTTGTTTTGTTTTGTTTTGTTTTTTCAGTTACAAACAGGACTAGAGAGATGACTCAGCAGTTAGGAACATGTATTCCTTTTGAGGAGGACCTGAGTTCTGTTCCCAGCACCTACATCCAACAGCTCACGACTGCCAGTAACTCTTGCTCCAAGAGATCCAACTCCTTCTGGCCTGCACCAGACAGTTGTATGCTTCTCATGTGTGCATGCATGCAAGGTTAAAAATAAAGTCATTTTTTTTAAAGGAAATCAATAAAACAAATAAAGGAATGTAAATTCTGGGGCCCACAGACTCCTTTAAAGGTTACTCTGTCTTCAAACAGTCTCCCTTTGACCTTTCTGATCAGGTGCTAAAGGTGGGCTGTTCTTTCAATAAGCAGATCTTGATCCTTGGGCAAGGCAAAGGGGAATGAGCCATGGCATTAGCCCTTAGGGATTACGTCAAGATTTTAAACTCCCCTAAGGGGAGAGACTGTGGCAAGCTAAGTGGATACCACAGCTCTGAAGCATGTGATGTCTGACTATTGACTACAGCTAGGAAAAGTAAAGAGAGGGAAATGATTTTTGCAGCCTGGCTGCACATCAAAAACCCATGGGAATGTTCCACAGGCAGGTTCCTAAGCATCTATGTCAGAAATAAATAGACTGTCCCCCAAATTCCTAATGGATCTTGATGCAATCTGAGGATCGTGAAGTCACAGTGTGGGATAGACAGTGCACAGATGAACTGCAGAGTGAACTTCAGACCACAGGAAGGAGCTGAGCACTTGTTTGCTGTGGGCCTGGCAGGAGGGGGGCTCCCTGACAGGGGAATTTATGGGGATGGTTACAAAGATAGATGTGTGCCTATAAGGTGGGATAGGAAGAAGACGGGACACAAACAACAGCCCACTGGAGTTAAAATTTCCAGGGACTAGATGATATCCACTTCCCACACCCCAGGGTGCCCAGTACTGTGACACACAACAAACTAAAAAAAAAAAAAAATTGTTCACTAAATACTTAAGTCAATATATATGACATGAAATCTGGAAAGCAGGGCTGAAACAGGAAAACGGAGTTTCACCAAAGCAAAAGAAGCAAATTTAGAAGGATGAAGGTTTTGAGGGGGTAAAAAGGCATGATAAAAATGGATCCAAGTATGCAAGGGAAGTGTGTAGAGATGACTTGTGGGGCTCCTCCACCTCAGTCCTTGGAACTCTGTCAACCCTTTGTGTTGTATTTGCATGTGACAAGCAGACTAAAGTATGAACTGTGCTTCTGACAGGTTACATCTGCTCTCGGAACCGCTGAATGTCGCTTGAGGCCCTGGGTCGGCTTCTGAGAACTCCTGTTGAGTGACAAAGACACTAAGAACAGTAAGTCCAAGTAGAGAACAGTGGGGAGAATGGGCCTGTGAGGACAGAAAAGCAACAGGGCAAGGGGATGTATTCCCAGAATCCAGTTAGCTGCCAGCTCCTACTCCACCTCCATCCAATACACACACACACACACACACACACACACACACACACACACACCACATACACACACACACACACACACACACACACACATACACCACAGACATACACACACCACATATATACACATACCACATATACACACACTCACCACATGCACAACAGACATATACACATATCACACTTACACTCACCACATATAAACACACAAACACACACACACACACACACACACACACACACACACACACACACACCAGCATGCTTCCTTCCATCTAAAAGTAATCATGGACCCAAACTGACTTTTCTTGCAGCCACAACAGAGAGGCCGAAAGGGATGCTAAATGCACAGTAACTTTTCCAGAATCAAAACTGTCCCATATTTCCAGTCTCTGATCTAATAGAATTATGTTAAAGATGTGCTTCAGGTTTGGGGATGGAGCTCAGTGGTAAAGTACTTGTCAGTCATTTGCAGGGCACATGTGTATTGTCCCAAGTTGATTTCATTGCATTGGGAAGAAAGTCAAAAAGCATGAACAGCCTGCTTATTATATAGTGTGGCAGAAATTCATAAACAAGAACTATTCTTTTCCTACTGACACCTTTTCTAACCTTTTTCTTTTTGTTTTTCCTTTTGTTTGCAAACCTTAACTGATACTAGGACTAGATAACATTAACATCTATGAGAAAAAGACTGGGTACAGTCAGGGAATGAGAAGTGACAACTGGGGAGGGAAGAAGTGGGGAGGAGGGTTGGGGAATGCCTGGCTGTCTCCTTAGCTGCACTTCGCCATCATGTGTGCTGACATGTTTAAGAGGCATGAGCAGGAAATTTATATTATAATATATAATAGTATGTTAACAATATATTTTAAAATATTAATACCATAAATTGGACTGAATTTGGGTGACTTCAATTACTGTGTTCCTTCTTCAGTTATAGAAGAAACAGTATCTGAAACACAGAAAATACAGAAAGCTCATAAATGTAAAATTATCTATTGTTCTGGTATCAATGTGGTAACAAACTTACATAGGGAATGTCTACTTAGTTGTTATATGCCTATATGTAAATTATTTATGATATGGCCTTATGTTACTAATATGAATTGCACACTGGAGTTTCTGTGGAATCCTCAGAAATTATATTTAATGTTCTATTTTAGCCTACTTGTTTTTTGACTTTTGATAAACTTTGAACCACATTACCAAACCTTTGAGGCTTTTTATTCTAGAAACTGGGGCTCTTTCTCTAACAGCAATAAACTATGTACAATAAGAACAACCATCAGGTAAGAATTATATTCACAGTGTCTAGTCCATTTGTATTTAGCAACTTTGAAGAAAGTACTCTATTATCCGTCCTATCTTGGTGAGTCCAAAGCTTTGTACCTAAATCACTTTCTATCATAACTTGTGTTACCAACCTAAAAATATCTTTTTGGACCTTAAAACATTTTCTTAGATAAACAACTTAAGCTTTTATGTCTCTCAATGTTTATAAACTTTATATCTCTTTTGTGAGTTTCATTTCTGAATTTAGTAACAAGAAAAACTATAAGATTATAACTATCTTCAACCCCATCAAAGACCTAAGAAGGATAAAATATTACCTGAGTAAACAGAAAGTGCAAAGCAAGCAACTTCCAAAACTATATAAACGACAGAGACATCTAGCTGCCTGGCCAGTCACCCAAGGTTTCTCTGCAACTTTGGAGCATCCATCTTTGGCCTGCAGGCCTAGAATATCTGACAGACTTTTCTGTGAGGCAGGAATTTTGAAGGACTGGACTACCTTGTCTTGGCAAAGTTTAGCAGTCAAATTCCTTTGTGTCCTGCTTATCCAACTTGGACAACATACCATCATTAGTCTAGGAAAGGGAAGTTTCTTGCTCAGTGTCTAGCTTTGCCACATTTGAAGCAAACTCCATATAGAGGTCCTTCAATGCCCATCATATTCTTTGAAGTAGATTACTCACTCTCAGGAAAAGCCTTATGTTATTAAAACATCTTAAGTGCCACCATATTCAGTAGATCTCTGAAGTGTTTGAAGACCACCTAGCTATCTAAAATATATCTCTGTTTAACCTTGAAAACATAACATGAGGCTAAATAAAGCGTGTTTCTGTCTACATATAAACCCTTACTAAGTTTAATTGTTGTAGGTGACTAACTACTAACCTACATTTCTTACTTTTCCTAAACAGTTTGTAATAGTAGCTTTCTAGGACCAGAACTTTACATTTTTAAATGAGTTGCATAGGTGTAATACCTTAAACAAGAGTAGAAACATATATACAGTATGTTATAACAAAAATAAGCCTTAATTTGTATCAATATACGAAAGTCCATACCAATGTAAAATATTTGAGACTCGTGCTGTAGGATAACGCTTTTGTACACTGTTTTAATAAAACATTGATTGGCCAGTAGCCAGGCAGGAAGTATAGGTGGGATAAGCAGACAAGGAGAATTCTGGGAAGTGAAAGAGTTAGGAGACGCCATCTGCCATCCAGGAAGCAGCATGTAATGGCACACAGGTAAAGCCACGGAACATGGCAACATATAAATTAACAAAAATGGGCTGAGTTTAAGTGTAAGAGCTAGTCAGGAGGAAGCTTAAGCTAATGGCTGAGCAGTTTTAATTAATATAAGCTTCTGAGTGATTATTCTATAAGCAGGCCATGGTACTGCAGGGGCTTGGCAGGACCCAGAGAAAACTTCCAACTACAGACTTGTAGTTGCCTTTTACTTTTAAAGTAGATTCAATAATCTACCTTTTTACCCTCTCATTCTTATATCCCCCTTTTTTTTCTTTTCATCCCACATCCCCCTTCTTTCTCCAACATTAGATAGGATAGAAAGACAGAGCACAGAAAAAGAAAGAAAGATATCCCTGAATCTAATCTCTTTTGTTTAGTTTTTTTCCCTGACTATGACCAGTAACAACTTGCAACCAACCCCTCTCAACAATGACAAACATCCATAACCCACTAAACAATCAAAAGCCACCCACCCTACCTCTTAAGAATGGGGGCATAGTACCTTAAAATGGGATGCTGGCGTCTTTAGGAGACCCTGAGAAAATGAGGATAGTGGCCAAGCCCTGGGAGAGCTGCTGTGTCATTTGTTGTCCAGTCTCTGTGTGCTGGGAAAGTGCAGGGCCTAACTAAAGTCCTGGCTGGAGTCTTAGCTAGCGATTTTGACCTTTTCCTGGATGCAGATTTCCAAGGAAATGCAACAAAGGCACTCTGTGAGGCTGGATCACCTGGGCTACTTGTCTTGTCTTCATTGGTGTCTGGTCCTTTTGTTCTGAAAACACAAAATTTTAAAGGTAACATAAGTATCTGCATTAACCCAAGGATGGAATGTACAGTGCTCACAAGTCAGCTAAAAATGATTCTCTGTTCTGTTTTTAAGTAGGCAAACAGCATCTGTCAACTTTATCAGTCTGTTGGGACTGTGTAACCAAACTGTCATGAGGACTCTGTAGCCAACAAGATTTATCATGTCTCATCCAACTCAGAGCTGTTCCCAGCATGTGTGTCACCTGTCCTGTACTTTTTCTTGGTTTCTTCCTTCAGGACTATAGCCAAGATTTTAAGGGGGTCTCCCCTGGTCAAATCTGATCTTTACTGATTTTCAAGAAATCCATGGCTTTTCATTTCCTGTATAAACAAAAGCATAACCTCTCACCCAACACAACACATTTCCTGACTTCCATTCTGAAGTTAAGACATCCTTAAAATACATAGGATGGTTTAATTCAGCAGGGTTTTCCCCCCACAATCCAATGTCTCTCAGCAGCTGTTGTTTTTTCTCATTAGCATTTTTAAATCTTTAAGTTCATAAAGCACTATATAGGATCCAAACATCCTGTGTTATGATATTTCCTATCCTTACATCACTTATTCTTTTTATATTACTTTACTCTCTCTATAAGAACTTCACTTTATTATTTTCAAACTAATTTTTATGACTGTATGAACCCTTTTTTTCCTTTCTTCAGCGCCTAAGCACATTTTCAAGCATACTGCACCTGTTCAGAGGTTTTCTCAGTCTGGAACCTGGCTTTTATGTACCTACAGCCATTTCTGACTGGGTTAGCCAAGCCTTACCGAGGCATACCACCTCTGAGCATCTGTAGACTCCTTCTATGACTTTGTTTAGCATATGGCACTGGCAGCTGGCTTCATCCCCATCCCTTGGGTTGGTGAGAGCCAAGCCACATGTTCTGGGATGTTGCTGGGCTGTGCTGCAGCAGGTGTGTCTACCAAGTGTCTTGCCAGCTGCTCACAAGCCCTACTCAAGTGTTTGGCTACACATCAGGGCCTCTTAAAAGAGCCTCACCTCACGTCAGTATGCTGGAAATTTTCTCAGCTTTCTCATTCCCTGTGCTTAAATAGACATGCCTCCACATTAGACTTCAAATGTTGCAAGTCTTTCTTTGGACTGCCAGCTCCTGAGCCATGACATGGAGACTTTTTATTAATTATGAAAACCTGGTCTTAGCTTAGACTTGTTCTCAACTAACTCCTAAAACTTAATTTAACCCATTTATATTAATTTTCATTCTGCCACATGACTGGTTACTTCTCAGTACCATACATCTAACTTCCTCTTTGTCTGGCTGGCAAATCTCCCACACCTCAAATTCTTTCCCAGAGTTCTTATCTCTTCCTGGAAGTCCTGCCTGTCCTCCACTGCCCATCTATTGGCTGTTAAGCTCTTTATTAAACCAATCATAACCAATCAAGCAGGTGAGAAAGGACAGAGACATATCTTCACACAGTGTACAAGAAGATTATCCCAACACCACATTGCTTAACCAATATACAGATGGATTATACAGTTGGATTATGATTTTTAAACTTTGTGGTATTGCAAATGCATGTCTAAGCTTTTTTTAGAATTTTCTTACTAAGAATATTTTATTCATTTTCCATACCAATCAAAGATCATCCCTCTTCCTTCCTCCTGCCTCTTCAGCCTCCCCCTCCCAACCCTAGAAATATTCTTAACTACATGTATGTACTTGTATAAAACACAGTTTGAGTGGACATGGCATGTCATGCTTTTATCTGGGCTTTGCTTCCCATACAGTCAGTATTCATTAAATGATATGGCATACTCAGAATTTTATTATAAAATGGATTTTCTGTGTAATGAGTTTGTCTAACTGTAGGTTAAAATTAGTACTCTGTGTTTTAAGGAAGAGGATGCTAAGCTGATTGGTAGGCTAAGAGTGTGAAATCTACTTTTAGGTTATATATTTGATGGTTTAATAGACTATCACTGGCTGCAAATGGGAGGGCATCTGCAGTGCCTAAGAAAACATGGTAGAGGGAAATGGGTACACAGATACTAATGACAGAGAGACTGTGGGTTAGACTGCTCCATCTGCAAAACAGTGCCAAGGTGACAAGAATTTTTACTTTACTAAACCACTCTGTGCAAAAATAGCAACTAGAACAATAAAACAAAACCCCAGGCCAGCTCTATGACAAAGAAATTGCATCCCTTAGAACCAAATGTGATTTTAAAAAAAAAATACATGTGGGTTGCATAAGCTATTAGTGATAATAAGGCATGAATGGTTTTCAAAACGTGTTACAGAAGGCTGAAAGAAAGCAGAGGGTCTCCTGTTTGCACCAGAAGACAGAGAAACTCAAGTCATCAAAAGCCATCACCACAAAGCTTAGACTGTCAGTCTGGGAGGAGCACCTGAAACCTGGGGAGTCTCTCTGGCACCAGTGTGCAGGTGGACATGGAGAGCCCAAGTGGATGGGAGTAGCCCAATCGCAATAGTCACTTAAACAGGACTCAGCACACATCTCCTCTGACCACTCCCTATGTTGAGAAGTAGCTGCGAAACAAAGCCCACACTGAGCAGGAAAATGGTTTAGGGGAAAAGAGACAAAGATAAAAGCTAGGTAGATGTAGAAGAAGAAAAAAGGAGCCAGGACACATCTGAAAATAAGGCCAGGGAGGAGTTCCCTTTAGCCATGGGGCTGCATTCCAAGGCCCCTGCTCAATCCATGAGCAGCACCGAAGTCTAGATGTACCCTGCTTTCTTCCTATATGCATACCAATGATAGAGTGGCCCAGAAACCTAGGATTAGTACCTTGTCCAGTCGTTATCAAAGAGGCTTCTTCTGGCAGCAGATGGGATCCTGTGCAGAGACCCACAGAGAAACATTATGCAGACAGAATCTAAACTGGAGGTCTCCTTCAGGTCCCTCCCCTAGGAGACTGGGAACCCCACAGAAGAGAGGGAGGAAAGACTGTAGTGGTCAAAAGAGATGGAGGACACCAGGAGAAATTGGCCCATCAAATTAACTAAGCAGGACGCACATGAGCTCACAGAGCTGAAGAAGCAAGGATAGGACCTGCTTGGCTGTGCAACAGGTCCTTTTGCATGTATGTTATGGCTGTTAGCTTAGTGTTTTTGTGGGACTCCTAACTGTGGGGATGGGTGGATCTCTGACTCTTCTGCCTGCTCTTAGGACTCTTTTCTATTGGGTTGCCTTATCCAGCCTCAATATGAGGGCTTTTGCCTTGTCTGATTGTATCTTGTTTTGTCCTATTTGACTGTCTTCTCTTGGAAGCCTGCTCTTTCTGAAGAGGAAACAGAGGGGCAGTGGAACTTGGGGAGAAGTGAGGTTAGGGGGTAGCTGGAAAGAGTCTAAGGAGGGGAACTGTGCTCAGGATGTATTGTATGAGAGAATAATCTATTTTCAATAAAAATGAATAAATAAAAAAATTAAAAGGAAACAAAAAAAGCTGAGCCCATGAGCTAAACATAGTAAAAGGTTAATGATAGAGCAGAATACACCAATGTATCCATATTTATTTATCTCTCTCCTTTCTCCGCTGTGATTAGGCAAGTAGCATGTACAGTATAAATAACCTATAACCTATAGTAAAGGATGACTCATGTCACTGACTGGATGAAGGCAGACAACACAGGGGTTATTTTAAATTATAGCACTTAGAATAATACCTCATTTTAAACCTAGGAAGTTTATTTTGAGAATTTTCCATTTGATGCTTATGGCCCATGTTGACTGTGGGTAATGAATTAGCGGAAAAGGATACAGGGAGGGTCATAGATACAGGGAGACTACTGTGTTAGTCAATGCATCCTAACAAAAGGAGAAAGGGGAGCTGTAGATCTCAGAGCGATCTGTAGCTCAGCATCTCTCACTCCATGGAAGAACAGTGGTGGGTGCAGGAACAGAGCTGCTGTAGATCTGTGTAGACAGCCAGCCTGTCTCTGTACAGAAGTGTGTAACAGGCATATGTTTAAAATTGAAGCTTGTGACTTCATCGTTGAATTCCCTTTAGTCCACCTGTTTTCAAAAAATTAATTTTCAGAATGCCTAATGCAAAGTCAAATCTACCATGTCAAGTTACCATACAGGTAATAAACTTTTCCCTGCCTGAAATAATAATATATACTCAATTTTCTAGGTAGACAAGGGTCTGTAAAATATGCTGTTATTTATCTCATGAAGGCGAGTGAAGCGCACAGATAGAAACTAATGTTATATAGCAGTAAATTAAAATATTAATGGAAGGATATCACAGCATTTAAAAATAAAACTGTGCCTCCAGGCAGAGGAAGGAGCCAGAATAAAGGAAAGAGAGATGAGCACGAGATTCATCTTGTAAATTTGACTTTAGAGCCACATAAAACTTCACATCATCATGAAGCAAAAATCAATTCCAAGCAGTCTGTAAACATCAACAGTAAAGCGAGACAACTGTGCCTGTCTTCCAGTAGGTGGCACAGGAGGCTAAAAGGAGGAAAACAGGAGACTTCACATCACAGGTGTCATGCATATCCTAAACTGATCATTATCCTTAAGCCAAATACAATTGCAAGGAATTGTGAGCTGACCACTGTGATCATAATGCCCTTGAGGTGTCTCCGGATTTAGTCTCACGGTGTGTGTGTGTGTGTGTGTGTGTGTGTGTGTGTGTGTGTGTGTGCGCGCGCACGTGTGTGTAATGGATAAAGAAGTGAGTAAATAGTCTTCATTGGGAAACTGAAATTTGATAAAAGAAAAGATCATACAGCTTTAAAAATTGTTTGAACAAGAAGTATCATGAATTCAATAAGTGTTTCCTATTTTTTTGTTCTCACAAAGGTTTAGAAGGTGATTAAATTCTCATCATGAGACCTTGGTCTCTGCCCAATGCCTTCCCTATCAGGCTTGACAAACGTTCCTTAAAGAGTGATGAGTGATGGACTGCAGGTCTGTGGGAAGGAACAGAAGTCTGGGATAGCTAGCATAGGCTACCTGGTACTGAACTCTTAGGGGCAAGAGATGGGAAATTTTGAAAATAACAAATAGCACAACTGTAATAGATTGAAGATCCACAAATATCTTAAAATTTATTAATCTCTAATAACACTGACAAATAAAATGCTGTTACTGTGCTTGGAAAAGTGACCAGGAAATAAAAATTCTTTTCAAAACAAGCAAATGAAGGAAACCAAACACTGAATCTGCCTTCACACAAACTACCTCAAGTAACCAAGGAATCTGATGTGATGTTTCTCCTTATGAAAGTGTTCCATTCAACAAATGAAGACACCATGTTAGTTATACCGCCATTTTGAGACCTTTAAAGATACATTGGATGTAGACACTTCAGTCAATGACTGCCAGTGTCACAGAAAGGCTATAAAGATATCTGCTTCAAAACAGAAGAACACAGCACTAGTGATGGGTATGTTTGAAAAAAAAAATCTACATCGCTAGGTCTGGACTATTCAATCAATACCAGACACAGGTGGCTGCCCACAGTAGATCTAATGGCAAGCCAAGTTGTGATGTAAAATACTATATAACAGAAAAATAAAGGATGTCTTTCAATAGCATCTAATTACTCATATAATAGTATATACTAGGAAAATAAGTATATTATGAAGGCTAATTTTAAAGTACTGATTACAATTTTTAAGTTACGTTTGTCTCTCATAATATATTCCTATTGGATAGCCCTGGTCTGTTCTAACTACCACTTGCAGAAAAAGTTATTAGTCAGAGGGACTTTATCAATGACACCCAGAAGCAAAGTCTAAGCTGTTAGATAGGAAAAATCTACACTTTAGGAAGCCCTGAAGTGTATTTTATTTTACTTTATTTCATTGTATTATATTTTTTGTTTCTTGGGGCAGTGTCTCTTTCTATAGTCTAGGCTGGCCTGTGACACACAGCAGAAACCTTACACTGTAAAATCATAGAATTAAGGTCATGCAGACTTGACTTCAGTATGTCGTGTCTAATGCTAGGTGCAGTTCATTAAGTAAGAAATTAACAACGTCATCTACATTTTCACTTCTGTTTTAAATTATCGATTTTAAAAAGTCTGGCTTAACATCACTTAAACTCTTGTCCATGCCACAGATGTCTAACTAACCCACTGGAAGATAACATTCACTGTCAAATAAAAATACATTTGATAACTTCTGTTTTGGAAATAGGGCTAAATCTTTATTCACATTGCAACAACATGAGCGAACACTAGGGGGCGGTTGGTGTTAGCCCTATGCTCTCCAGGGATTGGAAAATTACACCAAAGGGGTATGGTAGAAATCACAAGCTGATTACTGAAGTTACATGGGCAGTTTGTGATATCCATCACCTGTTGAAAGGGCACTGGGCTCAAATTCTGAACTCATCCATAACCGTTTTCTGGAAATGCCTTTCTAACTAACTATTCTTTCTGTTCCCCCAGAAAATGAAAAGGGAGACATGGAAGTATTTGTGTGTTTTTGTTTTTGTTTGTTTAGTTTTGGGGTTTTTTGTTTGCTTGTTTGTTTGTTTGTTTTGGTTTTGGTTTTTTTTTTAAAGTAGCAGTTTCTTATCTGTGTAGAAATAACATCTAGTTGCTACCTCATTTTTCTCTTATATCCACCGGTTTTTCCAACCTCTCTTCCATGCACCTTGACGGCTCTGTCACTGTGGATAGTATTTGAGAATAGTTTCTATTCTCAGCCTTCAGCTTTCTTTCTCTCTATTCTTCATTCTACTCAACTCAGTTTAATTTCAATTCAAAAGATATACTAAATAATCAGTTTGGATGCTAGCCCCACTACCTTCAAAAATTAAATAAATAAAAAAGAACAAAAACTAAAATGTCGAAACTAAAAATCAAAAGCTATAAAAACTCATTCACATTCTAAAATTATATTTTGCCCATTTTTGTTTGTTTATTTGCTTGGGGGTTTTTGTCTGTTTTTACTATTGTTTTGATTTTGAGACAGTAACCTACCGTGGAACCCAGGCTGGCCTCCAGTTTGTCCATCCTCCTGCTTCAGCCTCCTAATGCTAGTGAAAGTATATCACCATTCTCCTCTAATTTTTTAGTTCATTTTGAAAGCATAATGTTCTGTCAACAGTGGTTTTTTTGTTTTGTTTTGGTTTGGTTGGCTTGGTTTGGGTTTTTTTGTTTTGTTTTGTTTTGTTTTGTTTTTTGGTAGATTGTGTAGTGTTGGGCAGAAACCATAGATACTTTATAAATGGTGATAAGGTCAGCATTTATATGCTCAACTCATCCAACTGTGTTCCAGAGCCTTCTTATATTTTTGGTTGTGAGCCTAGCCTTTAACGGCTGAGCCATCTCTCCAGTCCCAGAGCCTTCTTAATATGCAGTGAATCTTCTAATGTACAAACAACACATCATTTTTTTTTAAAGCATATCCTGTGATTACTACATGAGCTGTGTTCTGAACTCAGCTTTGACCTACTTAAATTCTAAATCCTCATTCCACACAGTTCTTGTGATTTACTTCTTGAAGTCTGTTTGGAATGTGCCATTAGCAGCAGGCGGTGGGGGGATTATGAAAATATGTGATTAATACCATTAATCCTACTGATTCTGATTCACTTCTTTGGTTCTTTTGTACATGGAATTTCTGTAGCTATTCTCTTAGTATTTCATAAATAATAAGTGGTTTGCTTTCCTATACAGAGAGGCAATTTGGATCCATGTTTGTGCAACTCAGAATCTCAATTCCTTGGTGTTTCGATCAGGTTTGAGATCATGTTGGTTCCACTGTATCAGCCAGAATTCTGTGGGGTAAGAATCCCACTTACAAGAAAGCTATAATGGGTTTAAACCCGGGGCTGTTTTCACAGTAGTGGACAGGCTGGAAAGAACGTCGTAGGGGAAGCTGGAGTGCCCTCATAGTACAGGAGGAAGCCGAGAACTGGTTAGTTCTTTGAGAAGCATAGCTGTGGTGTCCTCGGGATGGAACCACTGCCAGAACCAAGCCTGGGAGGAGCTGAGGCAGAAGGATTCAGATCTACCTCCTCCCCTGCTCTGCCTCAGCCAGGGCCTGACCTTGGCCACTAAGAGCAAGAAACAGGCAGGCAACCAGGTGGTGATTGTAGCCATGGGGAAGAACAGCCCCTGGACGTTGGAGACCCCTAGAGGTCTCTCCTGAGGTGTCTGTTTCTTTCACCACTTCTTCACCAAAGCCCAGGGAAGTGACCCTTTCAGGAAGGCCTTCCATGGAAATGCTAGGCCTTTTGTTCCCTGTGTCATGTCTGATGGCTTTTCTGTGGTTCAAAGGGAAATACCTGCTACTCCATAAAAATGTGGGGCATCTTCCCAGCATCAGACGACCATCGTTTAAGTGGGTTCGATGCCCCTTGATGCTAGAGCACCTCCTAAACTAGTCAGTCCAGCCTAGGCCATCAAAATCTTGCCCTCTTTATGGTTAATTCAAGCTTCTGTTTGCAAATGCTCTGATGCTTCACCAAGTGTTACTCCTGAGCTCCCCCATTCCCTTCCTGAATTTTCTCTGAAACCGATTGTCATTAAAACCACCAGCCATGGATTAAAAACTTCCCTTCAGAAAATGTACACTGCTCTAAAACTTATTAAGTAAATAAAATGTTACTTTTCTCTAAGAATCTCCTGACTCTTCAAGACAAACTTTGTCTGACTTTTGCTTCCAAGCACTCTTTCCTTCTTTTTCCCTATCTGGATGAATCCTGCCAGCTCTCCAAATGGCTGGTACACAGGGATGGGCTTCTCCTTTGGCACCACCCTCACAGGGCAGCTTTGTCCCAGATAGACGACCAATATGGTTGAGAACATGTGAAATAGATTCTTCTAGAGGAACACAGCCCGTGGGTGACTATGTACCCGTGCCGTCCTTTATACAACTGTGTGGTGAGGTTAGCTATCAGAGGAAAGAGCTACTCTGTGATATGAAAGCCAAGTTGCCAAGTTAAAAGCTCTTCAACTTGTTATTTTTAGGACTATCACACACACACCCCAAAAAAAATGCATGTTACATGGTCTCCAGTACAGAATAATGTCAAGCCAGGACTGAAGGAAAGCGTCAAAGTGGTTATACTGTAACAGGTGAATGTGCTACTGGAAATGCTGCCTATAACAGTTTTCTTTTGTGAGGAAAAGGATCAGAGGAGTTATTAGGGTCTCAGTCTGTGGTAGGTGGGATATTAGCATATCAAAGTAGGAATATGTGATACAGGCATTGTGTTTCCAGCCCCCACAACCCCATCAGGCATAGCTCTGGGAGATGGGTGACATCCAACAGAAATAGTCTCCGGGACTCCCAGGCTACCGAGGTGAAAAGCCTTCAGAAGAGAGTCCAGAAGCCTGAGTCTGCCACCACTGACCCCGGGGGAGTAGGCGGGGCCGCCTGCATCCCCTGTGATGTGATTTCCAGTACCCTACTCTCAGATTTCCAACACTCCCACTGGGCCATGTTCCAGATTCCTGAGGAAGCACAGAGGCTTTGACTGCTATGGGAACCAACAGTCTCCCTTCCTTTCTTCTCATTCTACTCCACCACCAAAAATACAGAGAATTAAAGATGTGCAAATATAAACATATAAGGATTTTATTTAATTCTGGTCATTTGGGTCTTCATTCAGATGGTTGAACAAGACATCAAGTAAAAACCACCAAAGCTTGGAAGGGGCTAGCACTTTAAAGATAGGAGGAATGAGTTTTTGTTTGTTTGTGAGGTTTTTTTTTTTTTACTTTAAAATCAGGGCTATGGCAAGTTGATGTTTGCTTTGGGTTGAGAGAGATGATGAGTGGATAATTAATGCTGCAGGAGCTCCTATGGCCAACCCACATATCTTGTTTGAATTCATTGCTTGTCCATGACAAGCCATCTGAGCATCCTGAGAGGACCACCATGGTCGGAAATCTTCCTCTCCTTCCACTGGTACCCAGCTGTGGAGACTGCACCAGTGAACCCTCTTCAAGACCAATGAGGCTACAAGAATCAGTGGAGCCCTTCCAGATGCTTGTTTGTTTTACCAAAACAGGAACGCCAGAGATTCCTCTCTCCTACTTCCATGAAGGTCTGCTTGCTCACGTCTCTGTTTTCCAGCTCTTATAGACTCATTGAGAGACAGCTGCACTCTCCAACATCAAAGACCTATGTTAGGCTTGGCCAGATACTCTTTTCTCACCCAGAAGCACATGGATGGGGCCATGGAGACAGAATCATTACAGATGCTGAGGAACCCATGGTTCAATTGATGCTGTGCAGGATGCTGAGGAACCAAGGTGCAAGTGATGCTGTGCAGGATGCTGAGGGACCATGGTTCAAGTGATGCTGTGCAGGATGCTGAGGGACCCATGGTGCAAGTGATGCTGTGCAGGATGCTGAGGAACCATGGTGCAAGTGATGCTGTGCAGGATGCTGAGGAACCAAGGTGCAAGTGATGCTGTGCAGGATGCTGAGGGACCCATGGTGCAAGTGATGCTGTGCAGGATGCTGAGGGACCCATGGTGCAAGTGATGCTGTGCAGGATGCTGAGGGACCCATGGTGCAAGTGATGCTGTGCAGGATGCTGAGGGACCCATGGTTCAAGTGATGCTGTGCAGGATGCTGAGGGACCCATGGTTCAAGTGATGCTGTGCAGGATGCTGAGGGACCCATGGTTCAAGTGATGCTGTGCAGGATGCTGAGGGACCAAGATGCAAGTGATGCTGTGCAGGATGCTGAGGGACCAAGGTGCAAGTGATGCTGCTGTGCAGGATGCTGAGGGACCCATGGTTCAAGTGATGCTGTGCAGGATGCTGAGGAACCCATGGTTCAAGTGATGCTGCTGTGCAGGATGCTGAGGGACCCATGGTTCAAGTGATGCTGTGCAGGATGCTGAGGGACCAAGATGCAAGTGATGCTGCTGTGCAGGATGGCAGGGACAGACATGGACCTGCCCACCTTTCCCTCAGACCCACATGAAAAGGACAGTGCTGAAGAACTTTATGCTCATATTTGTACCAGGGTTTTATGCCAGCTAACCAGATGCAGTCACTTGATGCTCAGAAAATGTCTGAGCAGAGTTCTAAACTACCCAGACCTAGGCCCACATTAAAGACTGAAAATAAAGAGAAAACTAGTAGAAACCATATAGAAAGTACATAGCTATTTTTGCTACTCAGTCTACACTTTTAGCACGAAGTCCAAAAGCTAAAGGCAAAATGTTCTATAAAGTATGCTTTGAAATTCATAATTAGGGTACATAAGAAAGATCATACCATGACTTATACTTCATTAAATAATCATTATGTGAATATTAGGTTTGAATAAATTATAACTTGAAATATATCTAAGAAAATTGAGGTGAAAATAAATATAGCTGATTGTACGCTCCTTTTGATTATAATAATTGCAATAATGATTAAATCAAGTCATAGTGTTATCCTGTGGGTTAAATAAGTTTATATTGTAAAGCACTCATACAATGCCTTGCTTGGACTTGGAGTAGATCCAATATAATTAATTTGCCATTCTTATATACATGCCATTTTTTATAATTATGGTTATAATTGGATTTTAAAGCAGGGAGAAAGATTAGTAGTCATTTAAGCCTGTAATTTGTGTGTGTGTGTGTGTGTGTGTGTGTGTGTGTGTGTGTGTGTGGTGTTGTGTGTTTTGAAGTAGAGAAATCCACTTCCAAAATTATTCCTATAAAAAATATAGTATGGGCTTCAAGGAGGAGGCAGCTGATAAGCTGGGACTCAGCCTGCAGGGGTCAGGTGTCTACTCAACAGCAAGCTTCTGCAGAGGATGATTCTGGCAGCCAGGAAAATAACCTCCTAGATACTCTTGTTTCAAAGCTAACACTGTCAGACTGTTGTGGGATTACTGATATGGTAGAAGTAAGATGTAACTGTAAGACAGCAGCCACTAAGTAACAGGGCCTGGTTCAGGTGAGCTATCTGGGTCTGAACTGAATTCTCAAGTGTTAAGTCACAATGTGTTTTTATGGGAATAGGGAACTAGGGTAAGGGAACTGGGGAGCCATGTGGGTGACAACAATAGCTAAACACCAGTGAGGATCAAAGTTATTTTAACAGCTGATGAATTCAGTAAGGTGCAGTTGTATGGATGCATACCAGCTAAATGTCAGCTCTGGGCACTTGAACATGTCTTCTGAAGGCTGGGAAAGGTCCACACCAGATTGGAATCCTGCTGAGAAAAGCTAGACTCTAAAGGGAAACTGAAATCTGCATCTGATTCTTCTTACTTGGTCTTCCTAGAAATTAAAGTTCTCTGGACTCTTTGAAACCATACGTGTATTTATTGTCTTCCAGAAGTGGGAGCCATCTAATGATCTTGACCATGAATAAGGGAGATTACTGGGAGTCACCCTACTTAACTCGGAGAGAAGAAAGCAAACCAAATTTCCATTGCTGTGAATGAGTTTGTCTGTACTAAATGGTTCTGTTAGGTTTGGATATTCTTTTGTTCATTTTTTGTTTGTTTGTTTGTTTGTTTTGTTGTTGTTTGTTTTTTGGTTGTTTTTTTTGTTTGTTTTTTTGTTTTTTTTTTGAGACAGGGTTTCTCTGGGTAACCCTAGCTGTCCTGGAACTCACTCTGTAGACCAGGCTGACCTCAAACTCACAGAGATCCACCTGCCTCTGCCTACTGAGTGCTAGGATTAAAGGCATGTGCTACCACCACCTGGCTGGATACGTTTTTTTAAACCCAAGTGATCATAGACAACTGAGAATGCTTGGGACAGGGGACAGCCTAGTGCTTGTGTGTGACACTCAGAATAATATGAAGACTTAAAAGCAATAGCAGAAAGTTGTAGGAGTTGATCTGTGTCTCCATCTTTACCAAGAATACTCGGCATCCCCTTGTGTTTACTGAAATGATTAAATGCAGATGGTTCTTCATGCAGACTCTGTGTCTGTATGGCAGATAATGACAGAACATGAAACAATCCCAAAGGCTGCAGGGTATCCCAACTGCAAGAGCTGGTAGATAGACTTGAACATGAGGGAATGTTCTGAAGCTGTCCCTGGACAGATAAGAATGGCTGACAAGCGGAAGAGTGTGTTGGGGAACCACCAAAGCACACACAACTACTGTCACCTACAGTGACGTCCTGAAGTCTTCCTGGTGTCTTTTAGAATTTTCTGTGTCAAAGCCAGAGCTGAACCTTCAGAATACTCCAGAAAAAGTTTTACATGTCATTTCTCCGGACCCAGTGGAGAGGGCAGGGACAGGAGTGAGCCCTCCTTGAAATGGAGGACATAAAGAACATTTGAATAGCACTAACCAGCTATTTGGTGGAGCGGTGACTCACACTGGAATAGTAATGGCATGCAACTGTTTTTTCAAGTCTGTAAAAATGTAAAGAAAAAGAAGTCTCCCTAAAATCCAAAAGCAGATGTTTCCACATTTATTTAAACAAAAAAGGAAGCAAAAATTCCATCAAACGGTAAACTCATCCTTCGGATTTATCAGCTTACTATTAAATGAGCTTATCCTCCTGAACCTACACATCTCTCATATTGACAGGAAACATTTAGAGTACCTCTTTATGTGCAGTCCTATGTGGAGTTTTTTAAAAGACAAAAGCTTAGCATTTAAGGAGTAAAATCTGGGGGGAACATTAGATCGTAAAATCACATACCCCCCCACAATGGAGCTCAAACAAAAGTGAACCTTAAAATGGCAATTCTGTGAAGGCCATGCATTATAATTGCCATGACTTTTTTATTTGCTTATAATTTAGTAGTTATTTTTCAACTATGAATAAGACCTTATGCCTTTGAGGTTTCTTGCTGGAAAAAAAAAAAAAAAAAAAAAAAAAAAAAAAAAAAAACAGATTCCAAAGGGAGCTTTAAATGGAAGTGTAACAAGTATTGCAGTTCCCCCTGGAAAGGAGACAGAGCTAGTCATGACTGGAGCAAGAGATACAGGGAGCTTCCCTAGGGTACCACGTGTGGCAGAGAGCCCATGTGACTCAAGATGAGACGGGAGACAGGGTATGTTATAGAGCCCTGTGGACTCAGACTCATCAAGACTAAATTAAGGTTCGTTGGGATTTAGACATGAAATTGCCTTTCAAAAATGGGTAAGGTAAGTAAAAGGAAGAGATTCAAAAAAACGGGAAAACAATTTGAGCAAAATTACTGAGGTGGAAATAAGAGAGCATCCCTGGACAGAGCACAAAAGCATGGCCAAAATCAGTAGATACTGGAGGAAACGTTGTGATCATGGGTAGTGAGGGTGACCAGGAACCAAATCTTATTTGACCTTCCAAGTTGTACTTTGGGCAATAAAGGGCCTTTGAGGCTGAAACTGGTTTGTAGTTAAGTGCATTGTGCACAGCAGCGGATCAAGTCAGAGGCAGGAGGGCCAATGAGAAACTTACTGTAAACCACCCTAGGAAATAGGTACACTAGGAGCCAACCAAAGTGGAAGCATTAAAAAGAAGAAGAAGGCTAAGGTCAGACAATGAAGTTGCAACAAAGAAAGGCAATGATTGGTTGGCTGTGAGAAACATGGAGAGGGCAAAATTTCAGCTTCACACTTTCCAGTCCAGGTGACCCAATGTGACACGAGTGAATATGTCATCAGACCGAGAGCAGCGTGACCTCCGGACAGACCAGTGAAACCGTTTCCTTGGCAGCCGGAGACTTGGTGGGTAAATAAAAAGTTGGTAATTTAGTCATACAGCCTTGGACAGGGGGATGATGGGGTGACTAATGTGATAACATGCCTACAAGTCTTGAGGCGTGGCATGCTGGGGAAAGGGAGACTCCTGAAGACCACTTGTCTTCAAAAGGCCTCGGTTTACTCACTAACAAAGTACTACAGGATGGGTAGAATAAACAAGAAAACATTACCTTTCCATAACCTAGAGGCTAGAAGTTCAAAATCAAGGTATCAGTAGGGCTCACTTCTTCTGAAGCCTCTCACTCTAGCTAGCTGGCTGCCTTCTCCCTGTGTTTCATGGGGCCTTCCTTTTGCATTTGTGTCCTAACTCCTTCCATTTCCTCTTTCACCTCTTCATCATCCTTTTTTTATATTTTTTTTTTATTGAGACATGGTCTCATGTAGCCTAGGCTGTCCTTCAACTTTTGCAGTTATGGATGACACTAATCTCATCTTCCTACTAGGATTCTAGGCCTGTGCCACCAAACCTAGTCCATGCAGTGCTAGGGATGGGCCCAGAGCTTCGTTCATGCCAGATAAGCACTCTACCAACAGAATGATATCACCAGCCCAAGCTCCTCTTCTTCTAAGGACAACAAAATTGGAATAGAGCCCACTTATATCACCTTATCTTACCATAATTACCTCTTTAACGACCATGTTTCCAAACATAGCTGCATTCTGGAGTACTAGGGCTTAAAGGTGAATTGGGCAGGGAATGCCACAAACTGCAACCCATAATAGAGAGTAGGGAAACTCATAAATGAGAAGACAATGGGCATTCAAGGTTTGATTAAAGCAAATAACCAGTAACTCGCATTTATTGACCACACTCTCCCTACCCACCTTGAGTGGCACCAGACCTGACATCCTCTGAGATCTGGCCCAATGAAACAGCTCACGTGGTCTAGTGAGGGGCATGACAAAGTTACTGGCCAAAACCAGATCTTGTCAATTTTGAGCAGTAGGAAGTCCACTTTGTACATTGCACATGACCCAGACAAAGCATACGCATGTATTTGTCTGTACCAGATAAAGTAAGGGGCATCGATGACAGAAAAGGAGAGTACCATTTAGAGGTAATGTTTCACTACTAATAAAATAGGCCTTTGCCATGTGAGGCGGGAACCATAATGGACAATGGTTAAGACACCAGAGGTTCTGTCTGAGGATGTTCTGATTTGTTTGTTTCCAAAGACTAAAACAGAAGTTTTCTCATGCTATGAAATATCTTATTTTTTCTACTCTCCCCAAGAGTGTTCTTCTCCCTTCTTTCTATGATTTCTAAGACTCCTGGAGACTTTCCCTGTGTTCTGAGGTCCAGATCGCCTGTCTTTTTCTGTCTCTACTTCAGATCCCAGCTCTAGATTCACTGGTAGTGTTTTGGTGAATACTGACTGTCACTATAGTAGATTCTGCCTTCAGACCTCCAGCACTAACACTTCCTGGCTGCTGCTGGTTCTGCCTTCAAAAAATATTATAGACTTTTGAGTGAGGTAGTGAGTTTTCCTTGTTCTGATTCTTGCAAATTCCTCTTTCAAAATGAAGGATAGTATGTTGTGAAGAAGGTCATGATGTTAATATTAATTGTGGTGTTAATTGTTCTTTGCTTAGTTTATGTTCTTGTGTAGATTTAGTCATATAGTCAGCTTTACTAGTGAACCTTTTCATTTTCCTTTTCATGTAAATAAGTCTTGAGCAAACTCTGGTAGTTGAGAATGCTCATTTTCTACATTGGTTATTAAGCATGTCTATTGAAGTCCACTATTTGAATGTATCTATACTAATTAAACATCATTTAAAAAAGAAAGTCTTCATTTAAAAGAGCCATGATCTTGTCTTGAAGAGTCTGGTGGCACATTACCGAGTCTGAGGCAGGAGGATTTTAAGTTTGAGGCTAGCCTGG
The DNA here is from genome assembly GCF_903995425.1 of Onychomys torridus. Classification (NCBI taxonomy): domain Eukaryota; kingdom Metazoa; phylum Chordata; class Mammalia; order Rodentia; family Cricetidae; genus Onychomys; species Onychomys torridus. Next base: position 25,239,562 of record NC_050465.1, read on the forward strand.
GCTGAAAAGCAAGACTCTGTTCCAGATAAGGTGGAATAAAAATTGAATTAAAATAACAATATAATGACCTTACAAATATACATTCAAAAGATTTGCTGCCCATACATGAAGATCATAATTAGTGATGACACACTCTGCAATTGAGAGCTAGGAAGAAAATAGATGTTAAATGTGAGATGCTGCCTACACTAGCTAACTTCATTTAGCCATCCCATAATACCTAACATATTTCAAAATAGAGTCATACACCATAAATATGTACACTTTTTAGTTGCCAATTAAAAATAAGTAATTTTTTTTAAAGTAGTGAGAAAGTGAATAAAATTAAGCACCCAACATACAATCTGGACCCCGGAGAAAGAACTATGAGGTGAACATTGCTGTGCCTGTATTTTTTTCAGAGAAGGGTAAAAAAGGTATGTGACAGTGCACACATAAGACACAAAGCTCATAGTTCTTCCCCAAGTGAGGAAGACACCCTTCCCCTGCACACATGAAATCCCACACTGCACAAAACTCTTCTGGAGAGATGAGAGACTACCTCATCTCCACAGAGACTACCATGAGACCGGTAAGCCCTTTTGGGCCTGTTCCTGGGCCCAGCTCCCTATCTGCTGTTTGTGCATCTGTCAAAGCCCCCTTCTCTGTGTGAAATCCCACTCACAGGCTGTTGATCCCAGGTCCTGCCACCTCCAGGAGCCCCAGACGTGTCCGAGTCTGTGCACTGCCACCTCCAGGAGCCCCAGACGTGTCCGAGTCTGTGCACTGCCACCTCCAGGAGCCCCAGACGTGTCCGAGTCTGTGCACTGCCACCTCCTGATGGGCCGGTGTCCTCCTCACCCACCCCTTCTCACTCTTCTATTTCCCATTCTGACTGGAGGCAGCCATCTCACCCAGACGGCCATGCTCTTCTCACACTTCCTGCAGACTCCCCATTTAAGCCTCCTAAAATTTCACCAATGCTCTTCCTCCACCGTCTAGCCCTCTCTCTACTTCCTTGCCAGTCAAACTCCTGTGCTGCATACTGCAGTGAGTTCCAAGTGGAAAACAAACTGAATAGGTGACATCGTGCCATAAGGAAGGCAGGGAGAGCAACAGCATCAGCTTTGCAAGTTCTAGTGCAAAAACAACTTTCAAAAGAAGAGACCATAAAATAACGATAAAATATTGGTTGTGAGACATAGCGACTACTTTAATATAATTTTTTTTAAAGACACTAAAGGAATCTTACCAGCACTGAGGGAGTTTCCTTGGGAGATCTACCTTGCCCGGGCCCCTTTCTGTGATCTCTTTCCCTTCCTCCTTGTTCACCACAAGGCAAAGAACCTCTGCCACATGCTCCTGCTGTGTTTTAGTCCAAACCTTCTGAAACCATGAAACCTTTCTCCTTTGGAAGGTGTCCTGACAGGTATCTTGTCATAGCGTTGTAAGAGCTAATTAACGCAGAAGTCAAGAGACTATCTTCCACAGCATCTGTTATGAGGAAAGCACCACCCATCTCCTGTGGGTGCAGAAGCCAGGGCATGCAAAGCCACGATGGCTTCCCTCACACCTTCTCCTTCTCTGTCTTAGCTCCTTTTCTGTTACTGTGATTAAATACCATGACCAAAGGCAACTTACGGGAAGAAAGAGTTCCAAGGAATAAGAAGTCATCCCAGTTGGGAGGCATGGCAACAAGCCATAGGGTTGGTGGTGGGTGCAGGATGCTGAGAGATCACAATCTCAGACATAAATATGAAGCAGGGAGAGTGAACAGGAAGTGGGGGCAAGACTGTGACCCCCCAAAGCCCACCCTCAAAGACACACTTCCTCCTCCCACAAGTCTCCACCTCCCTGGGAGTCTCCAGCCTCTCCATATAACATCACCTACTGTGAACCAAGTGTTTGGAATACCTGAACCTCTGCAAGACAGTCTCAATTTAACCACCCCATGCTCTGAAGGTGCTTATCTGCCCCTCAGGAAAGCTAAGCTCTTGTCACAGCTAAGTACCTTGCTGTTTAGTAGTGCTCGGGAATTGCTACTTAAAAATAAATTCATTAGAACTATCTAAGGCAGTGTCTGCATATACCCATTTACTAAGCAATTTCCCTGAGATGTCTTTACATTTTTACATATATTCCAAGCACTGTTATAAGTCTGGAACTGCCAGAGTCAGTCACGATGGCTTTATTCAATTACCAAATAACTAAGGTAACAGAAGACAGAGAATAAAATTAACAAGAGAACTAGAGAGACAGAAAGTGTATATATATGTGTATGTATGTATGTATGTATATATATATATATGTATATGTATATACATATATATATATGCAGCTATATGCAAGCTTATTTGCAACCTGATCAATGATATTTTTTACTATGCACATGGAGGTAGTGTATTCACAGTGTGTCACAGTATGCATGTGCTCACACAAAAGCTAACTAACAAGGTGAGGTATAATGTTTTCAAAGATACCTTCATCAATACAAATATATATCCTCAACAGCTGAAAACCTGTGCACTGTGGGACTTCCTTATCCCTCAGTCATTGTAAAGTGACCCAAGCTGTTTTGTTACAGGGAGCCCATCAAAGATGACCACTCAGACACAGTTTATAGCCAGTTGAAAGTCTTTGTTCCAGCTGGCTGGAAAGCCACTCAGGTGTTCAGATCCTGAGCATTTAGACCAAGTGACTTCTAAAGGGAAAGCTCATCCTGGCGTCTCACTGGGCAGCTGCAGGGGTTGGTCAGCACAAGCAGGCAATTTATCAGAACTTATGCTGAGTTAGCTGGAGTATCTTAGCCTCAGGTCCTTGAGCTAGATAATTTTCCACAGGATTCTTCATCAAGGAGATCAAATTCTAGTTAAACCTGAAATGGCCTCAGCAAGAATACAAGATGGTGGAGCTTCTGCCCTGTCTTGCCCTGCCTTGCCCTGTCACAGTTTGTGGCCTTCTGACAAGAAGCCAAGGGGACAGGATAGGATCCAAAGCTACACAGAGAAACTCTGTCTCAAAAAGAAAGAAAGAGAGAGAGAGAGAGAGAGAGAGGGAGAGAGAGAGAGAGAGAGAGAGAGAGAGAGAGAGAAAGAAAGAAAGAAAGAAAGAAAGAAAGAAAGAAAGAAGGAAAGAAAAGAAAAGAAAAGAAAAAAGAAAATAAAAGAAAAGAAGGAAGGAAGGAAACCAAGAGGAGGGGCTTGGCTTAGTCACCTCTTAGAGGTCTAGTTCACACTGAATGCTCTAGGACTACATAAAAGCCTAGTTTTATTTTGATTTTTTGTGTCCCTATATATCCACGCCTGCCAATCTCAGAGACTATGAAAGTGAAAATCCATTAAGACAGGATTTCACAAAGTGATTAACAAGGAAAACTTCACGTAGGATTTGCCAGGTTTAATTGTGACCACCTCTTTCAAAGATCGAGGTTTTCTAAACTTGTTACCCTGACACTCTCAAAAACTATCAGCCAGGGATTTTCTGTGAGTGTTCCAATAATATCTGACCTCATCCTCAGTGGAACTCACCTTGCTGAAGAATGAGTCTTAAAAATAAGACCCAGAGAAATATGTTTTCAAAATGTAATCTATAAGTCCTTATGTTGGATTATATATCAATTGCTATGGTAACAATTCAGAAGAAAGTAAAGAAGAAGCAAATTATTACATTTTAAATGAAATTTGTCTCAATTATATGCATATGTAAATATGATATACATTTTCCTACAGATGGGATATAAATCTATTATAGTCAGGAATATAACACACAATAAAGAAATGTTATGTGGTAAGTTAATACAAAGCAATCCTTGGGAGACTAAGTCAAGCTTCCTGTGAGTTCAATCCCTTGACCAGCCTCAAAGGGATATTCTGTCTTTAAAAAAAAAAAAAAAAAAAAAAAAAAATTAGCTCTTGAATCTCAGTTCAAATTGAAAAAAAAAAATCACTTGCATATTTTAATGTTAATAGTAACAAAGGTTATCAATATGGTATAGTGATCAGATAACCTTGATGCTCTATTTTAGACTTGAGTGAGGAATTTTGAAATTCACCGGAAATTGAAATTAAAATCTCCCTTTTTCACCATAGTGACAGGGGAGGGTGCCTCTGTCCTTTGTTCCCTTCATTTCTCATATTTTCTACATATGTACCTCTCCATTTGTCTACACCTCCCCTGTACATATTTCTAACAAGCTGCAACACACAAAAAACAAATTGTTGTAAAATAGCACTTGTCAGTTGTACTGGAGTTAAAATACAGGCTTTGTGACTGAGGCCCTTTTTCTTTAGAAGGCTTTTCATTATTATTGTCATATGACTGATTCTCATAGTTCCAGTGAAAATTCTGGGCAGGAGTGGCTGTTGTTAATTGGTTGGCTTTGGTTACCATACTTTGCTAAATCTCTTTGGGGGTTAAAAAAAAAAATCAAAGGAATCACCTGATTTATTTCCTATGAGATTTAAGGCTAAAGCTATCTTTAGTTAACTAAAACTCCATGAAATAATATTACATGAGGCACAGAAGGGGAGAAATTGCATAAGTTGGATAATATGCAACTCATCCTGAATTCTGTACTTTCATTTTTGTCATGTTTGCTTCATTATTCCCAGGAAGGCTGTGTCCTTCCCTTTACCTACAGCAGCAAACATTAAACCTGGCACCACTGTTAAGTGCAGATGAAACGCCCACACCCCAACACAACAAACCTCCAGGCTTCCTGGCTAGCCACCTTCCATCCTAAACACAGGCAAGGCTGCCTTAAGGCAATTCCTGGAGTCATTTTCTTGTGCACGCTCCATACATGAAAGGGCTTTACATGCACCACATTAAAAATCAAACGAACCCCAGCTGGATCAAGAACAGAAAGGGAGACGAGGAATAACAGACCATGATAAATGATGACCACATGAGAACAGGAATAGGCAGAGTGCTGGAGAGGTCCCCAGAAATCCACAATGATACATCCTCTGTAGACTGCTGGCAATGGTCGAGAGAAAGCCTGATCTGACCTAGTCTGGTGATCGGATGGCCAAACACCCTAACAGTCATGCTGGAACTCTCATCCAATAACTGATGGAAGTGGATGCAGAGATCCTCGGCCAGGCCCCAGGTGGAGCTCCAGGTATCCAATTGTCGAGAAATAGGAGGGTCTGCAAGAGCGTGAATTGTTGAGACCAAGATTGGAAAAGCACAGGGACAAATAGCCAAATGAATGGAAGCACATGAATTATGAACCAAAGGCTGTGGAGCCCCCAGCTGGATCAGGCCCTCTGGATAAGTGAGACAATTGAATAGCTTGAACTGTTTGGGAGGCATCCAGTCTGTGGGACCAGGATCTGCCCTTAGTGCATGAGCTGGCTGTTTGGAACCTTGGGCTTACACAGAGACACATGCTCAGCCTGGAAGGAGGGGACTGGACCTCCCTGTACTGAATCCACCAGGTTTAGATGAATCCCCAGGGGAGTCTTGGCCCTGGAGGACATGGGAATGGAGGGGAGGGGCTGGGGGAAGGTGGAGGTGGGGACAGGAGTGGGGAGGACAGGGGAACCCATGGCTGATGTGTAAAATTAAAACACAAATATAATAAATAACAAAAAAAATCAAACAAATGTCATCTTTGGCTTGAGCGCCATAGCTACAAGCTGGCACAAACAGATCTCTTGGCAGAAAGGAGTTGGCACTCTTATTAAGGGCAGTATCTTCAATTTTGCATAGAATTGTGGAAATTTGCTGCTAAAATATAAAACCAAAAGCCTGACTACATATGCGCTGGTTTGGCTAAATGTTTTTTTTAAGGAAAGATGGAGACTGGCGCTTTGGGGCAATTGTTTTCTTTTTGGCAATATCTCCATCTGAAATCTCTTAATATTCTTTAATTTTAAAGGACCCTTCTTTCCATGTGGGTCTTTCTTTTTTAAGAGCAAGAACCCATACATTCTTTCTTTTCTGATGGCTAGACTGTGTCCATGGTGTAACAGAGGAAGCACTAATTAAGGAAAATAGTCAGCAGGATGTTTTGTGGAAAGCTTATAGGAGATCTTCCTGTGCATCTCTGTCATTTGGTCTTCAAAATGACTGAGTAGTGACAATATTTCCTCATAGGTGGGAATCACTGTGTGAGTGGATGGAGTAAATGATCATTAGTAGGATTTATAACATAGCTTTGTGATATTGGAGTACTGTTAAATCTGGCACGTATATATGAAACTATTTTAACCTGGAGAATTAAGCCACGCTGAAAATCATTTTGTTCTTTCCAATTCTTATATAGTAACAAAACAAACAATCATGACTTCTGTTGTGTTATTAGATTGCTCTTCTAGAACATACTCCCTTACTTCCCCTCCTAGTCATTCTCAGGTAAACCTTTGCCACCTGAAACATGTAAATATGTCTTAAAAAGAAATCTGAGGGGAAATGTGGTGTCATTTTTCTTCCAAACAAAAATCATGCTCTGTTACCAATTACCTAGTTATTTCTCTTCCTGTTGTAGGAAGGCCCTTTGGTTGGTTTTATTTAGATCTACCAGATAATTCTAAGTGGTCGAGAACTATAGAAGTTTCCATATTGACCTGAGGCACTAGCTCAAACATATTTGCAGTAATTATAGGCTTAGTGATGTTCAGCTCTGTGTGTCCTCAGTTTAGGCCGCAGAAAAGAAAGAAAGACAAGACATTCCTCCTGCCTCTTTACAGAGTAGTCTCCTCCCCCATCCCATTTAAATCCTATTACTATAGCATTCAGTTATTTTAATTATTTTAACTACAGGAGAGAGGGAAGAAATGAAGTTCTTTTACAAAACACCATTCATTTGCTGTTCTGAGTAGAAACTTGATTGGGTATGATAATTCAGAGTTTAAAGAAAAGAAATTATCCTTGAATTTCAATTATCCCTGTTTGTTCTAGGTAATATTTGCACATGTAATTGAATTCTGGTTCTCAGATAATCCACCGTTACAGTGTTCTTTCTAAAATTCATCAAACTAGTATTTATCTTTTAAAGCACCACAATGAAGCAGGAGCACATTCACTATTTAAAACTTTTGGGATCATATGTTCATCTTTGTAGATTGCTGTATTTTCACAATTTTAAGTACATATTTATAGTCAGCCATTTTAAGCAGCAAGACTCAGTCGATGCCTTCTTTGAGCTACATGGCAAGCCAGTTAAGAAGAGTGAAGAGAACAGATTAGATAAATTCAAGAAATTCCATCACATAAAATAAAAATTTGAGATTAGTAGATTCTATAAACTGTGAGATTGAGGTAAGATTTAGCTTTGCCTTTTAGGATGAAAAAGTTCCTAAGCATATGTAAACAGTCAAAGAAAAACCCTAACAGCCAATGGAAGTCTTATGACCCAGGAGGACCAGGAGAGGAAGGGGTCTTGGTGGATTTGAGCTCAGATTGGGACAGTTTTAATGCCACTATCTGACCATGATTGATGAAACAAGATATGAAGGAATTAAGCATATTTACTGGGTTCTTGTCAAGAAGTTACTTTGATCAGGATGGATGTCAGATATTTTTTCCAACAACACGTTTTAGCTGTGAAGACTCTAAGTTGGTTTTGGTAATCTAATAGTCAAATAGAACATTCCAGTCAGCTGCTGGAAAATGTGCTGGGGGCTAACAAGGAAACATCGTGGGTGTAGAAGTTGAATCAGGCATCTGATGCAGCTGAAAGCCACGTATTTATTCTGTGCATTTGTGCTGGGACCAAGCAGCACAGTTGGGTGACTTTCTCAGAAGCCCTCAACTGCTTCTCTTATATAACAGAAATAAAGAAGCTCAAAAAAACATTAAATTATTCCTCATAATATGAAGCCAAAAGTAGAATCAAATATATTTTGAGCCAAAATAATCAAGTATGGTTGTCAGAGGAGAAACATAGCAATAAATACTGCCATTATCTCAGTATTTGTGTATGAGGGGGGTGAGTTGTTGGGAGGGTGGGTGTGCACATGTGTGTGGGACTATTTAGACATCAGCCTCAGGCTCTCAAGAGCCATGAACATTGTTTTTGAGACAAGATCTCTCACTGGTACCTGGGACTTGCTGTTTAGCCAAGCTGGCTGGCCAGTGAGCCTCAGTTATACACCCATCTCTGCATCCTGCACACTGGGGATACAAGCACATACCACCATGCCTGGCTTTCTGTATAGGTTCTAGAGAATGAATTCAGGTCCTAATAACTGTGTGGTAAGCACTGTAACTACTGAGCCACCTGCCCAAATCTCCCTTGACATTCATATTCTCTTTGGGTTAGTACAATTTGGAGATCAAGCTTTCCCCTCTCAAGCAGAGGTCTACACTGTCTTAGTTAGGGTTTCTATTGCTGTGAAAAGACACCATGACCATGGCAACTCCTATAAAGGAAAACATTTAAGTGGAGTAGCTTACAGTTCAGAGATTCAGTCCATTATCATCATGGTGGGACATGGCAGAGTGCAGGCAGACATGTTGCTATAGAAGTAGCTGAGAGTCCTATATCTTACAAGCAACAGGAAATAGTCTGAGACACTAGGTGTAGCTTGAGCATATATGCAACCTCAAAGTCTGTCTCCACCATGACACACTTCCTCCCACAAGACTATACCTTCTAATAGTGTCACTCCCTTTGGGGGCTATTTTCTTTCAAACCACTGCACATACTTAAACATACATCACAATCAACTGACTAGCTTCTACAAACTCCAGCCCCCAAAGTCTCAGATTCAGATTGTGGGTCCCTGGAATTTCACATCTGACAAGTTTCCAGATGCAACTCTTGGTGTAGACATTGCCATCTTGTGAATCACTGCTCTAAGTAAAGCTACAGCACCAGGACAAGTAACTGCAGTGGTTAAAGTCACTGTGAGACAGCTGCTCGGGACCATGACTGACTCCGGGTGCCTTCCGCAGTACTGGCACACCATCAGTACTCAACGACTGCCCTAAGGAAGGAAGGTAAGCTCATATGTATTGGATCCCCGCTATAAATATGGCTGGCATTTTCTCTGAAACAGTGTAGCCTGGCACCACACACAACTTAATACAGCGAGTCTATACATTTCCACATCCAACCAAGCACTGAGTTACATACATGCCCTCACCTCCTAAACTGAATAGTAATTACTTCAGATGTGAAATGCAAATGACTAAAAAGATTAATCTTGGGACACTATAAAATGCCACAAAGTATGATAGTTGCTCTTTTTGTGCCTGTGTTTACACATTATATTTAGTAGTATGATCCCCATTTTAGTATAACTCTTAATAGTTTGTGCATGGCTGCTGACCAAGACAGAGAACATGACCTCTCAATTCTTGCAAAGTTCCCACTGGCCTAGGTCTTACCAAGTCCTTTGGTCAGTTTTATTTAGATATGCCAGATAATTCTAAGTGGTCAAGAACTGCAGAAGTTCACATGTTAACCTGAGGCCCTAGCTCAAACATTTACAGTAATTATAGGCTTAGTGAGGTTCAGCACTCTATGTCCTCAATTTAGGCCACAGAAAAGAAGGAACGATAAACCATTCCTCCTAGCTGTTTACAAAGCAGTCTTCCCCCCCCCCCCCATTTAAATCCTTTTACTATAGCATTAAAAACATCAGGAATCTCCCTTTGGCTAGGAGCTTAAGATCTGAGACATCCTATCGTGGTTAGTTAAGTCTCATAGTAGAATCTTCCATGAACACACAGGCCTAAAAGCAATACTTGTCTATCCCAGTGGAAACAAACACAGAACTCAGAACCCCCTTGTTGTAGTGATTTTGCTTTCTCCTCCTCATCCCCTTGTGTCGCCTCTTAAAAACCCCGATTTCATGTGGTATCTAGTAGGCATTGCCAGGAACAAGGAGGAAAGAGTGACTCCCCATAAGGTAGTTTTAATTGTCAACTTGACGCGGTGTAGAATCATCAGAGTAGAGAGTCTCAGTGAAGGGCCATCTACATTGGGTTGTCCTTTGGAATACCTGCTGTCACTGTGACTTCCGCACAATATGAGTCACAATCAAGAGTCATGAGCTAAAATCAGCCCTTCTCCCTTAAGTTACATTTGTCAGGCTCTTTTATTGCAGCAACAGAAAAGGAAACTGGGGCACCTTGATAAAAGCTCCCAGTGATTAGGGGCTGGGGAGATTGCTCAGATCCTAAATCAGCCCCTGTCCAAGCAGGAGAGCCTCAGCCTGGTCCCGAGCATCCATGTAAAAGTTGGAAATGGTGGTGCATATATGTAATGCCAGAATTGTGGGGCAGAGACAGGCAATTCCCTGGAATTTATTGGCCAACCATCCTAGCCAAATCCATGAGTTCCAGGCTCAGTGAGAGACCCTGTCTCAAAAAAAAAAAAAAAATGAGGTGGAGGGGATCAAAGAAAATACCCAATGTCAAACTCTAACCTCCCCACACACATGAATGTGCATGCACATGTACACCCACATGAGTACATACACATCACACACACACACACACAGACACACACACACACACATACACATACATGCACACACACACACACTCACCAGAAAGAGAGAGAGAAGCTGAAAGGCTGCTGGACCCTGAAATGAATGTACCCATAATTATGAAAAGCTCTTGGGTGGAAGTCTGGAAAATCTCACTCATGCACAGAAGAGCTTGGAAGCTGTAGCACTTTCCTTTGGCTAATGACCTGTTCTCTCAACAAAGGAAATGCTGCTGCTGCTAGTGTGTCTTCATGAGAAACAGATTAGAATTTAGGGATGAAAAGAGGCTTTGGACCCAGTTTGTGTCTCTGAGTACACTTTCTGAAGCAGAGATTAACAAGGCCTGGGAGATAGTACTCCAGTGAAGAAGACATTTCTTTCTAAGCCCCCAAACTAAGCCTCTCCCTGATCCTTCCCTCTCTTACTAACAGGAGGCAGAGGAGGTCAGAACGCATATTAATAGGAAGGCTAACAGGATTATTTGAAATGAAGAAATGCGTTCTGCAATCCTTCCATTAATATGAACAGACAACCAAGAGTCACTAAGCTTTAAAAGAAAAATAGCAAATCAAAACCAAACTGAAGAACTAACCCCCAGGAAATACTGTCAGTAGACAATGCTATTTTATAACAATGGAATACATTAATTATTTTCCTCAAATACTTAATGGAAAAAAAAAAAAACCACAGGCAAGCCATCCAGTTTTTATTCCTAAAAACAAATACACATGCTTAGACTAAAACAAAACAAACACAGCTAAGAGAATCTATGTTCTGGAAAATACCATGCACATAAACATACATGGAAAGAAGGAGCAAGCTGAGATAGGTGTACATGAAGGATCCTAAAACCTGAGACATCTGCCCACCAGGAGCTCCAGAAGGAAAGACATAGGACTCTTGGAGAAGAAAACAGTAAACAAGTGACAAATTATCCCAGAACTGGAGGCACAGTGAGGACAGACAGACCCCATGCTGGAGAGAGAGGCGGTTACAAGTGACTGGACCGGGAACGAGTAGGTACAACTAGATAGTTCATCCATGGTTGATTTTTGTGTGCCAGCAGCCACTGGATCAATTCTCCTCATGCTTAGAGACAATGAACAGTGGTCTGTGTCCAGTCCCAACTAAAATTTACTGCAAAAGAAGAAGGAGTGTTTCACACAGTTTACCCAAGGGCATCCTCTCTGAAAACGGAACTGGGTAATTTGTTCTATCAGATGAACCCAAAAGGGGGAGGGGCAATGTAGGGATTAAAAATGATAGTCAACGAATGACCTCACTACCAAATATCTGATGGTATGCATTTTTTTTTCAGTCCAGAGAAAAATTTCTAGACATTTTCTAAAATCAATATGCTGGGATATACTGTCTTTTCTTTTAAGTGTGTGTGTGTGTGTGTGTGTGTGTGTGTGTGTGTGTACACATGCGTGCACATATGTGTATATGGGTGGAAATGTCTACATCATCTTCAGTTGCTCTCCACCCTTTTTTGGTGTTTTTGTTTGTTTGTGTTTTTTTGAGACAGCGTCTTTCACTGAACCTGCAGCTCAACATTTCTGCTGGTCCTATTTGCCAGTGAGTCCAGGGATCCTCCTGTCTCCACCTCCCCAGCACTGGGATTCCAAGTACATTGATTCATGGCCTGCTTTTTTTTTTTTTTTTTTTTTTTAATTGTGGGTTCTGGAGTAGTGAACTCATGTCCTCGTGTTTACTGAGCAAACGCTTTATGCTCCTCAGCCCTTGACTTTTATCATTTATCAGGGATAAGAAATTGAGAGGTGGAACTTAATGAGGTTACAATGCAAGGGAAGACTATGGCATGGGTAAAAGCAAAGAAAAAGAACCCCTTTGAAAGTTACACAAATTACAGATAAAGAACTGTGTTTAGGAGGGGTTTCCTGAATACCGCTAAGTGAAGCATGAGAACCTCACTGATCCCTATGGTCACTACTTGCCAAAGGCAGCCTCTGAGCACCCGAAATGAGGTTCATCTCAAATGCAATGTGCTATAGGTGTAAAATGCACTTTGGGTTCCAAGACTCAGGTGTGTGGGGGAGGGAACACACGATGTAATCTACCAGTAATTCATGCTATGTACGTTAAAATGATACTGCTTTTTATATTAATACAGCAGGTTAAATAAAATGTTACTAGCATTGATTGTCCCTCTTTTTAATTGTAACTCCTAGAAATTTTTTCAGTTACTTTTGTGATATTCATTCACATCTCTAACCAAGAGTACAAGGAAGTCTAAAGTTTGGAGGGAAATTGGGTGAAGGAGCATTTGGGTGATTCAGGCAAATGTGGGGGATTAAGGGCAACAGCATTTGTAATTGTTTCAAGATACTCAAGTTAAATTTGTGTCTCAAAATAATGTGTGGAGGACGTTTCTCCCTTGAAAAACAAAAGTGAACACATCATAGACATAAGGAAATAGGCCAGAGAAGATTCACTATGACTTCAAATCTGCCCATGAAGAGTTTCGATCACTGAAGGTGAACCCCAGGTGCTGCAGGAACTTCATCTGTATTTAGAATAAATCCTCACTGAGCTGCATCGTCATGGGTTGGCTCTCTGTAGGTTGAAAGGGTAAAAGTCAAGGCTCAAAAATAAGGTAACCTAACATCTTCCTGTCCTACAGACAATCCATTGCAGAACTCCACTGAGAATCTCAGGACAGGACTTGCCTGAGAAGAACCTGGTGCTGATGGGGCAAACCCAATGGAAAGAAATGAAAATGCCCAAGAAAGATGGGGCTTTAAACCAGGCCACCTCTCTTGATAAGTTTTCAATCAAAATGTCCTCAAATGCATGGAGGTGACGCAAGCCAGAGTGAAAATGCTGTGGGCAACATCCTGTTTATAATGCCCCATCTTAAGTACCATGAAACCTGGCACAAAGGCCGTTTCTCTAAAGATGAAAGTGCCTTGGGCCTTAGTGTCTCGTATGTAGACTCTCTATGGCTTGCCTTATCCATCAGTCTGCCTTTGTTTTCTTGGGAGGATCCTAAGGACTTCCTGGCTACCTGACCTTCTCGCTCAGACTGTAGTCTTTTGGGCTTCCACTAGTTTGCATTCTTTCTTAGCACCTGGTTGGGATGTGAGGCTGTCTCCCCTCTTCTACTTCCTTTACCCACTGATCAGAACTAAACATTCCTTCTATACTCTGTCTGATATATTTTGAAAAATATGAGGGGGAAGTAATCTCAGGCTGATCTTTTTTGAGGAGATACATCTATCAAGCAAAGATTGTCATGTCCCCATACTGGATTTTTAAACATTTTCTACTAATTGATGTCTGTTTTACCATACAATGGATGACTATAGATAATAATCATGTATATTTGTCAAAAAGGTAGAATAAATTACTTTAAACTTTTTCATTATAAAGAAATGGTAGCTGAGGGAGATGTGGTGACATGTCTACTTGGAAAGATGAGGCAAGAGGATCACAAGTTTAAGACCAGCCCAAGCAACTGAATAAGACCCTGTTCCAAAAATAAAATGTTCATAAAAGGGCTTGGGAATATAGCTCAGTGGTCTTAGGTTCATGGTGCTCAGTACTGTAGCTAGAGTTTTTCTCTCTGGGTCCCGCCAAGCCCTGGCAGTCCCATAGCCCACTTATAAAATAAACATACAGACGCTTATATTACTTAAACTACTTGGCCATTAGCTCTGGCCTACCATTGTCTAGCTATTACTCTTATACTCAGCCCATTTCTGTTAATCTATATGTTGCCACATGTTCCGTGGCTTTACCTGCTGCCTTTACATGATGCTCCCTGAATGGCAGGCTGGCATCTCCTCCTCTCTGCCTTCCTGTTATCTCAATTCTCTCTGCTAGTCCCGCCTATACTTCCTGCCTGGCTACTGGCCAATCGGTGTTTTATTTATCAATCAATCATCCATATCACAGTACCACCAAAAATAAAGAAAAAGACAAAATGGAAGAAAGGAAATGAAGGAAGGAGAGATGGGACAGGAGGGGATATCTTAGAGTTTCTGTTGCTATAAAGAGACATCATGACCATGGCATCACTTATAAAGGAAAACATTTAATTGAGGTGGCTTGCTTACAGTTTCAGAGGTTCCTTCCATTATGATCATGAAGGGGAGCATGGCAGCATGAAGGCAGATGTGGTGCTGTAGCTGAGGCAACTGACTGTCACATTGAGTGAAGCTTGTCACAGAGACCTCAAAGCCTGCCCCCACAGTGACACACTTCATCCAACAAGGCTACACCTCCTAATAGTACCACTTCCTTTGGGGGCCATTTTCTTTCAAACCACCACACGGAGGAAAGAAGGAAGGAAGGGAGGGAGGGAGGGAGGGAGCCAGGGAGGGAGCCAGGGAGGGAGAGAGAAAGGAAGGAAGGAAGGAAGGAAGGAAGGAAGGAAGGAAGGAAGGAAGGAAGGAAGGAAGGAAAAGAGGGAGAGGGAGTTTCATAAAATGCACTTACCCAGGTTTGGACATTATGCAATATATACATATGTCAAAATCATACACAGTGCTTATTACATGTATAAATATGTACAATTTCTATGTGTCAACTAAAAAGCAAGTTTCAGTGCATGAATATAATTTTGAAGTGGAAAATATTACAGAATTTTTCAAGGCTAACTTATACTTTAAAAAGAAGGAGAAGTGAGGTTATTAATAAATAGGTCAAGCTGTTTAAAATATCCAAGAAAACACAGGTGAAATCTGGTGAGTCCATGAACTGATGAATGCATGTCATACTCTGAAGGTAAGAGTATTGACTTTCTATCACTACTGTAATAAATTCCCACAACAACAAGATTTATTATCCATGGTAATGGAGGTCACATGGCCCAAACATGCTTCACTCAGCTAAAATGGTAGCATTAACAGGGCAGAAATCCTTCTCAATAATCTAGAGTAGAATCCTCTCCCTTGCCCTTCCCAGCTTCTAAAGGCCTCTGGGATTCCTTATCTTGCAGCTCCCTCCTCCAGCTTCGATAAACAAACATGACAACCTCTTGTATTCAGGACCCTCCCATCAGCCTTTAAATAGCCTCTGTGAATATACTGAGCCCACACAATTCATCCAAAGGGATCTCTCCACCTCCAGACCGTAACTTGGTCTCATCTGCAAAGCTTCTTTGCTTTGTATAAACTTAATATTCACAAGCCCTTTGGATAAAGACATGGATATCTTGGGGACCAGTTTTCTCTATCGCAAAGTAAAACATTTATCTTACCTTCATTTTGAAAGATATTTTCTTATGTAGATCTGAAGATGGGTCTTCTCACTTGCCTTGTTCCAATGAGACATTGGTCACTATTCTTGCTTTTATTCCTCAGTATAGAACATCTTTCTCTAGCTACTTTTAAGAGCTTGCCTTTATCATTGTATTTAGACAGGTTGTTTGTATTGAGCCTTGATGTAGTTTTCTTTGATATAATCATCTCCCCTTATAGTTCATATGCCTGAAATTCATTGAGTAAGGGTTGGTATATATGTAGTTTCCATCAAATTTTAGCCATTCTTTCTTCTATATCCCTTTGGGAACTTCTGTATTCCTTTGGGAACATTCGCATGTATGAGATTGCTTAATGCTTTTGTGTAGCTCACAGATGCTCGTTTATGTATGACATACTCCTTTATTTTACTGTTTCCTTTTGGACAGTTTCTCTTTCTAATGTCTTCAATTTCACTAATTTTTTTTATCCATGTCTAACTTATCAACAGCTCTATCCTGTACATTTATCATTTCTCACACATTTTTCTCTCTGGATATTCAATTTGAATCACTTTAATATCTTCTCTGTCTCTACTTACATATTCTTTCTTTGGGTGGTTTGTTGACTTTTGTTTGTTTGTTTGTTTGTTTTTAGAAGGTATCTTACTATGTAACCTAGACTAGCTTCAAACTCAGAATCCTCGTATCACAGCCTACCAAGGGCTGGGCTTCCACGTGCATCACCATTGCCTGGCTCTATTTAATTTTTTAAGATTAATTTGTATGTGTGTGCATGTGTATATGTGCTTGTGTGTTTATATGTGTGTGTATGTGCATGTGTGTGCACGCACATGTGTATGAATGTGTGTGTGTGTGTGTGTGTGTGTGTGTGTGTGTGTGTATGTACATGTAAGTGCAGACACTTGTGGATCCCCTGCAGATGGATTTAAAAGCAATTGTGAGCTTCCCCGTGTAGGTGCTTAGAATTGAACTCAGTCCCTCTGCAAAAGCAGTACATGCTTATATCTCTCCAGCCTCTCCTTACATTTTTAATGGATGGCCAGAAATTGTAAATGATGTGTGCTGAGTGTTTCATATTTTATAACTATTCTTAAACTTTGTTCAGACACAATCAAATCAGTTTTGGAAATAACCTTTTTTGGGGGAAGTCATGCTTTTATGATTTCCTACATGAATACAGAGCATACATAGTATAAGTAAGGTTGGTTATCCTTACTGAATCAGGCAAGACATTCGAATTCTTACTTCTTTGATCAACACAACCCTGTAAAAGCAACAGGAACTGTTCCATAAACTGTTCCAATGGCCTTTTTTCCCAATATGCCTTCTCTGCTCAGGCATCTGCAGCTGGATGGACAACTCTTCATATCACTGGTACTCTGTACTGAGCTCCAGAATGCCAGCTGCCTCTATCTTCCTACGTCTTGTCTCTGTGTGCTAAACTCAGAATCCACTGCCTTCTTAGAAGTCCTTCCTGTTTCCTCTCCCTGCATCACAGCCTGCAAACATCCTATCCTGTGCAGAGGTAATGCCCAGGCTCAACTCGTTAACATCTCATCTCTCATGGATCACTGTCTTCATTGCCAATATACCCTGTGCTTAGGAAGAGGTTATTTCATTCATAGTTCCTGGTATCATTTGTCATTTCCAGTAGAAAATAAATATGGCTGCCTTAGGCAACATCCTGAACAGAAGAAGCACCTCATCCCTTAGCAGCTGCAGGAGATCTTACACGTCTTTTTATCATCTCAAAAATCTTCACATACGGAGACTTTAAAACTTCCCATTGATTTGAGTATAATTCTGTGTGTCTCAAGAGATTAGTCATAAAGGTTTTTTGCCTTGAAAATCCAGAAAGTTGATGGGAACTTTCTAGTGTGAAATACTCTTCTTATTTTGCATCTTAGCAAAAGTATTGTTTAACTTGCACTGAAGTACAGCCACTTCCTTCATCCTATTATTCATCTTCAGATGTGTCAATTAAACACAATCTGTTCACACCACTTAACATCAGAAATCCTGTTTTGACAGTTTAATATCAGCGGGTTCTGAAGTCCCACAAGGCCTTTCATTTCTTTCTGTCCCTTTAGAGGCATCACATGGATATGATTCCAATTTTCACAAGTGAAGAAAAATTATAAGATAATATCTTTTTAAGGAGATAGTTTAAAGAGATCCTGGGTGACTCTTGAAGTCTTTGGCTTCTCCACATGGGTTGTTTGCTTCCATGAAATGAAAGACCCCTGTCTGCAGCTTTTGTATGTTTAGAAAAACATTAAGTGTCAATGTTTTCTGAATAACAAAAGCAAAAATTAAAGTGTCTTCTTATAGCAATGACGCTAACAATCATCTTCAGTCCTCAATATAACCTGGCAATGCTGGGAATAAAAAGCTCCAAGACAAGAGTCCTAGCTCTAAGCTGTAGAGCATCCCTAGCCACTTTTGTGGTAGACCTGAGGCTAGAGGTGTCACAGAAGCTTTAGTGGTGTCTCACACCAGCGGACATGTGAGCATCCTCACCACCTTCATGTATGCATCAGTAGTTCAGGCATTAAATAATCCCAGAGTAGAACCAGGGCAAACCAGTTCAGGAGCTGGGCAAGTGTACACAAGAGTTTGCTCAGAAATTCTGATACAAAGCCATTTCTTCAGATAGTTCACGTTGTAAATAATTGTCTTCTGTGTTGTAAATCTGGTGTACAACTGAGAGATGTGAAGGGAACCTTCTAACTTCTCAGGGCAGAAAGAAAAAAAACTAAACTTCAGTAGGTTTAGTAGAAACTTCAGGGCTTACACAGTGAAATTCTTCCCTAGGTAAGCAGGCAAATGTCCTAAATCATCACCAAGACCATATTCAGCAACCTTCTCTGAACGATTTAATGGCAATTTAATCAATGTGTTTGTTTGTTCACAAGATCCCTCTTCCCCACTTATATTGCATTGTTTCTGTTTTTACATGTAGAATTCTTTGTAATTATGGAGAATTACCCGTATGTGTATTTCACCTGACAGCCATCTTTATGTGAACCAGTCTCCTGGAAGTTTCCCAGAGGAGTATATGTTCTGTTAGATGATCAATGTTTGTCTTGTCCTCTGTGAGCATCTCCAGTGGTTTTGTTCTTTTCCTTGGTATACTGTTGTGTGTCCTCTCCCAGCTGAGTCTCTTGGGACAGGAGGCTGAGGATGTGGCCTTGTGGCCATGGTCAGTCAGCCTTCAGAGGCCTTCCTCTTATTTCCATTCAAGCACCTGGGTACTGTGAATCACAGGGGGAGAGATATGTGTGAATCAAAGCAGCCAAGCCCACTCCAAGGCTGCAATCTTGGGAGCAAGGAACCAGAGAGTCGTGTGTGATGAGGCACAGTAATGAGCTAAGGAGATTAAAGTAATCTCCTTGATATTTTCCCCTGGCATTAGAAAATAAAAGCAGCAAGCAACTAGCATCCAGAAAGAGGAGAAAGGTTTTATTTATTTCGAGATGTGATCTGAGTCATGTTAATTGACTTCAGTCAAATGCTCCCACACATGCCTTTAGAATTCATCTTACAAGCTGACTAATGGCTAACAAGAGTGTAACACAACTCTGGTAACCACCTCTCCGCCATCACAATTTCCTCGTGTCTCTCTACCTGCATGATGCCTGTAATGTCTCAATAAACCTAATAACCAGAATCATCAAGAAAAGTAACAGTAAGGTAGGAGGCCAAAGTTTCTGGAACCACAAGAATTTAGTGGGTACATTAGAAAGTAAATTCAGAAAGTTAGACCAAACACCTAATCAATAAAAATAAAGACAAAGCAAGGTGAAGAAACAGGATACTAGTATCAAGATACTTATGACTAATCTCCAAAAGTTCTTAAAGGATTAATTCATCTTACAAGGTGAATTACACCAGAATTTGATGCCAGACATGTAAGAATTTCTAAAACAAAAACCAAAAAACTAACTCAACTGTATCAGATGGATTCTTAATAGATAGTTTCCAGGACTATTTTTATGTATGTGCGGCCATATATGACTTAATGGTAAGGATGCATCCTGAAAAAAGTGCTCTTGGGTGATCCACCCCTGTGCAAGATATCATGAGTACAAGTACAGCACCAAGTGATGTGCTCTTACCTGATTGCCCTTCTAATGCATGCTGTCAGGGATCCAAACATCATTTTCGTAGCCTATGATTATATTTGCAGACTCCTGTGAGGTAATGCTTTTAACTTTATACTGTAATGTGGTATCTCTGCTAAACCACTGCTGGTCACATTTTTACCCTCTCACTTTCTTCTGGCTGGTGTAGAAAGGTTGGGTGGGCTCTAGTTAAACTGCATTTCATCATAAATATGGGACAGATGTAGAAATACATGAGCTTTCTTAGTTGCTATCTGGGTCTTCCTGAAACAATTGGTTTTTAAATATGAAGGGCAGATAAGGGAACTTCTCACCTGAGCAGTGTTTTGCTTCCAGTTGTGGGACATCCCAACACCTTCTCTCCTAGGCTGGATTCCTCTGTCATCTCTGATCTTTCCATTCTTTGCACATGGATTACTGTTGTTTCTTATAGCTTACTTACATTGACATCTACAAATATCTTTTAAGCTGCTGAACTCTCAAAATTCCCCTCACTATTGTAATGTTACAGTTAGAAAATAAAGTAAGCACACAGTCCTGGCAAGGAGAAGGTGATCTTTGCAGGGTTTATTTTCCTTAAGTTGTGTTAAACAGAAGGTGGGTTCAGAAAAGCCATGGAGCTCACCCATCAGGGTTCAGAGATGGTTCCAGCACTGTAGCAACTTCTCAGCTTCAGAGATGCCTACTAGACCCTGTCACTATTTATGTGTGTGTGCACGTGCATGTGTTTATGAATATATATATATATATACATATATATATATATATGTATATATATACATATTTATGAATTTTCACCAATGTAATCTTCTATGGTAAGATAATAGGATCCTGTGAGGAAAATGGAACCCATGTCTTGTTACTCCGAAGGAATTTAAAACAGGAAATTATTTGCAGAGACTGTGGAAAGAGCTGGTAACAGCAAGAATCCCATTCCACCCTAGCCTGAGACCTGGGGACTTGAGAAAACATTCCCACGACTCAGAACCACAGCCGGGTTACGAGAATTCCAAGGCTTCAAGTGGGTGCTACAGGGCGATGAAGCTACTTAAAGCATGTGGTCCACTCACACTCCTGGAGGCAAAACACATATACATGCATAAAGTAAAATAATAACTCTTTGACAACCTGAATTAATAGCTAAATGTTTGCAAATATAAAAGGAGTTTGGTTTCTAGGATTCCTCTGTTGGATTTGACACTGAAAGCACCTCGGGTTGTAATAAACACAAGTCCAGTACTTCCAGAATTCAAATGGCAGTGATCCAGCTTGAATGGAAAAAAATAGTGGGAATAGAGATTGCAGGAGGAGGTCATTGAGACCCAACCACCCACTCTCCAGCTGCCTTCTCACAGATGCAAGTCCACTCAAAAAATAAACCAAGAACATTAGCCCATTCATCCTGAATGACCTCCTCCTAAAAATGAGAGGAAAAACCTATAAATATTCCTTCAAATTAAAGCAGTGATGTCTAAAAGCATCGTGTCAGAGTACAAATTAAATGAATGCAACATGTTAGGTTTTTTTTCTCCTTTCACTAAAAACTCTGTTAATTTTAGCAATGACTCAGATAGCTTCCGACATCCTTTATTAGCAACAAGTCAGAACCTTTAATTAAGAGCAACTTCGGGGCCATAAAGAAAATGATAGGATTCTCAGAAAGACTTTGATTACAGGTCTGATTACTTTTTAATATTTAACAACTTTATTTCACAACGAAAAACTGCCTTAATGGCTGGATTTGTGGGGTCTGGAGAGATGGCTCAGTGGTTAAGAACACTTGCTGTTCTTACAAGGGACCAGACTTCAGTTCATAGCACCCATGTCAAGAGGCTAACAACTGCCTTTAACTCCAACTCTAGGGGAATCCAGTGCTCTCATCTGGCCTCTGGAGGAATCTACACACACACATGCATGCACACATGCACACACATTCACATACATATAAATGAAACTAAACTTTTTTTAAAATTGAGTTTGTCACTTCTGGTGGATATAATAAAGTCCTTCAAAACCCCCTCTACTGGTTTTATAATGTAAGTAATTAAATTAGGTATTAAAGCATATATTTGTATATATTATCAAATATATGCATATGTGTATATATGATCAAATTTATTTTTGATTTGGCTTGGGAGATAGCTAATTTCTTAATGTTTGACTTCATGTATAAAATACTAACTTTTAATTAATTCATCAGTTCTTGTGGAAACATAAATTGGTATATTATTGAGTCTTTGGGTTTATCTGATCTGATAATTACTAAGAGCTTGGTTAGCAAATGAACCAAGCCTCATATTGCATATCAGTCCCCCATATTATCAGACTTAGTTATTCATGTATCAGAGGAAATCCACAGATTTGGTTATATAACTGGCTATGCTTAGGGCTAACAGTCAAGGAAAATGTAACTCTGGTGGCTGAAGGTTATTATTTCTCATCCTTTTAACACCAATTATGAAAGCAACATAATCAAGAAATAAAAGTGAATAAAGGACCCAAGGCCATAAGATCCTTAGCCCGAAAAAAAATATTGACATTAAATACACTTACTATAGATTTCTCCTTAGATCAAAAACATTACTAAGTATTAAGATTCAGGTTTAGAATCTACAGGATGACTTTAGCAGTTAATTCATGAGGGACACAGTTCACAGCTCTAAACCTAAGAACTGCCATGCTGTGGAGATATGAAGTACACAGACCCCTCTGAAAATATGGGCTCTGGCCACCAGCATTGCATTTTTAAATTAGCAAATAGAACCAGTTAGAAAGGAGAAGACAGGGGAAAAAAAACAGACTGTGGAGTGTGTGGTTTGAATCTGAGTTCATTCTGCATGCCAGGTTTTCTCAAGCATGGTGTATGGCATTCCCTACGGTGGGTTGTCATCTGCCTTCTGCCTTTCCATGGGTTGACCAGTTCTACTGATCTGCAAAATTACAAAAGGCATAATCCTGTGGCCAGCCCTGCCAGTGGAATTCACATGCCAGGCCTGGAATGAGCACATCCCTTTCATAGTAGATAATCTCCACCTTTGTATTTTATCACCGTTCAAACCTGGGCATGAATAACCTCTTTGATGAGGCCAGAATCCAAATAATCTTTCACCACTAAGCCTCTGAAAACCAGCCTTCTGTGAAGCACAGCTTCCAAACACCCAAAACTCAAGTCTAGCCTGTTGCTCTTTTGTTTGTCTGTTTCCCCATTTCTTTCTCAAAGCTACCTATTTGTCAATTTAGTCTCTGTGATTCTTGAAAAATGAGAGAGGTATGCAGATTTAGAAAGGGAAGATGATAAGACCTGGTGAACTTTAAGACAGAAGATTGACCTCAGAGAACTAAATCATAGGAAGCAGGTGTGAGATAGAAACCTGAATGGAAGCAAGAATGAACATAGGAACTGATTTTGTTTGAAGTGAATGGGAAGGTGAGAAATGAGAGCCCCATGACTTCGCTTCAGCAGCTGCATCATGAGCTAGTGTCAGCAACAATAGCCAGAGAATGTCACTATTCCTGATTCCCATCCTTGGCCCGAAGCTGAGCCCTACTGCCTGGTGCGTCTTGTGCCACACTCTAACTCTAAACACTACCAGTATTTAGATATGGGGAGAGGGGGTACTTCATTCTCCAAAACCAATAAATTCAATAATAATTTTTAAATACTGTTTTGATTTAAGAAACATCTATTGTGTCTTCTGTCTTAGTTCCTGGCCAGAGTGAATTTCTGCATCTAAGCAAGAAAAAGCCCAGAGCATGGTATCAGGCTGGAACTGGCTTTGGGCTGGCTCATTCACTGCAGAGTCTTTGCATTTCATCCCTGTGCTCCTTTCATTCATTATCTTTGGAGTAAGGGGAGGCTGATACCGTAGCCCTTTCCTAAGGAACATCACCCTTTCAGGCCTAACAGATTTGTTCATCTTTCCTGGGACCCACTTCCAAGGCCAGACATCATCTCTGGAAACACTCCCCTCTGTCCCCATGCCCTTCCCACAGTGTTGATACTCTATGGTATTCCTTTCCAGATTAGGGATCACAAAATAGACGCAAAGCTCAGCTTCCGTAATTGGGAGCTTTCTTCAAACACCAGCCCTTCTTTAACATCTGGGGCTGGCAAGATGGCTGAGCTGGTAGAAGCAGCTGCTGTTTGCACAATCTGGACAGTGTGACTTCCATCTTCAACCCTCTGAACCCATGTAAAGGTGGAAGGGGAGAACCAGCTTCACAGAGTTGTCCTCTGACCTCCACAGGCATATTGTGGCTTGCTTATTCCTGTACAATCACATCCAAGCATGCATACACACACACACACACACACACACACACACACACACACACACACACACACACACACTTTTTTTTAAAGATTTGACCTCCCATCCTCAGGTTCTCCATACATTGGAATGTCTACAATACTCAGAAGGGTGATCTTAGATTATTTTGCATTACTATAACAGAGTACTACAAACAGGCTAATATATAAAATAATATAAATATGGATAATATTCTTTACTCTGTGTTGTTATGCCAATTTATTATACATCTAAATAAATTATAAATGATATGTTTATGATTATATATGAATATTTAACACATTTAATTAAATGTGCATATATACTTTTCATGTTCTGGAAAATGGGAAGTCCATTCTGAAGATGCCAGCATCAGGACTGGAGAGATAACTCTGAAGTTAAGGGTCCTTACGGCTCTTGCAGAGGACCTGAGTGTGGTTCCCAGCACCCACTTTTGACAGCTCACAACCACTTGTAATTCCAGGGGATCTAATGTCTTCTTCTGACCTCTGTGGGTACTTATTCTTACATGTACATAATACCACTGTTCCTCCACAAACAAGTATACATTAATAAAATAAAAATGAATGTTGAAAATTCCAGCATATGACAGGAGCCTTCTTTCTGCATTATCCCATGACAGAAAGCAGCAGGGTAAAGCAGTAAGTAAGAGAGGATAAAAAAAGGCCAAAGTCCCTTGTATACAACTCACTCCCAAGATAATACTATTAATTCATTCTTGAGGGCAGAACTGTCTTGAACTGATTACTACATGAAGACCCTACCTCCCAACACTGTTGAATTAAGGATCAAACCTCCAACACACAAACCTCAGGAGACACATTCACTCATAGATGGTTGTTAAAGAAATCCAATGGGGAACTGTACTGAGCTTGCTTGGCTACAGTGCCTTGTATATGGCAAAGCCACTCACTAAATGCTAACATCTGAACACTGAGAGCCACTAGCCAACATTAAGATGAAATAGGATCATGGTTTGAATCCAAAACTCATGTTGTCTCTTTCTTATGAAATACCTGAGGCCTGAGGGTGACGCTCAGTTGATAGAGTGCTTTTCTAGTATTCACAGAGCCCAGCGCCCATAAACCAATCGTGGTGGCACACACCTATAATATCTGCACTCAGGAGTTCAAGGTCATCCTCAGCTATATAGAAAATTCAAGGACAACCTGGGATACATGAGAACCTGCAAAAAAAAAAAAAAAAGAGGAGAGGGAAGAAAAGAGAAAAAAAGAAAAGGACCTGAATTTCATCTAAGCTTCATCATCATGTGGAATTTTCTCTGGGACTGTGAAAGAGCCCCATTTATAATGCTAAATGTCTTCCAGAAAAAAAGTGAATGTTATTTATGTGTTTAAAAAAAAAAAGCCACTGCTGTTAATTAGAAGAAGTGATACTGGAGGCAACTCTTCGTAAGGAGAGGCCATTTCTTGCTCTGAACCCTGGGAGTCTCCCACGCTTCTCATCATATAGCCTTCCCCTTTGCTCTTTCTAGAATTCTCCATCTTTAGACTCTAGGAATCAGCCTTTCTCAACTTACTCTCCTCTGGCCTGTTCTGTTTTTTTATTGAATTCTTAAGGCTCATCCCTCTTCCTCCCTCCCTCCCTCCTCCTCTCCCTCTCTCCCTGCTCCCTGTCCTCTTTTCCTCCCTCCCTTCCTCTCTTTCCTCAAGGCCCTACCAGCATCTCAGTTTGGGCCGTTCGTTTCCCCTGAGTGTGCTCACACACCCTGCAACCAGAGCTCTGGAAGCCAGGGTTCATTCCTCCCTTGACTTGCTGGACTCTTGACTTGCCTCCTTGGCTTCCTGGGGTGAACCCCACACTCTACAGTACAGACAGTTGGCCCAACAGACATCACACTTTTGTCTTACAAATTCCTTTTACATCGCTGATTGTCTGACTTGCTAGAATTTGATCATTCTGCCTTTGATTTTGTTGTCCTTTGAAAACAATCCAGCAGATGAATGCATAATAAGTCAAACAAGGAGGAAAACCACCATTCTTCCTTCACTGTCTGCAGCTCCCCACTATGAAAGAATAAGGGGTTCATTGGCTACAACCATGTTCTTTAATAGACTAGGCACTACCTCACCCCTCAGCCCCCCACACACCCCACTGTGGAAATTTTTCAATTTCTTACAAAAGTCAGGAAATAAGACATTATTTGACTGACTTAAATTCATCTTCTCATTGTGTGTACTGTAGTTTGTTTTGTTTTTTTAAGATGCTGTGAAAAGACCAGACAAGGTTTCAAAGCCAGGTGATTTTCCAGAACTTTGCATGAATAAGAAAGGATGATTTATGAAAAAAAGCGTGTAATCTTAGGACAGACTTATCTCTTTAAAGATACTTCTAAGGTTGCTTGCAGTGCCAACATTTGATTTCGTAAGGACCAATTTCACAGGACTTGATTTTAACTGAACCAGGTGTTACTTATTTTGATTAAAATGATTGCTTTTCACACCTCTCCACTTAGAAGGGAAGGAAACCTAGCGAAGAAAAGAATCATCCAAGGCAAACAATACTTTCCTTTCTTCACACCCTTTACTACGGCAGTTCTGAGTTCAAAGACTGACTTCAAGGGTTCCAGTTAACTAGCATAACAAATACCCCAAAAATGGCCAACTTAAGATAACAATAATCATTTATTAACCCCAATCAGGAATGGCTTATGTGGGTGTTCTGGCCCAGTGTCTCCTGATGCTGCAGCAAAGATGTGCATAGGAATACTCTGAGATGGTTAAACATATAGCTGGAAAAATCATGGTAGCTGTTCTCAGGAGGTCTCGGTTTCTGACTGTCCTCAGGCCTTTTTTCTGAAATGTATGCTCTATCCCACATTTTAAGCATATATTCCTTTATTGGTATATCTAGGTTATGACCACATAGAATGACTTAGCTCCTCTTCCAATCCCTCCTCCAAGTTATCAGTGACAAATATGGTGTAACTAGAACTCCTCATTACCACCTTTTCTATCAGTATACATCTAGGTTACCTTCCTCTTGGCCTTTGTATGTTCATTCTTGTATTCTGATGTATTCTCACCAGGAACAAGGATGGCAGTGTTACAATGTGAGTCAGATCACACCATCCATTCACTCCAAGGTTCTGTCTGCCTCATGACATTCTTCCAGTAATACCAGAGTCTCCTCTTGGAGTCCAGAGTCTCACATGGTCTGATCCCATGGATCCTCACTTCTGCTTCACCCATCCTTTCTTGAGTGCACTGCCTGTGCTAACCTCTTTAACTGCACCCATGAGTATTAATTGAACCAACGTTTTCTGCCAGACATTCTCCTGGTTTCCCAAAGTATAGTGGTGAATTAAGTAGAAATAGGTCTCCTCCATGAAGCATGTATTCTCATGACCCCCGCAAACGCATCATACATACCAAATGCTCAGAGCTTTGCAGCAGCTCCTCCCTTGCCAAAAATGTTATTCCCCAGGTTTTCATGAGTGCCACTCCCTAACATCACTTAGCTCTCCAAGAGGCATCTACCCACTTCTCCCTGTGCCCAGCTGCGTTTTCCCTCAAAATACCTCCCCTGCCTGATACTGCACAGTTGTCTATGAATTCCAAGATCTTCTATTAAATGAGAATTTCTAGTGATTAGATAAGTCCCAAATTGTGAACCTTTTCATATCTATGCAAAATGTTGTGAGAACCTTAGTCAGGTGTAATGATGCAGTCTTTTGATCTCAGCACTCAGGAAGCTGAGGCAGGAATATCAACTGTTTGGTGTCAACCTACCTGACAGTGAGACACTGTCTTAAGAAATAAACCATTCGACATACTGCCTTAGCTCCAACATCTGATTTGTTGTTTCAGAACCACAATGATCTTAGAAGCGACAGCTATCATATACTAGCCACTAAACTCTTTACAACTGTATATATACAATCCTATATCTATACGGTACAGTTTCCAAAACAGAAGCACAGAAAGCCAAAGTAGCCTGTTACTGGGGCTCACCTAATGAATATCAGATGATAATGAATGTGGTCTATTGCCTTTCTGAAAGCTCATATAAAATAAATATGGGTTGGGGGGTCTCCTGTGCATGCAAGGTATCAGCTTTGATGTGTAAATGTTGTAATTACATCCTGTTACTTTGGGTGAAGCTGATTTGCACAGCCAAATTTGGTGACTTACAGTTTATCACTACATCTCAGAGCTGGACATGTTGGGTATCTAAATCTGGGTGTGTAAATTGCTATTATATAAGCAGGAATTGCAAAGAGGCAAAGTGACGACATGTAACATCATGACTCTAGAACATTCTCTTCCCTTCCTGCAACTGTTGTAAAAGCTGCCCTCTCCAAGGCATGCTGTGTTTCAATTTCCATTCAGAGCTCATTCCCTCCTTGAATCACATGCTTCCTTCTGCCTCCTCTGAGAGTTCTCTGGAAACTAGATCCTAACAGGAGCCAAGGAATGAGTCAGAGATGACCGATTCCCAACACCTACACAAGATGAGTGCATCTCTCCCCTTCTTACCTGGATTTCAGCATGCCAAGAAGGGCATCTTAGTGGGTCATCCTTCCTTTTTCTTTGATCCTGGGCAAGCCAACAGTTGCCACATCATCCAGTATGTGCCTCCAGCTTGTGAATAGTTTATAGATACTGGAGTGCTAGAACTTTCTAGAGTGCTATTTAAGTATTATAAATGGGTATTTCATTCATTTGTCCACTCATTTGTTCCTTGAAACATCCTACTTAAATATTTACAATAGACAAAAAAAAATTCTATAAAACCAGACAATGGAGCTTTACCTTGGGGCATTTGTAATAAAATATAATAGATCTTAATCTTTATTTCTGACACTATAACAGAATACCCAAAACTGAGTGATTTATAAAGAATTGAGGTTTATTTAACTTGTGGTTCTGGAGGCTAGGAAGTCAAAAGCATGGCTGACATTTGATAAGGACCTTCCTGCTGCATGGTAAAACAATACAGGTCATCACACAGTAAGGCAAATGGTTAATGTGAGTGTCCATTTTCCTACAAAACCTCTAGTGCCATTATTGGAAGCCCTACTCTCTTTTCTCATTACTTGTAAAAGATCCCATCTCCAAATGAAGTGAACACATGAACTTCAGAATCAAGTGTCCAAGGAACAAACTTTTGGAGGAGGATGTTTAAGCTATAGCTGGCAGAAGTGGATACAAATCGCCACACCATGGTGTTGTTAAAAATGATGTCAAATAAATGCGGAATGTGAAAGTACTTGGTTGGACAACACTTCCTTTCCCAGTGACCTCTCTTTCCTGGCGAAGGATCTACTGAGATGAATTGGATGATTAGAAGTTAAATATATGGGGGAAGGAAATGTTCAACATCAGCCAAAAACATCATGATTACAGGGAGGGAAAAGAATTTGTTATCACTAGAAGGCAAACTGCATGCAAGAAGTCAGTTGGACAAGGCCAGGTCAAAAAACAGCGTCTGGTTTTCTGACTGACATCCCTTGTTCTCAGCCTTGAGTCCTACAGCAGATTCCCACCATTGTGAAATATGTCTTGGAAACCCAGGTAGTGCCCAACTGTCAATGGTTTGCTTTAGACATTTTTGACTTACAAAGGTGTGAAAATAACCACATTAGATAGAAACTGTCCTTCCATTTTGAATTTAGATCCTGTCCCCATCTAGCAGTGTGCTCTCCAAGCCTGTGGCTGATGCTGTGCAGTGGCAGTGAGCCTCCACTCCCAGGCAGCAGAGTGGATCACCAAAGGAAATAAGGAAATAACCATACTTTACAGTGATGCAATGACTAAGCTAGGATGTTCAGTAGGCTAGGGGGGTTGTATACTATGTTCAGTTGATAAGAGAGTCATGGGGGAACAGACCTCATGGGAAGTGAGAAAAACCACCAATATTGAATTGTCTATATAGAGTTGGGCTTGCAAAGGAAAAACAGCCACTGTGGTGGGGAAGCAGATGAGTCTCCAAGTGATTCAGGCTATGCTCCTTCAAGCTGGATTAGGACTCTGCAAGATAGTGGGCAGAGAGGGCGGGGGCTCTTTTTGTTGGTGTCATCAATGGAGTGGATAAAGAAACCCAAGATGGAGATTTGATGATGACGTATGTAGGTTTTGTATAAAAATCAAACATTTCCTTTATCTTGAAGAAAGACACCACCCTAAACCCTGACAGAAAAAAAAAAAAAAAATGACAGAGAGCAAAAGACTTAGTCATTGGAATAAGCACTGGATTAGATTCTGCTTTCTAAGCACTGGGCATGACAGTCCTCATCTAGAATGCCCCCAAGATTCAGCTTTCCGTATTTACATAGCTTTAATACACTGTCGCTGTGTACACCTGCTAGCTATAATGCCTGTGCTATTGTCATTATCATCTTCATTACTTTGAAAGGGAGGGAGAGGCAGGAAAGAGCAGCAGATGGACCACTGCACATGTCTCGTTGGTGATGAGGAAATTCTGTCTAGTTGAATCACCAGCCCTAAATTGTTACAGTAACCCAATACTTCTATACACAGCAAAACCCAAAATACTCACCTCTGAGGCTGACTTGAATAAATCCTTCTCATTCCAATCGGCCCACTGCTTCCAGATTAGCATCTCTTAGGTCCTGCTGTCCTTTCATCTCTCTGTTCTAGAATATTTGCCTGCTTCCCATTAGCTACAGAAATAAAAATCCCAACACATTCCCTAACCTTCAAGTCTCGGGCGTCAGCACAGTGTTTTTCCATTTTACTCTTTTGCTCTTTCTTCCCAAGGCAACAAGGTAGAGTTGAAATCTCATAAGACCTATAAAATGAGACTATTCATACCTGTCTCCTCCATTTCACAGGTGGTGAGAACCAAATGAGATCATGCCCATGGAAGTGTTTTATTTGTTTAAATGATCTGTAAAAGATTAAAAGACCTCACATTCCTCCACTTGGGCATCTATCTGGGACCTGCATTCTGTCAGGGAACTGTATCTTGTTGCCATCACAACAGTAACTCAGTCAGAGGGATGTTTTGTTCCAATTTCAAAGATTAAAAGAACCTTGGGCAGAGCAAAGTGAAGTCACTGCCCCAAGGTAAACAGCTTTCAGCAATGGAGGAGGTATCTTTTAAGAAGATCCCCCCCTCCCCCTACATTTCAGCCAGGTTGATCTAGACACCGCTCTGGAGACCCTGTTGTCCCTTCTAGTTACTCAAATTTCATCCTCCATCCATAGTCCTGCCTTTCACCTGCCCTGGCTGTGCCTATGTCACACAATCATTTTCACTTCCCCCAGCCAGGAAATCATGGTCTTGATAGCATGAAAGATCCTTTGTGTTATCCTCTGTTATTACTCTTTATTTTAAAAGCATTGCTTTGTATATGTCCAACTATAATGTCATCAATAAATTCAAGTCAGAGATGATGCCTGTTGCATAATGTTAGAGTCTTTTGTCTTATCAATCCCTCTTGCTCTATTACTATCTAACCATCCCTCAGCATCAACATACAGTAGCTGTCCCTAGACATTTAACCATTCATTCACTAAATGAAGAACTAGTGACTCAATGCTGCTGAGTCTGAAGAGTCTCATCCTTGTCTCTTCCTCATGCCTTCTCTCTAGGGAGCCTCCCAACTTGTTTCTTGCCTTTAAAGCATTCTTTTCAGGCCAAGAACCTTTAGGGAAATCCCCACAGTCTAGGATAACCATCATGGCTATGGTCACTAATGAAATCAAATGAATGGAAATAAATGCCTGCACTTTGTGTTACCGTTTCTTCTCAGTAAATGTTTTTAGAGACTCGGCAAAGGAACTAAGTAAAACTGATGCCTAACTTAGAAGATCGACTGAGAGAATCAGCCTTCCTTATAAGGCTGCTGCTTTCTGAATACAGTAGAGGGATCAAAGCCATCAATTAATGTTTAAGAGACCACTTGACTGCTTCTAATGGCCTCCAGTGACCAGCAGCACAGCTACCTGCTGATAGCTTCAGACTGGGGTGTCTGTAGAGGACTAAAGGGGAAGATTCTTCTTCCTTCTAAAAGACAGTTGACTTGATGGGTACAACAGTGTTACAGTATTCTGTTACTCTATGTTCACTGGACATAAAGGAGAGTAGTGACATAGAAAGACCACAGCCTCTGAAGTTGAAAGATTAAGATCCATCAAGCCCCTACCACATGCCATGTGTCCCTCAGTTCTGTATGAATGGAAGGCAGATTGCAAACACAAAGGGGTCTGAGACAAGGTCCATCCATACCATGTCTTTAATCCCTGTCCCAGAGAATTCCAAACACAAAGGATCAATAGGCAGCCTCCCTGAGGGTCAGACTTTCCAAACATAAACAAAAGCAGTCCTCAAGAGTAGACTTCTGCCCAGATGTATGCTGCTGTGTTATTTTTCCTGCTCCCAGTTGCAAACCTAGAGAGAAAGACTGACATGAATAACAAGGACCAGCAAGAGACTGGTCCTTCACAAATTTTGAATGAATCAACCTTGAAGTCTAAGTTGACTGTGAAATTACCAAAAAGGTTATGAGAAGAGAATCCAAACTTCTTAGTAGAAATAGGGTCTTGAGGGTAGATGAAGTTAAGATATGGATGGAACGTTCCCTTTCCACTACCTAAGTCATGACTAATATCTGACCTCTCCATGAATTTGATTACTGTTTCATTCATTTTTTTCTCCCAGACTATATTCCTCACAGTGGTAGAGGCCATCTGAATTTTCCTCTCATTTTCCCCCTGAGCTCTGAGTTCAGTGAGTCCACAATGGAATAAGAAGGAAGGGTGCTAACACAAAGAACATACATAGCCTCTGAAATTTAAAAAGTCGGTTCCATCAAATATTGACTCCCAAGGTCAAATGTGTCCCAGT
Organism: Onychomys torridus; assembly: GCF_903995425.1. NCBI lineage: Eukaryota > Metazoa > Chordata > Mammalia > Rodentia > Cricetidae > Onychomys > Onychomys torridus. The sequence goes on from NC_050465.1 coordinate 25,272,482, forward strand.
TGAATCTAAGGGAGATTGGACATGTTTCTGTAACAAGGAGAGCCCACATGGACAACACAATACAACTTCCATCTCCTTCTTCAGTCCCATCACTAGTCTGCTCTTTGAAAACTCCTATGGTAGGAATTAGCTGCATCCAGTCTGTCATGCCTGACTTTCCTGCTATATCTCAGTTGTGTGTTTTCCAAGATGAACTGATGTTTTTCTTCTGGTTTGATTTCTAATTATCTGTGTAGCAGTTGATGTGTTTCTAGCCAGTTAGTGCCTAGCATGAAGTGTTCAGATCATTGTAGGATGAGTGTGTAGGAATAAGAGGAGCCATTTCTAAAGGAATTTTGAGTATTGGCCATGTTCCTATTTCAAATTCATACCTTTGATTCTATTTTTAACTGTAAGATACACTTGGCAGACACCAGACTTATCTCTTCCAAATGGGGCCCTTGTCTGCACTTCCCTTTTCGCAGTCAATACTTCACTTTGTCATCAGCCACGCCCCCTTTTGGTCACATGGGAAGCACAGGAAGTGGAGGAGTTGGCTTCCTGGTGACAGCAGGGCCTGAGCTGTTCCCTGGGGTGTTTCTGCAGCATTCCCTCTTGGGAGCTGATATCACAACTTTATTCTGGCACTAGCCTTGTGGGGGTTGTTCCCATCTGCCGCTGAGCTGCAGAGGATGCACACGAGCACTTTTTGTTTATATGATTGGCTGGGACTCTGGAGGGGGCAGAAATGCACAAGAGAACTTTTTGACTCCTGCAGTCTGTGGGAGGTGGAATGTCATGAATTCCTGGGCCTGGGCCTTAGCTGTTCACTAGCCTAGCAACCACAAGATGCCATGACAGCCTCTGTCTCATGTGGGCCTTGCAAAATTGGAATCAACATGCTTTTGATCCAGCCACGTGTATGGGTCCAGAAAACACCCTTATTAAGTAACTTCTATACACTTTCAGGCAACCTTTCCTTATCTGTGACAGGGCCTATGGGTGTCTGTAGTGTCTCATGGCAGCTCTCATTCTGGGAGAAGTGCAGGTAAAAAGGTAACCCAGGAAGGAAGAAGGAAGGAACATGCAGAGAAGAGATTGAGGACACATGTCCATGCCTGCAGAGTCTGTAAGATACAGACTAGCACCGTAGCAAAGGCTCAATGAGATGAGCCACAGTAGAAGCAAAGGTGTTGTAAGATGCCACAAATGTGAGCTACCAAATGCCTGACTGGGGTTTGTATTTATCATCTGACCTTTAAAAATCTAGTCATCCTTAACTAGTCTTAACTGTTACAATAATTAACTTGTATTTAAAAAGAATCCTCTATTATAAAGGTCCTATTAAGCTGCTCTTCCAGTGTGTAGGAAGGAAGATGTTGGGATCTTCTGATGATTTGAGCTGAAACAAGTGACTGTTCCGATTCTGCCCCAAGACATCATTTCCCATGCCAGATAGATTTCAATAGAATTACCTCCTACATAAGTAGTAATCAAATATCAATTGATTATTTAATTACAAACAGACTCTCAGGTTCTGCCTAGTACTATTGAGACAGTCTGGAAAAGAGCCCAGGAATCGAGATTTGAAGTGTGTCATAATTTATTCCAAGGCATGCCCATCCTTACAAATGACTCTAATAGTTTCTCATCCCTCAGCTATGGTCCTCAAAGAGGCTAGGTGCTCAAAGAGAAAGCAGGTGGCTTCTGATTTCCAGGCACACCCTCCAAATGTGTAGGACAGGGCCCTGTGAAGGGCTGCTTCCTGGAGTTCCATTAGCATAATGGGACAGAGCCAACTTTGATGAAAAGGCTGTTCTTTTCTGTTTGATGCCATCTCCCAGGCCTGGAGCTTGTGTCCTTGCTGTTCATGCAAAGCAACATAGTGACTGCCAGCTAGATGCGGTGCAGTCAGCGTGAGCTCCAAAAACAGGATGTTGGTGGCAAGTTGAAACTTCATGGAATGAATGAGCAGGCAGAGGCAGAGATCAAGTCATGGGGTAGCCCGTAAGCTCAGCATAGTGATTGCCTCCAGAAAGCTTGAAGCAGCCTAACGGTCACTTTAGAAGAAGGGTAGGCAGCAGAGAAAACGGTAGTGACAAATAGTTGGTCCCCTGATCAGATACTAAGAGGGGGGGTGGGGTCGTTTAAACAAGTTTGGCACAGTGTGAAAGCATGGTGGGCCATTTCCAAAACTATCTCCAGCGTCTCCGTTTCAGGGTGCTTCAAGGGATGCTAACAAGTCCCACTGTTCTTCTGCACCACAGTACTGTGTATTTGCTTACAGATGTTTAGAGAAAGAAATATCCAAGTGTTGTCTACTCACGTCACACACTTTAGTGTCGCTGCAAGACAGCTCCTGCCCCCCCCCTCAGCCGATCCTTATGCTTCTGTCCTTTCAGATTCCTGGAAGAGGTAGGGACAGAGGGACCTAATTCTAAGGCTACCACCTGTGCCACAGGCCATGGTGTCCAGGGAAGCACCTGTGTTAATGACATCAGGGTGAGACTCATTCACTTTGTTAATGACAGACAACTACCAAGCTGCACCCCCAGGAGCTGCCTACACAGGCTCTGCACCTCAGTCCCCCTCTCAAGATGTTTGAATGCTAAAAATGAACTAATGCAGGCTTCTAAAACAGGCTGCTCCAAAAATGGCCTCAAGAAACAGGAGTGATGATTTCATACAAGAGTATTTTGAAACACAAACCACATGGGAAAAGATTTGCTTTGGATGTGAGAGAAAGGGGCTTAGCACAGCGCCAGGCATATAGTAACGACTCAGTCTGTTTTACTTATTGTTGTCGTCACTAAGACCGAGCTTTATATGCATCAATAAGAAAATAGAGAAAAGTGTTCACAGGCACACAATTCACAAAAGGAGTGGCTCATGGAACATCAAGTCATGTATTCCACAAAAATCAATAAGCTATAAATTAAAATAGCTGAGCACCATTTCCTCCATAGAACTGGCCATGTTTTGTTCCCTTCTGGCCAAAGTGGTGCCCAGAAAATCCTCAAAAACCAGTGCTGGAGAGATGGCTACCTTCATAAGGTTCCTAAATTAATGCAACAAGAGTCGGAGTTCCAGAATGTTCACATAGAGATTGGCATAGGAATTCCACTTCTAGATAGCTCATTCTAAGGGACTGAAGAGTGTATGCAAATACTTGTCTAAACAGAGTTTCTCACATCGTTTTCTGAGAAAAAAAAAAAACTGGGTAGAATACATAAGGTCATTTGTTTATGATAGAAAATGAAGAGTCACTGCACAGAACTTGATGTTCAACAGAGAGAAAAAGTGTGACTCATAATCCTTTTTCTCTGTCTAAAATATATATATAAAGGGCTGGGGAGATAGCCCAGTTCAATAAAGTGTTTGTCATGCAACTATGAGGACCTGAGTTCTATTTCCAGCAATTTCTAGAAGTAGGGGCATTTATTCCTAATACTAGCCCTGAGGAGGCAGAGATAGATAGATCCCTGGGGCTCACTGACCAGCCAGCCTATTCTAATCAGCAAGCCACAGATTCAGTGAGAGACCCTGCCTGAAAAAACAAGATGGATGGCTCCTGGGGAACAATACCCAAGGCCTTCACATGCACACACACACACACACACACACACACACACACACACACACACACACACATCTGCGCATAAACACATATATACACATACCATATGGATATAATATGTTTGCATAGCTCCATCCTCCCCCAGAGAGAAATATATAAAGAATGGGTGACACAACAATGCTTCTTGCTGTCTTCCAAACACCATACTTGGACATGAGGTGGCTTCTGAGAGCCCTTTTGATATGTGTTTACATTAGAAAGCCCCAAATGTAGCTTTGACTTTTGAACTGTAAACCCTAGGGTTGAAGGCTTCTGTCTTCTGATTCAGAAGCAGTGAAATGACCTGAAGACCCTGCTGGAATGGCCAGGACTGTGGAGGCCATTCATTCAAATTCATGTCACATCCAAGAAGACAATTGGTTATACTTCATTAACCTTCAAGGTCTTGCTTAGATTAGGTAAGCAACCTCACTTTTCTCTGAAATTCCTTCCATCAAAATAGAATTATACCCCATAAAAAAAAGACCTCATCTTTTTTTTTTTCTGGTGTAGAAACTACATGGCATAACTGAGCAGAGTGGGTGAGGACCTACTCCCTGTAGCTAGATTGCCTATGTTTAGCCTGGGTTTTAAGACTTGCCTGCAGCTTTGCTGTGAACATGTCTCTTCTCTCTAGCTCAGTCTCTTCCTCTGTAATAGGGAGGAGGATTCCTGTGTGTCCTACATAGCACTACCAAGGTTACATGATCAAATGCATCTGGACTCCTTGCAACTATGCCTGGCACATACTAACCCTAACTGTCATCATCATCTAATTATTATTTTATTCTTATTAGTGCTTTTTTAACTTTTTCTCTTAATCTGTTCTGAAAATAATAACTTAAAGTGGTTTGTTCCCATCTCTTGTTTTGAAAGCTCTTCAGAAGTACAGTGATTGGTCCTAATTTGACATATTCCAAGAGCCCCAGTGTATACCTTCAACCACAGAATACAGAGCCTGTATATATGCACTGTGGTGCTTCCCACAGTTGACTTGAAAACTGAGACAGCTAAATGACTTTGGGTGGGTACTGTACACAGAATGACACACTTGGGGAAGGGACGGGTCAGACAGATGGTGGAGCAAGACCATGTGACATTTCACTGTGCTTCTCAGAGCCACATCAACTTCAAATTCATGATTTCAGGACTTTCTTCACTCAACATGTTCAGACAGGGGTGTACTGTTGGCAACAGAAACTGTAGAATATGAAGCCACAGGTAAATGTGGGCCATTGTATTTTTTAAAGAGAATTACAAAACAAACTTTCAGCATGGCCACTAGAAAGATAAATGCATCTCTGTGTTCAAATACTCTTGTAAGCAAGGATGCTTACAGACTGACCTGACACCTTAATGGCTGAAGGGAATGATCAAGGGTCTTGTTTCACAAACCACACACTGAGCTTCTTGAAAGTGAAAAACCAAAAGATGAAACTCGAATGTTAAATGATCTTTTCATTAAAAAACCCAGTACCAGATATTGGGGTAAATCCTGAAAGATCAGAGAGACAAAGGAACAAGTCACAGCCACTACCTCTTACCTCACCAACTCCTCAGCCGATAGACCTCTAGCCAAATGAGCTTCCTCAGCCTAAAAGACTCCAGCAGAAAAAGCCTCTAGCTGAAAGGGGCTCTTCCACCAAAAGCCTTTAGTTCCTGTCTCCTCAGCCTTATACACCTTTCTCCACCCAGCCATCACTTCCTGGGATTAAAGGTGTGTGCTTCCCAGTACTGGGATCAATGGTGTGTGTCACCACTGTCTGTCAGCCAGTCTAGTGGCTGGTTCTGTTCTCAGATCTTTAGGCAGATTTTATTAGGGTACACAATATATCACCTCAAAAAGACACTGCTGTCATTAGAGGGATACACAACTACCTTGAGTGTCCAGAATGGCTAGGGTTAGGGTTAGGGTTTGGGTTAGGGCTAGGGTTAGGGTTAGGGTTTGGATTTGGGTTAAAATCAGAAAAGAGTAGTTAGTGCAGACAGAAGGCCAGGAAATAGGAAAAGAAAGTTAGAGCCATGGGTGCAGTATAATCTATTAAACTCCACAGAATATAGAAAATCTGCAAGCAGTCTGAATGCTAGCCATTCGGATTTGAAAATTTTCCCCAGCAGATGAGTATCAAGGTCTTTTACTTTAGAGCGTGCTAGTCAGATAACCTCAGCCGTAGGGAAAATAGAGTATTTTAATAGGGACGAATGCTTTTGTTGGCACATAGGTCCAAACAAGTCAAATTGAGTCTACATTGCAATTTAATAATATTCATGATGCTTAATGCTATAAGGCACTATGATCATGCTACAATTCCTGTTCCATGATAATAAGCTAACATGCTAACTCTGGTGATTTACCAATGTAGAACTTCATGCCAAGACACTCTGACTATACCATGCTAAGTCAAACTTGCCTTCCTTATCTTGCTGGTGAAAAAAAATGTATTTTTTCAGCATCTAAATCCTAAATTACATGTATAGCTGAAGGCCTGACATTTAAAACTTCTCAGCTGATATGATAAACATTTGTTTAGGCTAAAGAAAAACCACAGCAGCTGTTTCTCTCATATGTCATAGTGGCACATTCATGACTCATGTTGTTACAACAGCCATATATCACATGTAATGGGGAGACAGCATCCCTTTACTTAGCAAATATTTATTTTGCCAGGCTCTCTAGTGCTGATAAGTGTGATTATATGTGTTCATGCAAGTCTGTAATGTACCATAATTTACACATCTCCCTCTCAATCTTTCAATAAAATCTTTTGCACAAGAAGACAATTATATGTTCCTCAGTCAAGACATTAGTATCTGTCTTATTTAGGGTTACTTGTTCTGATGAAGCACTATGACCAAAGCAACTTGGGTAGGGGAGGCTCTACTCAGCTTATACTTCCACATCACTGTTCATCATCAAAGGAGGTCTAGACAGGCACTCAAGCAGGGCAGGCACCTGGAGGTAGGAGCTGATGCAGAGGCCATGGAAGGGTGTTGCTCACTGGCTTGCACATCATGGCTTGCTCAGCCTGCTTTCTTATAGAACCCAGGACCACTGGTCCAAGGATGGCACTACCCACAATGAGCTGGGCCCTCCCTCACCAATCACTAAAGAAAATGCTCTACAACCAGATCTTATAGAAGCATTTTCTCAATTGAGGTTCCCTCTTTTCAGATAACTCTAGCTTGTGTCAAGTTGACAGGAAACTAGCCAGTAGAGCATCACAAGAATTGTACAATGTAAATACACTTTCATGTGAAGACTGTTACTCCCCACATTTAGCATCCATTATTTAGACATTTCTGAACCAATTACCAGACTGTGTGATTTTCTAATAATGAACTTATTGCGTCTACATTCATTATTAAGATTAATAATTGGATAGTAAAGAACTTTTTTTCATGTATTTATTTATTTATTTTTATTTAGTATTGGCTATGTATTCTTCAAGAACCTTTTACCACACTGAAGGGTTTGAACCCAGGCTTCACGTAGGCATGATAGCTACAGCTTTAGGCTGTGTATCTTTAACTTATTAATTTTGTTGCCCAAATTTTCTAAATGAGCTGCCTCATCATATATGGTAGGAGGTGCACCTTCACACAAACCCCAAGTCTTTCTCATGTGACCTGCCTCTTTTGAGCTTTTCTTTACTTTCCTGTGGAAGAAGGTGTTGTTCATTTTCCTTCCTCTGGCTCCCATCCAAGAAAAAGCTGTTTCTTCAAGGAGTCTTATCTCCAGGCATAAATGATTGTTAGAACCCAAGTCCAGGATTCTAAAGTTATCACCATCAGATCCTACTGAGACAGAGTTAAAGAAATATGTGTATGATGTACATATTTGTGTATGTTTCAATAGTGTGAGCCTTACATGCCCTCTGCCCAGGAGCTCATATAGCAAAGATTTGGTCCTCAGCCATTGCTATTGGGAGGGGGGCAGGACCTTTGTCAGGACCTACTGGGAGAAAGTTAAGATGTTGGAGTCCTATCTTTGAAGGGGTCCCCCCTTCTCTTCCCAACCATGTAGTGAACAGTTCTCTTCCCCAGTGCATTCCTTCCATGGTATGGTGCCTTACCATACCACAGAAGCACAACCAATTGCTGCACCTGGAGCTTTGAAAACCAACCATGGTTTGCTGGGATCTGTGTGCCCTGGAGGATGAAGGTCTCTGAACATATATTTACCCTATTGGCTCTGAGCTCAATGTAACCAGTGTGCTTTTCTGGATAAACATCTTATGCCTAAGGAAATAACGCTACATGCACTAATTTAGCCTATGGAAATGGATATTTATAATATTAGATACATGTTGCATTACTAAGAAATGACTCAAATAACACAAAGCTAGAAAGAATGAATGGCTCTCCATAAAGGACCAGTTAAATTATGACGAATGTATTGAGTGAAATAATGTGTCACCATAAGAAAGATGCCATTATGGAGCTGGAAGCTGGGAGATGATTCAGAGGTTAAGAGCACTTTCTGCTCTTACACCCACATTATGTCACAACCAGTAGTAACTGCTGTCCCAGGAGATTACTATACATACAAGCAAAACACTCACACATATAAAATAAAAATAAATAAACAAATAAATAAATAAATAAATAATAGGAACTAAATTGAAATTTAAAAAGGAATGCTATTGAGGGCTTGGCTATAGCTCAGTTGGGATATCAGTTCTCTGGCATGCACAAAGCCCTGTGGTTGATTCCCAGCACCCCATAAGCACACACACACACACACACACACACACACACACACACACACACACACACCTATAGCCCCCACAGTGGAGAGATGGAAGCAGAAGGATCAGAAGTTCAAAATTATCCTTAGTTACCTAGAAAACCAGAAAGCAGCTTGAACAACAACCACAAAAGTATAATGGAATCTCTACGATAATGGGCAAAGAGACTCAAGATTACAGAACACTAATCACATAGACAAGTCATGGATTACCTTGCAAAGGATCCAAATGATGCATAAATTGTTAGCAATGGTTATTCTGGAAAGCAGAACTCAAAGGATGGAGATTTGCTTTCCCTTCATCCTGATGGTCGGAAAAGAGAAGTCGTGAGCATTTTATTTTAAACACCCAAGAATTCAAGTAACCTCTGTCTGCCCCTCACTCTGTTCAAGTTTTCACTTAGGACACTTAAATCTGATGGATTCCTCACTGGGCTCAAGAACTTGGCATGCCTCAGCATAATCTGAAGAAGAACGTTTAGAAAGACCCGAAAATGAGTTTCCTTATTTAACTTCTTCTAGTTTATGCTTTATTCAATTTGGAACTTTTTTTAATTAGAGTAAATCTAGACAAAAGAACCAGTTGACACATTACATGGACGTTTTCAGTCTTTTTTTTTTTAACTTTTTTTATTTTTTTTCTCCTTTTTTATTATTATATTTGTGTTTTAATTTTACACATCAGCCATGGGTTCCCCTGTTCTCCCTGCTCCCGCTCCAGCCCCCACCTTCCCCCCATCCCCTCCCCTCCATTCCCATCTCCTCCAGGATCAAGACTCCCCTGGGGATTCATCTAAACCTGGTGGATTCAGTCCAGGCAGGTCCAGTCCCCTCCTTCCAGGCTAAGCAAAGTGTCCCTGTGTAAGCCCAAGGTTCCAAACAGCCAGCTCATGCACTAAGGACAGGTCCAAGTCCCACAGCCTGGGCGCCTCCCAGACAGTTGTGTTCAGTCTTACTCACAGTACCGTAGTCTCCGTGGTGTTTGTTGCTATGCAACGGCTGCTTCTCGGTGAGCCACCGAGCTGCTTTTCCACCCTCAATGCCAGGTCTTTGTACCAGCACAATGATTCAAGCGGTAAAGACTCTGCCACAAGCCTGACAACCAGAGTGGTCCCGAGGACCCACATGGAAGGAGAGAACCCCTCCCTCAAGTCATCTTGTATCCTCCCTACACGTGCTATCATGCATGTGAACCCTCATGGGGAAACGTGCGTGCGTGCGTGCGTGCGTGCGTGTGTGTGTGTGTGTGTGTGTGTGTGTGTGTGTGTGTGTGCTTATGGGGTGCTGGGAATCAACCACAGGGCTTTGTGCATGCCAGAGAACTGATATCCCAACTGAGCTATAGCCAAGCCCTCAATAGCATTCCTTTTTAAATTTCAATTTAGTTCCTATTATTTATTTATTTATTTATTTATTTATTTATTTATTTTTATTTTATATGTGTGTACACACACACACACACACACACACACACACGCACACGCAATAAACGCAACAAATCTAAGTCTTCGCTCAGGCCCTGTGGCAGCAGATCTCCTGCTTCTGTGCTTTGAACCCTAAATGTCTCCACAGATCTCTCTTCTAAACTCCAGAAGAGTTGGGTGTATCCCACTGTACACCAGTCTTCTCCTGCTGGGCCACTATGGATACCTTAAATTCATCAAGTCCAACAGTAACTCTTTTGATGCAGAGCCAAGACCTAGAAGTCACTCATCTCTCTTGTGGGTCTCCAAACATAGATGAGAAGGTGGCTGCATATGCATACATACATACATACATACATACATACATACATACATACATACATACAAATGCATGTGCTTAGGCAGCTGTGATCCGAAGAAAACCCGCATGAACCTCTGAACTATTCTGATACTTACAAGGAGCTTTGCCATATATATTGAATTTTGAAAACTGTCTTCTTATTTTCTGAGTAGGGTCTCATCCTTTTTTGTTTTTGTTTCTTTTTTTTAAATTCATGATGTTAGTAGTTTTTTAGTTTTTTGTTTTTTGGTTTTTTGGTTTTTTTTTTATTCATGATGTTAGTAACAAGATCACACATACAGGGCCAAACAGAGCCAAACTTCAAACCTGGGTGTGAACCACACAGCCATCATGCCTAAGAGGAAGCTAAGGAGTCAGAGTGGCAATAAGTAGACCTAAATACACACTGGGCCGAGGTACTCAGCCTAAACTGGACATGGCTTGAGGCAACTGAGGGGAGGTAGGATGTCTCAGCCCAGTGCTGGTCACTTGGTCTACAGTGTGTCAGGGACCTTGTGAAAAGAGCTAAGCCCAACAGATCTGTCCTTTCCTACCAGCTCCACCTCAAAGCAGTTTTAAATGATCTCTTGCATGTAAGATCGTTGATGTAAAAAGAAAGGTTTCTTCTCTAGGACATACACAGAAAATCCACCTGGAAGGTAACTCTAACTCCTGGGTCACTGTCTCTAAATGGACAGACAGCCTTAGCTCTCCAGTGCCACTTGTACCCATTTTCTTGACCATTGACATTTTGCTAGCAAACTGCCTTGGTGGCACAGGTTAGAAGATGCCGTTAGCCTTGGTTCAGTGTTGGCTTATTCACTTACTCTGACCTTAATTTTATGATCCTCTGTTTACTCTTCTGCAGAATCCTGGTGGTACTGTTGTGAACTGGTGTACCGCCTCACAGGAAGTGAGGTCACATTAACGTAGATTTACCAGGGTCCTTCTCACTATGACCAAACACCAGACAAGAAGAGATTGAATGGGGGAGGGTTTGGGGTTTGGTTTTGTTTGTTTGTTTGTTTGTTTGTTTGTTTAACTCACAGCTTGAGGCCACTGTCCATCACAGTTCATGGGGGATCTTTGTGCATGAGGAAGCAGAGAAAGTAGGTGCCAGCATTCATTTTATCTTCTCTGTTTTCCCTGTGTGTTCCTTCTGAGCCCTTAGTAACACCCACATTAAGGGTGAGTCTTCTCTCCTAAGAATGCCTAGAGATGTCTCCTAACTGATTCTAAATCTAGTCAAATGGACGTCTGATTATCATGGTAGGTGAAGCCATTTAGTGAGCAGGGTACCCAGCTATTGTAACATGCAACCGCTCTGGATTACCAGTTTTCTCACTTGTTTCAACATGGTGCTATTTGATAGCAAGAGTTTAACTTCTCTCATGACCAGTGCATGTTCAGATAACATTGTAATTAGGGTCTCCCCCCACCGCCCGCCCCCCACTTGTGCAAAACTATCAGTAGCTCCCTCTTACCAATCCAGTCAATTCAAAATTTGAAGTCATTCACAATCTAGCCTCAGCCTAACTTTCCAGCTTTATCTTTCAAAGTCATCAGGAATCCCTCTGCTTTGTGTTTTTGTGGTCAGCTAAACAAACATTAGCTAGCTGGGCGGTGGCACACACCTTTAATCCCAGCACTCAGGAGGCAGAGGCAGGTAGATCTCTGTGAGCTTGAGGCCAGCCTGGTCTCCAAAGCAAGTTCCAGGAAAGGCACAAAGCATCACAGAGAAACTCTGTCTCAAAAAACCAAAATAAACAAACGAACGTTAGCTTACACATGAAAACTTCTAACCCTGGATGGTATGGATGCTCTCAGGTTCCTTACTGCTAAGAAAGAGGGACAGATCTTCCCAAAGGAACCATCAAACAAAGCTACAGATGGGTGAATTTTGAGTGTTTTCCAGATGCATAAAAAAAAGAGTTTAAAATTACCCCCACATACTTATGAAACTGAGTACCAGAGAGGCGTCTAAGCCACTTCACCAATATTTCTTTATTTTCTTACAGCATTGAGGACCAAACCAAGAGCCTCGCACATACTAGCAAATTCTCCACCCCTGAGCTACATCCCAGCCCATCAATCTTTCTTGATCAATTCTGTGTATATTTAGGAACCTTCTTAAAATGCCATTAATATAATCTTGTCACACCTATATATGTGCCTCCAGTTGTCCATACTCGCTTTGTGCCTGGTATAGACAGATTATACCTACGGCATGAGAAAATTATAGAGAGTCGGTATTAGCTGCTATTCTGTGTACAAGTCCCAAGCTATCCATCATTGAGGTTTGCTGCATTTTTTCATAAGATCCCCCACCCCAGCCACATCAGCATCACTGTTTTCATCCATCTGACCCTTTCTAGCCCTTTGCCACCAGTGACCCTGGTCCAAGGTTTATCACTAATACCTTTGACCTCTTGTCATAGACAACTGGTTGGCTCCCTCCTTCCACTTTCTCTTGCTGCCCTGGACTCCCTAAAGGATATTCTCTAAATAAAAAGAAAATGCTTAGGGCCGTTTGTAACAGCTCTCTCCTTCAGCTGGAAACGTAGCTCAGTAACAGAGCATTACCCTTGCTTCTCGAGGAGTCTGGCTTGAATCCCCAACAATGCAAAAGAAAAGAAGAAGGAGGAGGGGGAGGAGAAGGAGGAGGAGGAGGAGAAGAAGAAGAAGAAGAGAGAGATGAGAATGGGGAAGGATACTTTCAACAGAGAAAGACTGAAGAGAAAGAGTAAAAAGAAAACCAACTTGTTTAATGGCTCTACTGCCAACCTCTCACGCCAGAATCTGAAGTTCTGTGATTCACTCCTATTTGGCATCTCATGACTTATCCCTTGTTAACACTGTGTTTTGTTTGGAGTGGTTGGTTTTTGTCTCTCCTCCCCTAACTTTTAGCAGCTAAAGAAAACGTGGGAAATGTCTCACAGAGTTTCTTTATTTCATAGACGACACAGCGAGGCTAAATGACTTATTCAAGGATCTTTTCATTCCACGCTAGAAGTCTCCTTCATGCTCCTTTCTGCCATCTTCAGAAAATGTGTTTGAAACCTGAGTCTGGAGTGCCTCGTTTTCATGGCAACAGACGTGATGTTAGGAGAACAACAAGCACACACCTACCCCACGAGCCTGGTAATAGCAGGTACAGTGCATCTCAGCTTGAATAGAGATGATTGCAAAGAATCCAAGAACAGCAAATGTGCCAGCTGTCAGCCTCGTTGAGAATGCCAATGCCAGGCACCTCCTTCTCCATCAGACCCTCTATTTATTCATGGTAAACATGAACTGGTAAACCACTCCTACCTCTGCAATACTAATGGTGACTGGGAGGGACCGTGGCGCTGCCTCCTTAAACCTGGGCCAACAAATCTCCTTTTGACATTCATCACCACCACCATTCTCCATCCCTAGTCTTGAAGAGAAACATGTTATTAGCACAGTATTGTTTGCCAGGAGGTTTATCTTCCCCCTGAAAGGACTAATTTAAATATATATAATATACATAGATTCATATATACAGTTTAAAATATAAGCAGGCATAGTGTCACTATTATTACTCTGGCAGAGTATTTACTACATAACCTGTATTAAATATTGCAGCAAAAACATCACTCAAACTATGACCACTAATTGTCTAAGCCAAAGTCTTCTCCTTTTTCAGTTTTTTAAATTAGATGTTATTTATTTATTGGGGGCAGGAACAGGAGGACATGTGTGGATGTCAGAGGACAGCTTGCAGGAATCAGTCCTTTCCATCATTCCTCCATGTAGGTCCCAGGGATTAAATTCAGGTTTGCAGGTTTGGGATCAAGCACCTTTATCCACTGAGCCATCTCACTAGTCCCAAAAGTCTCTTATCCTGCAATTTATCTAATAGGAAATGACAGTTTAGTGATGCATTCCCTGGGTACTTACTAAGCACATGTCTAATGATGACGTCACATGTTTATGAATGTCAGTGCAGACCATTGCTCCATAAACACATGTAGACTATAATGTAGAATATTTTAGGAGACTCCTCCAGAACTGAGGACAAATAAAGAGTTACGGAAGTACCCAGGAGATGAATATGATGCTTCTGCAACTGCAACCGCCGCTCTTAGGTGGACCTCCAGTTCCTCCAACTTCCTGCCTGTGGCACAAGAACAGAATGCCGTTGACTCGCTTCTAGACCCATAATGAAAACGCCTGCCTTCCCCAGTAGATGTTCTATTTGTAGTTTCTGTCTGGGAGATTCACCCCTGACAAAGTTCTGAGCTTATTCCCCAACACCCTGCAATAAGCATCAGCTCCCAGTTGAGGTGGGGGAATGGTGACAAGCAGAGGCTGCGTAGCCAGGCTTCCCTTGTGGGCTTCCTCATCCCCACCATATACCTAGTGTACTAGTGGGGGAGAAGTACTTTATCCCTTTATGTTACAGTTTAAAATTTGTAAAACAGAGACATTGATGGTACTTACCATACTGAATTATTCTAGCAATTTTGTGAATTAGTAGACATAAAGAACTTCAACAGGATGTCTGAAACAAAAAGGCTTATCTTTCTGTATGTCCTGCTCAATAACTAGCCAGTTGATAGATATTTGGGGGGACTAATTCAGGAGTTTCAAAGACTATAATGATCGCACTTAGTAAGTACCTAATGGACTTCATATAGCATTCATTACCACTGTTATTGGACTTAGGGGCCATAGCCTATGCCCCAACAAGCCAGGTTCATCTGTCCATCCTCGATAAGCCAATTAAAATAGACAAGTTAATAGCTAAAGGAGAGAGAGAGAGAGAGAGAGAGAGAGAGAGAGAGAGAGAGAGAGATTTACTCAATTTGGCCATAATGAGGAAAGGGACAAAGAGATGCAGTAACTCCCCAAATCTCCTTTCTGGGGTCCTGAGGTGAGGTTGCTGCTTAAATGGAAACCAGAATTATGCATGTCTTAGCAGTTCTGGTCAAGCTATGGTCCGGCCCATCACTGGCCCTTCTCTGTTTTGGCTCCACCCTCCAGCAAGGTAGAAAATCTGTGGATCTTTTTCTGGGAGAAAAGTTTTCCTCTAGCTGACCTAGATTTTAAAAGGCTTCCTCCTGAACTTCCTTGGGGAATTGCAGTTTGGGGGAGGGGGTACATTGTTTCCAATAGATCTGACAACCAAGTGAGGGGACATGAGAGTTTCTTTGGAATGTTTTTCTTTGTCTTTACCAGGCCAGTTAACAGGACCATCCTTGTGTGTTTATTGTATGTTTTATACCATTCCATTCAGTCATTTATAGATGTTTGACCAAATCCAAAGAAAAGATCAGATTCGTGAGTGATAATGGCAGTGCTGGAGGACCTGGGGGTATAGCCCAGTCGAGAGTGTATTTGCCTCACAGGCATGAAGCCCTGGGTTTGATTTCCATCATGCCATAAAATCTACAATCCTAGCAGTTGGAAGGCAAAAACAGGTCAGAAGTTCCAGGTCTTCCTGAACAGCAAGTTCAAGGTCAGCCTAGGCTACATGAGACTTTGTCTCAAAATAATAAAATAAAATATAAAGCAATTGGGGGGAAAAAAGATGCTAGAAAACTCAAAAACCAGTTTTCTGGAAAAAAAAATAATGCCCATTGACATTTTCTTAACTTACTGGCTGGAGCACAGGTATCAGTAGAAAAGAGTAAACCATGTGTCTGAGTCCCTGGATAAAGAGATTTCATCACACATGCTTTGGGAAGTTAAAAGGGAATTACCCTGGAGCACTTCAGCAAATGTTGGTTTTGTTGTTGTTTACAATAATAGTGATGATGGTCATGTTGTACAGCCTGGGTGTGAATGTCCAAGCTCCATACACACCCGCAATAAATAAGGATGGCTTCTCTTCAGCGCCATATGGGTAATGACCATGAGAGCTTGGAGCAGAGCGGAGAGGAGCTCAGGCCAAGCTCCATGTGCTGTGTGACTTCTCACCATCCAGTGTGCAAACTGTCCTTATCTGGGGCCAGCAGACCCCTTGCTGTGGAAATCATTATCTCCTGAGCACTGGCACAGATCAGAATTGCACGTGCTGTCCTGCCCACTCCTGACAGATGGCCAGGAGCCCAAACTCTCCATATGCTGCTCTGTTCTCTGGGAAGGCACAGGCATGCAAGCTGATTTGGCACGTGCTTCTGTGACCGTGGGTGTCTCTGAAGCAGCCAGCATCACTGCCCTCGGGCTAGTTGGCACTAATCAGACAAGGTTGCAGCAGAGTGAGCGTATTCTGAGGTGGCCAATGTAGAGAGCAAATCAAGCCCTTGGGCGTTGGAAGATTAGCCTGTCGACGTCTTTGAGGATTTTCATTTTGTCACTTGATCAAGGGAGATTACAATGTGGTTCAGTGTAGGTTTCCATAGTATTCATTTTTGCTGTTCGTCTTCTTGCCCCGGTAGGCAGAGGGGAATTTTCCATTTTCGATGACTTTCAGTCTCCTCCAAGATCTAAGATTTTCCTAGTGTGTACTGTTTCTAAAGGTAGCAAATGGTTTACAGAGAGCTTCCAACAAAGAGAACTTAGGAAATGTTCAGCAAGAGGGAGCTGACACTTCAGAAGTAGCATGTGAGACTGCTTCAACAACCCCTTGTCTGGTCTGCTGGTCCTCTTGGCCATCCTTATTCTCCAAAAGCAAACATTGGAGTTGGAAACACTGCAGGTTCCAGAAGCCCCAGCACAGCAACACCTCACAGTGTGTCTAGAGTATGATGCCCTCGTCAATTGCAGTTCATTCCAGTCTTGTTCTTCTCTGACCTCAGTCACCCTCCAAGTCACATGCAATAGAGCCATACACATCTGTTAAACTCCACTGCGGGAACTGCCATTGTATAAGTCATCCACAACTTTGAATCTCAGTAAAGCTCAATTTGAGGAAATTTAGTTTCCCTTCTTCCTGTACATAGTTGTCACAACTTCTGATCTTACGAAGCTCAGCTTATAATAAAACTATTAAAGTTCATTTTTAAAGAGTCATAGTCTCAATAGCAAGAAAACTAGTAAGTAGGAGAAAATGAGCAAAAATCTCAAAAAGAATGTTTCCAAAAAGAGGGCATACAAAGGGCCAGTGGGCATGTAGGGGTAAAGTGCTCTCAACACTCCTAACAGTCATGGGAATCATGGCATTGTAACCTAAAGCCACAGTGAGGAGTCACTTCACACCTGTAAGAGCAGCTATAATTTTTATTAAAAGGTAAATATTATGAAGATGTGAAGAAAAGGGACCTTTGTACCTTGTAGAAAAGAATGTAAATTAATGCACCCATTAATTTAAAAAAAAGTGGTGCCTAAAAAAAGCTAATAATAGAGCTCCCATATGATCCATTTAATCCCATTTCTACTTATATACCCAAATAAAATGAAACCAAGTGCTCTATCAATGGATAGACAAAAGAAATGTGAAACATACACACACACACACACACACACACACACACACACACACACACACACACACTGCTACCATTGGACTTTTTTTAAAAAAGGAAATCCTGGAATTTGCATGAATGAAACTGGACATTATGCTAAGTGAAATAAGACAGGCATGGAAAGAGACATATTACATGAGATCATTTACATGTGGTATATAAAATTGTTGCATTCCTAGAAAAGCTTATGAAATAAATAATGGTTCTTGGAACCTAAGAAGGGAGAAATGGGTGGGAAGAAGTTAGTTGAAGAACATAGTTTTGTTAGATGTGATAAATAAATATAGAGAGCTGTTGTACAGCATAATTACCATAGTTAACAATGTATACAGGAAAATTACTAAGAATACATGTCACATATTTTCCCCAAAATATATGATAAATAAATACAATTACCTATGAGTGGTGAAGAGAGGAAACCTTGGTACCAACTGGAAGGGCTTTTCTAAAGATTTACTTATTTTCATTCTATGTTTATGGGTTATACTACATATATGTGCATGTTCCACAGGCATGCAGTGTTCATGGAGGACAGAGGGGGTGTCAGGTCCTCTAGAAGTGCAGCAGTATACAATTGTAAGCCACCATGTGGGTGCTGGGAACTAAACATTGGTCCTCTACAGGAGCAGCAAATACTCTTAACCGTTGAACCATCTCTCCAGCCAAGTGGGGAGGACTTTTAATTAAGGTAGCATTGATAGCCGGAGTCTAGCTTTGCACGGTTGTGATAAAAACACAGAGGAGGAATCCTTATTTCATATATCCTTTCCAAAGTTGTGGTCCATCCTTTTGGGGAGGGTGTGGTTGACGAGAGCATTTCACTTCATGGCACAAGAATAAGAGGGAGAAAGGGAGGGGAAATAAATATGCCTGCATCTTGCTAACCACGTTCTCTTCTCTTTGAGGCCCTTTGGGCCCCCAGCCTGTGAATGAAGTTGCCCACACTCAAGGAAAGTTTCTCCTCCTCCTCCTCCTCCTCCTCCTTCTCCTCCTCCTCCTCCTCGTTCTTCTTCTTCTTCCCTCCCTCCCTCCCTCCCTCCCTCCCTCTCTCTCTCTCTCTCTCTCTCTCTCTCTTTCTCAGCACATATGTACTCAGAGGTGTGCCTCACTAATCCTCCAGGCTCTTCTCAGTCCAATCAAGCTGATAATCAAGACCAACCATCACATTACAAGAATAAAATGTAGTCACTTCCAGTTCAAACTAGCAATGAGTTTCCCATTCGTCATTTATTTGAGTACTATTCTTTTGGTTTCTTCTTAGGCAAAGAAATCATCATTATTATCATTCTTTTAGGCAAGTAAGCCATATGGTAGTGGATTAAGAAGAGAACATCATTTTGGTCACAGTATATTCATAAATAGAAGGCTAACTGAAGAGGTAAATTTAGCTTAAGGAGCAACACTAATGAGGATTTCAACCATAAGATACTTTTCTTCTTTCAGTTAAGGTTTGACCCACTTTAGAATTTTGGTCCAAGTCCAAAAGCATGTATATTTCTTTTTTACCCAGCCATAGAAAGAGCAATTGTTTTCTCTATTCTTGAATCAGGCCAGGAAGAACAAAAGTAAATTTGTGCCTCCTAAGGAAAATCCAGACATTTTTATTGGCCATTCTGAGTGCTAAATAGAATCTGTGTTTAATAGAAATATTTATCACTTACCTGAGTACTCCATAAAAAACTTCCTGCAAAGAATTCCAAGCAGTGCTTCCTGTTAATGAACTCTCCCAGAACCACAAGAGGAATTGAAGACTATGGAATCATAGCTGTAACAACCCTAAGGATGTCCAGTTCTGTGGTGTGATCCTTTTTTATTTGCAGAAGCCTTCTTGTAAACAAAAAGTTACTTGGAGGTGAATTTGGTAATGCATGACTGCAATTGCAATAATAGGGAATCTGAAACAGGAAAATTGAAAGTTCAAGGCTAGCCTGGTTATACAGGAAGTCCCTAGCTCAAAAGAACTGAATGATGAGAGTGTATTTCAGTGATGGAGTACTTATCCAGTGAGGACAAGACCTTGGGTTGGATCCTTAGCATTGCAAATAAAATATAAAGAGAAGAGGTTTAGGCAAGAAGACAAGAAGTAATCAAGCAAGTACTATGTTGAGATAGAGATCTCCAACTTGGCATCTCAGCCCTTTGAACTTAGCAAAAAACATTTACCGACCTGAAGTTTAGCCTCATTTCTGACTAATTTTAAAGCCCAGAAACAGACACAGGAATGAGATTTGTCCATACTTACCTGCCTAGCCTAAGAATAGAAGCCTCTATGAGCTAGGATGCTCACAGACATCTGAGGTGAATTAAAGTTGTCCTACCTCAAATGATAAAGCATATTAGGTAATAGCATTAGAGTACAATAAATCATATTTTGATTTATTAAAGCTCGGATAGTCATACAAAGTGGATAATAATCTTTTCTTTTCAAAATATAAATGGGCCTGAGAAGAATAAATGTCCAATGGTTAATTGCAGACTTAAAAATCATGTATCCATAGCTTTAAAACATCAGCATATCAGCTCGAAGCAATGAAGAGTGTCCAGTTCAAAAGGTCTGAGTTAAAAAACTTACATTTAAAGAGGGTCTCAAGTGATGCTGATGCTGTGAGTTCAGGAAGAACCAACCTTGAGAAACAAATACCACTGAACTCATTGTCACATGGTAGATATTAAGTAAATTTTCAACCTCAGCATGTGCTGAACCTGCAGCTCTTAAGAGACATCATCAGTTCACCTCTCTGGCAACCTAGCTGCAGTTGAAGGTAGGGAAGTTCTGAGGTTCCGTAAGAAAAGGGTCTTGTTTGTTTCAATTCCCACTATGTGGTAAGAAGCCTCCAATCAACTGATTAGTAAATAGACTCAGACTCCATTGCTGTGGAACTGAAAATGTGTGATTTTTACTTCTGGCTATTCATTCCAGCAAGCACATGTTCCTTCACAGTGAGCAGTATTCCATTTACCAAGCAACTTAAAAATGAGCGAATGCCTTCTTGGCTGTTCTGAATGGTCTGCCCATCGGTGGGTACATATGTGGAATATGTGTCTCCATAGAGAAGTAGCTCTCAGCTAGTAAGGATCCCTCTTGCTCTTCTTTGCATACTCGCTACTTCTTATCCGTATACCTATCCTCAGAGAAAGGGGGTTCATTTTCTGTATGAGATAATATATACAGAATCAGTCCATTCAACAAATGTTTATTGAGGGCTGCTGATTAGCTGAACACTCTTCCAGGAATAATCAAGTGTACATAAGCTTCAGACTTCATCCCAAAGGATTAGATAGTACCTATCAAACTGTCGCCAGTGTGGCACAAAGTAGCTTTCTAGTGAACTTTCTGGGTGCCAGGTAGAACACAAGTTTACCTGAAGGCATTTTCCATCCACAACTTTCTAATGGGTTTGCTCCAACTGTACTCATCTAAAGCTTTTCCAGCTCACAGCTGGAGAAACTAAACTCTGGAATGCTTAACTGCCTCATCCTCAAGCAATTCATAGGTGAAAACCAAGATTAACACCATGACTCCCTTTATTCCCAACAAGCAATGGTCCTTATAGGTTTTAAAGCAATCATGTCCCATCTCTACTGAGCATCTCCATTGGTGGTCATTTTTATAATCAATTGATGTCATCAGAAAGATGCCTACTCTTCATTCCTTCAATATTTTCATTTATTTAGAATATGAGTATCCCTCCAAACCTTTTACTTTATCTAGGAGAAGAGTGAGTCACTCCATTGAGGCTTGAGGCACACACATCTCCCAAGTCAACTTCTCAAAGCTGTGTAGGCATACTCTAGCAGATGGTGAAGATACCTAGTCACCCACAGTCACCCATGTTGCCCTTCTTCCAAGAAACTGTTGTTAGTTTTGATTGTTCTGGAGTCCACAATGAAGATTTTGAAACTATCATCCACCTGAAGTCATGGAGTCAAACACTTGGCTTTTGTTTCATTTCTCCAGTTATCCAATTTGAACTTAGCCTGTGGCGAGCAACACAATTTAATGGTTGAAAATGTTAATAGTTGGTTTTTAAAAACAAAAATTCAACCACACTTTATGCTTTGTCCTAAGTCACTAAATTTCTCTCTCACAATTTCCTTTCATTCTACAGTGTACATTGCTAACAGAGAAATTATCAGAAATTGTATTCTGTCTTCATTTCTTTGAGAACAAAGATGTGGGGGGAGAAAGCTGTCTTTAAGTACAAGATAGAATCTCTAATCTCTGGCTTTGTGAGCTGTTAGCATTCAAATAAAGACATGGCAATGTTCATGGACACTGGAAATCAGTGTTTTAACTATTCTTTAAGAACAGCAGCTGAGCCAGGCAGTGGTGGCGCATGCCTGTAATCCCAGCACTCAGGAGGCAGAGGTAGGTGGATCTCTGTGAGTTTGGGAAGCCAGCCTGGTCTACAAATCGAGATCCAGGAAAGGCACAAAGCTACACAGAGAAACCCTGTCTCAAAAAAAAAAAAAAAAAAAAAAAAAACCCAGCTAAGAATACTGGAGAGTATGCCACATTTGTTCTTTCTTATGGTTTATTACTGCAACTTGTGTGTGACACACTGAAGGACAGTTGTGATCTGGGACTTCCATGTCCCTCCTCTTCAATGAACTATCTGTTCTCAACACTGAAAGAGGTAGGAAAAAGAGACATCTATAAAAGTGAACTGCCACAAGATATTGTTTTATTTAAGTACTTTCTTAGTGGAATAAAAATGATGATGATTATTAATCATTTAAAAACAAAAGGCAGGAAAAGATCCAAATAGTAATGTCAAACACTAGTCTCCAGCCTGCATGCTTGTACACACTCTGTCCCTTTTAGAACAACTTAAGAAGACTATACATTGTGGTGACTTGTTCATCATGCTTCATTCAGAATGTGACCCATAGAATAATGTGATATAAAAGTTCATCTTAACTTTATTCTGTGTCAGACTCAAACCTAACTGCCATCCTGTGCCATTTTAAGTTTCTCTGGGCCTGCCTTGCTCAACAGTCCTGGCTAATCTCTCCCACCTGCATCCCACAGCCCACTTGGTCCCAAATAAACTCACAAAGGCTTATATTATTTACAAACTGTATGGCCTATGGGTCAGGCTTCCTGTTAGCTAGCTCTTATAACTTAACTCAGCCCACTTCTATTAATCTATATATTGCCACATGGGCATGGCATTACCAGTCTGCTGGCATGTGGCTCCTTCAGTAGTGGGCTGGACTCTCCCCTGACTCCACCCTTCTACTGCCTAACATTATCCTACCCTGCCACAGGTCAATGCAGCTTTATTTATTAACTAATCAGAGCAACATATTCACAGCATACAAAAAGACATCCCAAATCATCAGCTTTAAGAATAGCTAAGAATATTGGATAGCATGCCACATTTGTTCATTCTTATTTATTCTGAGTTAGACTCAAACCTAACTGCCATCCTATCCAGCTCTTTCTTGGTTTATATGATCTCTCTCTCTCTCTCTCTCTCTCTCTCTCTCTCTCTCTCTCTCTCTCTCTCTCTCTCTCTCTCTGTGTGTGTGTGTGTGTGTGTGTCTGTCTGTCTGTCTGTCTGTCTCTGTCTGTCTGTCTGTCTTTCTGTCTCTGACTCTGTCTTTGTATGAGTGTGTGTCTATGTTGTGTGTGTGTTTCACTGGGAATTGAACCTAGAACCTTCACATTCACTCTACTACTTAGCCATAGCCCCAGACCTCTTTTTACTTTTAATTTTGCAATGGAGTCCTACTCATTGCATAGGCTGGTCTTGAGCTTACTCTATATCCTCTTGTCTCTCAAGGAGCTAGAATTACAGGTCTCTACCACCAGGCCCAGCTGATCTTAGGTTTTGACTCCAAGAATTTAGGGGATAAAAATCTGCCAATATGATACTGGTTTTAATATATGATAGGCCTTGTTTGCCTATAATTGGAAAATCTCACGTGGGAAGATCAACAACTGGTTCTGATTGCTTAGTACAGAAACGGCTTTATTGTTCTTTGCCTCTTACAGCAAAAGGCTGACATGACAGTGAACACTCCCAGGAAATAATTAGATGATCACCACCATGACTTAGATCTTCCAACCTGAATAAAATTTGTCTCCTGGTTGTGCTCATCAGTGTTGCCTCCGCGTGCTGGACCGTGTTCTTTGTCTGTACCAATTTCTGCAACTCAGCTACAGTTCCCTCAACATACACTACCTTGTTGCCAGCACTCTGAAGAACAAGGCTGACGAAGGTTTCTGCTACTACAAGCTAGTTTTTTAGCTGAAACATACAGGTCTTTGTTCTCAGGCGGCATTTATTACTCGAGATGTGGGGAATGCCTCTCCTATCTTGATGTTTCACATATACTCTTTTAAGTTTATGACTTTTCACATAATTTATTAATAATAATGTTCTGCTTAATTCAAAATTGGATGGTAAATACAAATCATACATTTAAGGATGTTTTCCTGATTAGGAAAAATAAAGTGTTAGAGGACTTATCAAAATACTTCATTTATCACCTCTTAAGAGGGCAAGCAAAAAAAATATAATCTTTTTTAAAATATAACTGCTGAAATATGAGTTAAACAATGATAACAATAGACATGGTAGAGTGGACAGGAAGGCTCCCAGGGCCTCAGCCCTACACAAAGATCTACAGGCAACTAAGGATTGCTGAGAGTCGGAGAAACAGTCTTCCCAGGGAAGAGCACACTAATCTGTTACCCAGTACCAAAGGGTGAGCCCTGAAAACATACGTACAAGTAACATTACACAGACTGAGCAGGTTGATTTTATGTTAAGAATATGTATGTCTACACATACATACATGTATGCATGTAGCAATTAATGAGAAAAGAGTCCATGGTTTGAAAGAGAGCAAGGAGGAATATGTGAGTTTGGAAGGAGGAAAGAGAATGGGAAGTAATGTAATTGTATTGTAATCCAAAAGAGGAAAGAAAAGGAGCAGAATACATAGAAATGTATGACTTTCTATAGAAGTGACTACTGACCTAAGCCACACATCAGACATCACAGAAACATTTTGATGATACAAACAGCCAAACAAAACTCAGGTTTTCAGGAGTGAGAGTCTGGAATTTGTAATCTTTCAAGATAACTGGTGAGAATCTCAGTCACAGCTAGCCAGAGTTGAGACAAAACTTCTCTGGTTGTGCACTGTTTTCAAGGTGTTGAGTCAATAATAAATATACATAGTTTTTAATTCCCATGTAACAATTGCCTCTAAATAATGTATAATGAGATCACTTATCCTTCTTAAATATGTCACGTTCTTCATTGTCACTATGCCCCTCTCCCTCACCACACTGTCTCTGCATACTCTGTTCCTGTCCCTTTGCCTGTGAGCCAAGCGAACAGAGAATTGTCTGATTCTGTGTTCAGTCAGTACAATGCCTGGAACATTGGCACTGGGTGTGCATTAAAAATAACAGCAGGAACTGCTTGTTGCTTTCATACACCAACAAACCCTTTCAATGCAGGTAGAGATGGTTTAAAACCTACAGAGACGAGTCATCTATGCAGTCATGTCACATCTTCTACAACTGAAAGCACATTTAGCACTTGAAGACCACAATTCCAGTTAAACCAGTAAACTCATAATACTGCTTCTGTCCACAGGGTCACAGGTCTCTTATTGGGTTCTGTCATTTAGATAAATGTTTGGTCATACTGAATGTCCTCTGTCATTCTGGGAGGAGGGTGCTCTCAACATTTCTGATACAGATTGTCTTCACAGCCTATGCTCCTGGACTTAGGAACAGGAACTTGCTCCCATTCCCCCATCTACTGAGAGGCAGGGGGCCAGCCTGCAGGTCCCCTGAATCTCCATTTGTTGAAGATGCCTGTGGGCCTTACTGCTGCCTTTGGTCTTGGATGAAGGGGTACACATGTTTTCCCCACCCAGCTCTTACTTCCCTCAGATGCTTCCAGCACTTCTGCACCTGCTCAGGAATCATCACCTTCCTCATGCCATACCCAAGAACTGAGAGTCTCTAGGGTCACTCATTCCCCCAGGTCATCCTCAGGCCCTCACCAAGGACAATTTTGACTCATACCAAAAGTGAAGGTTTATATTCTTGGTTTGCATCTCTCCAAGCTCAAGAATTCAAGCAAGGGATCTGGAATACTCCCCAGACCTGTCTTTCATGGGCAACTCTACTTCCACACCAGGTTTGGACCATAGGTGTAGACAGGGTGATGCACAAGTTTTCTAGTAGCATCAGTAGCTAGTCATAGTGTTTTGCAAACTGAGGTCAAGAAATAATTTAGTGTTCATGGCCAGCATTATTTTTTTAGTGAAACATGATTCAGTGGGAGGTAGGGTAGCATCGCAGGGCATAGAATCAAGTATCCAAATTTAAATACAAATTTGAGATTCTCAGTAGAAATTCTTACATTTCACTTTCCTAGTGAGAAAGCCCTGTGGAATCAGCCAGGGATCTCTCCTATGCCGCTCAGGGCAGCAGGCACCAGCTCCATCCTGAGTGAAAGTCCAGTTGCCTCTCACTCATGCATCTGGGAGCCTTGATCAGAGGCCCACCTGCTCCTCTGTGTAACCTTCCCCAGTAAGCCTAGGCATCCAGTCTAGTTCAAATAGTAAAGGAAGTTAAAGGAAAACACACAAAAAGTGCAGTTGAAATCATACCTGTCATGTGGGACCTGAATATCTTTAAATGTTTAGACACATGCTGACAATTCCCCTAAACTGATTTATCTAACTAGTAAGCTATTCAAAAAGCATAAATGAAGGACCCTGTGAAGATGCTTTCCTTTAATGTTTAGTTATCTAAAGACACAATGTATAACTTTCTCGTTGAAGAGCTCAGGAGTTACCTCCCTCTCATTAGTCACATTTTTGATGTGTATCTAGAGACTAAAGTCTTGGTTTCTTTAGATGCAGGCATACAGAGCAGTTTGAATGCAATCTCTTTGTAAATGTTCAGTATGTACATTTGTGTCATCCACAACTGCTTCTATAACAATTCCTAAAAATTTATTTGGAATTTTCATACGTAAGAATTCTATATTTGTATCCACCCCTGCCTCTCTCCACTCCTAACTTCTCTCATATCCTTTCACTCCCTCAAATTTATGACCTCTTCTTCTGTAATGGCTGTCACACACCCAACACACACACACCCAACACACCCAACACACACACATACATACATACACAACACACATAGATATACCCACCCACACATACATACATACATACATGCATGCATGCATACATACAACACACATAATACACATATACACAGGCACATATACATACATACAACACACACACACACACACACACACACACACACACACGCACGCACGCACACACTACTCACTCTAACTACATGTGTTTGTTTTGGACTGACCACTGAAGAAAAAGGCTCCTCTCCCGCTTAACAACCGCTCTTCTGCACCCATACTTCATCTTTTTCAAATATTTACTATTAAGCTGGATAGTTATAACTTTAGCAGCCTCAAAACCTCTTATCCATAGTGACCCAAAATTCTTATGGGAAATTTTTAACTAAGGTGGAGAGACAACGAATCCCAATCTGTTCCCTCATTTGTAAGATGGAAAACTCAGCAGAGACACGTGACTCTTCCAGTGTATTAAAGAACCATCATTCTGAAAAGTGGCAGGAAATCTTCTCCACAAAAATACATTCACATAAGTGAGGTGTGAGACTGAGTTGTATGGGGGGAAAATGTTCAATGATCCGATAATTTTGCAGAATACTGGAATGAAGATGTTAAAAGAGTCTCTTTACTACAGAATGCCAGTCTTTCAAGAGGTACATGGGTGTGGTGGTTTGAATAGGAATGGCCCCTACAGACTCGTGTATTTGAATGCTTGGTCACTAGAGAGTAGCTGAAGTGCATGTGGCCCTGTTTAAGGAATTGTGTCAGTGAGGATGGGCTTTGATGTTTCAGAGGCTCAAACCAGACCAAGTGGCTCACTATCTCTTCCTGTGGATCGAAATATAGAACTCTCAGCTCCTTCTCCAGCACCATGTCTGCCTACACACTGCCATGCTTCCCACCGTGATGATAATGGACTAAACCTCTGAACTGTAAGCCAACCCCAATTAAATGTTTTCCTTTATAAGAGTTGCTGTGGTCATGATGTCACTTCACAGCAATAGAAACTCCAACTAAGACAAGAGGCCATAGATAGTAAGGTTCCTGGGGTTCACTTGACCAACCTACTAGGCAAACCAGGCAGGCCAATGAGAGACTTTGCCTCAAAAAACTAGGTCGGCATGGGCAAGATGCATTAGTGGGTAAAGTCACTTGCCACCAAACTGGACAACCTGAGTCTGATCCCCAGATCCCTCATGGTGGAAGGAGCAAACTGACTCCAAGAAGTTGCCCTCTCACACAGGCATACACACACACACACACACACACACACACACACACACACACACACTAGTAAATAAATATTAACTAAAAGGTAGATACCATCTGAAGAAGAGCACCCAAAGTTTGCCTCTCACCCCCACATGCATGGGCCCTCTCACACACACAATCACACAGAAGACTAGGAATCTCATAGATATATGCACCCTCACACATACATTCACCCACAGGAATATATACCAGGCATATACACGTGTGTGTGTGTGCACGCACACACACACACACACACACACACACACACACACACACATTTACCAGTAGAATATGTACCCATACATACAAAGAGAAAAAATGCCAAAAGAATGGGCATCACTTTTAAAAGACATAGCTGGAATTACATCAGAGGGAGGATGTAGATTGGCAAGAACCTTCTCTGGATATCATACTACATACCAAGTGGTGGACATGCCTCACTGTTTTATTTATAAGTAAATTTTGTATGAAATAGATATATATGTATAAAACTTCTGAATTGATTTTATAATTTCCTGGGCTCCTCATACTATACAAATATATTTCTAGTATCCTGATATATCTTTTTAAAGTTCCTATGAGATCTACACAGAGAAAAGGAAATAAATTAACATTATGATAATTTAAAAACTTGATTAATAAAGGACAGGATTACTAAGAAACCTTACAAATCTATATACATTCAGCAATCCAGACAAACATACTGTCTATACCAAATGAGTAAGGCACATGGTTTTGTTCATTTTATGCTTTTATGTCCAAGATGTCAGTAAACAAAAAGGTATTTTTAAAAACAATGAAGGACACAAACCCTCTGAAGGAGTTAAAAAAAAAAAACTTGAGCCCTATCACCTAGCAATTATATAAATTACCTTCCTTTATAGAAAGCAAAGTATTTGCTCTCCACAGCTTTGCTTTGGTTGTGAAATCCATCTGTTTTCAAACAATGATTCATTAAATGCTTGAAGTACATGGGGTCAAATTCTCTTGATCTGAAGAGGTCCATTGATCACAACTGAAGACCCACTGAATGGCAGCTCCAAGAACAGTTATGACTGAATCTGTTACAGTCCAGCTCTGTAGAATGAGGTTCCAAGGAGACCAGACAACATCTCTCTTGGAAATAAATCAAATAAAGTTTCCCTGGAATAAACAAACATTCAGCTGTAGAATGAAGTCTTTGGAATTGGTTTTGGTTCGTTGTGTTATTTGCTAATGGTTCTAAACATGCCATTGTCACTGTCATTATTGCCTAGGCCATTTCAGTATTACTGCTTTTCTAATGAGACATGTATTGGCTGTTTTCTATGGCTATGACAAAATTCCATAACCAGGGCTACTTATAGAAGAAAGCCTTTAATTTGGAGCTTATGGTTTTAGAGGGTTTAGATGGCAGAGCAAAGACATGGTAGCAGGAACAGCTAAGAACCTACATCTTGATCCACAAGCAAAAGAGGCAAAAAGAGAAAGTTGGGAATGGCATTCTTTTGGAACCTCAAACCCCACCCACCCCCTAGTGACACACCTCATCCTACAAGGCCACACCTCCTTAATCCTTCTCAACAGTTCTACCAACAGGGTCCAAGTATTCAAACAGATAAGCTAGGGAGCCATTCTCATTCAGACCAACACAAGACATCGGGTATGACACAAAACAAAACAACCTAGGTTAGAAACAGCTGTTGTAGGGGTTGAGGATTTAGCTCAGTGGTAGAGCACTTGCCTAGGAAGGGTAAGGCCCTGGGTTCGATCCTCAGCTCCACATTAAAAAAAAAAGAAAGAAAGGAAAAAGAAGAAACAGCTGTTGTAAAAAGGATTTTCTTTTAAATGTTTCTTCATGCTCATAGCCCATTATTCTGAAAGGAGGGATCAGCCTGAGAAACCAGCAAATACCTCAACCTTTAAAGTTGCCAGGAATCATCCAACAAATACTAAACCCAGTGGAAAAGAGCATGTAATGAAGACATAGTGCTTACTATTTATCCCTGTGTGCAAGGCTGAGGAAACATCACAGAGTGTGACTCAACTGAGGTTTGGTGTGTGCTATGGGCTTTCTCTCTGTTTCTGTTTGCTAGTCAAATACAAAGGCATGTTTTTCTACACATTATTAAATTTGTAATGTCATCTCAATTTTACTCCCTCTAAATTAAAGGGATTTTAGCTAGATCATAGGTAATTTTAATAACTAATTTTAAATATTATTACATTTATCTCTGAAAGAGAAATATATTCTCATGGTTAAAG
Source organism: Onychomys torridus (assembly GCF_903995425.1). Lineage (NCBI taxonomy): Eukaryota > Metazoa > Chordata > Mammalia > Rodentia > Cricetidae > Onychomys > Onychomys torridus. The sequence continues at coordinate 25,302,665 of NC_050465.1, forward strand.
TGGGTCAGTTATCATGTTCACATTCTTGGTAGGCACTCAGTTTTGTTGGGTTTGTGCCTTGTGTGCCTTCAGCTGAGGTGACATTGATTCACCATCCTTCCCTCCTTTGTAGCCTTAACTGTCTCCACTCACCTACTAGTCCAATCGTCAAGGTGCTTGGTCAATAAAAGTAGCATGTGGTATGAAAATTGAATCTCAGCTTCTTAGAGTCTACATTCCTAAGGAAATGTTGAAAGGTTCTGCTAAATGTAAGATGCCTCACAGGCAAAATGCTGCCAGTGTTTAAAGCACAGACAGACATCTTCCTAGCGAATGAGCTAGAAAGGCATTATGGGGATAGGAGGACCTGGATGGGCTTTCAGCATTGAGGAGGATTCTACTTTTCCACTTAGAGGGGAAACTTGGGACCAGGGGCCAATGATAGCCCAGGAACCACTGCTGTCCACATGGTTTCTGCAGGGCAGCTTGGGATGATACATTGCTTGTAATAGCCTTGAGCCAGCTTTTGGAATATCCAGAGACAACTCTTTATTGCCAAGTAGAAGAGAGCCCCGGCATGCTTACAAGTAGGTAATACTAGTACATGAGGAAGTCAAATGGAAATGGGAGGCAGAGATGAAAGTCGGAATCTAGGTGTAGTAGAGCAAACATGTCATCTACTGTGGATCTTATTGTTTACAAAGAAATTGAATAAAAATTGCTTCTATTAGCCTTGCCATTTGAGATAAAGGCTAACCATAAAAATAAGAACAAGGGATCAAGAAATGTTATTTACTTCTAAAAGGTAGTACATCTACTTAAAGGATATTCAAAACAGATCATCCATGAAGAACAATTTTTCTACTTTAACGGAACTAGTTGGACTGAGAAAGATCTGCAGAGGAGACAGCCTTCTCATTGCAGTGGAGACAGCATGCTCACTACAGTGGAAACATACTTCTCACTGCAGTGGAGACAGCCTGCTCACTTCATGCAATTGCTGATGCTCAAAGTCTTTGCTCTAGGGCAGCTTTAGTTCAGGGAACTGAAACTGCAGGAGTAGCTGCGTTCACTTCACTAACAGCCTGGACAGGAAGATAAGCAATCATAGCAACGATATGACATAGAAAAGGTCTCTATGCTATGAGTGGCTTAAGGGTTCTGCTGGCCACCTGAGAGGTTGAGGCATTCTTATTATACTTCTGCCTCCATTCACTATTGTTTAGGAGTCAAATCTTACTTCTGGGTGTTAATTTAATTCCCACCCCTTGGTTCTTCCCTCCTATTGCCAAATCCTAAGAGCCCACCTTTAGTTTCTAAGAAAATCGAACAAAGGGCACTGTTTCTAGGCAGAGCATAAATGCTACCTACAATAAAGTAATGGTGTAAGTGGTAAAATATTGCCATAGGTAGGACCTGGAAGGCTATGGGCCAGAGGCCAGATCCTTCTTCCTGTCAGCTACACACCTCTTAGAAGAGCTCATGTGTCCCACAGCCACTAATCCTATCTGACCAACTACAGCTTTTCATTGTGGTTCCATTTTTATGATTTTTAGCAGATTATAAAGTTCATTGTTGATAAACAGAGAACTAAGCATGAAGTAGCAAGTACAACCCTAACTGTAACCTGACTCACAGTGGAAAGAATAATGACATGAAAGCAGGTGGTTGGCAATGAGAAACATGGCCAAACCTCACTGGGAATGCTCAGAACTCAGTGTGGTCAGTGGCGGCAGTTTTGGAGGATGAATAAGCATTATCTAGGCAGATAAGAGCATTTCCCATATAGAGGAAATGAATACCATCCACAGCACCATAAAGGAAGGGCAGAGGGGGGATGCTAAAGAAAACTGTAACCATTGAGAAAATGGATCAGTAAAGGCCTGTGGGGATGAGGCTTGACCATACAAGGTATCTAGATGGTGGTGGTGGTGGTGGTGGTGGTGGTGGCGAGGATGATAATGATGGCAATGATAGTGATTGAAATAGACACCATTTTGCACAGAGATAGAGCATCCTGAGATTAAGGGGTTAGAAAGATTGTCCAGGAGGAGAAACAAGGAAGACACCTTGGGAACATTTGTATCATTTCTGTGTGACTTTCTCCTTGGCCCTTTATGTTGTTGCCAGCTCCCACTTGAAAAGGGTATCCTGAGGCAGGACCTGTGCCATGTTAGAGATACCTTCCTGAGACTGAATTTCTTTGACTTCTGGCTAGTCTAGTCATGTATGGAGCCTCCTACATCCCAAAGACATAATCTCCCTCTCATAAATGTTGGAGAATCCAGTCTAATTCATTTGTGGGACCTAAAAGTGAGCCAACAGGCTTATGGGTCACTCAGTGTTCATTGAATACTCGCTCTGTAACTAGCACTGGGCAAGCAGCCAAGGGATATTCCTCTAGAAGAGAGACAGAGCAACGTACAAATAACTGTTGTCCACTAACATAATGCTTAAAATTGCTAAAATGCTGTTTCCAGAATCCTGGTTCCTAAAAGTACAGGAGTCCGTACAAACAAGAGAAATAGCAAAGGTTCCTGAGAAGAGCTGCATGGGATCTGATGAGAAAAACCAACATTTTCAGATATTGATAAAACACCATGATAAGTGACCTCCAGTTTCCAGCAGCACATGGGAAAGACAAGCTGTGTTGCTAGGTAGACTTCAGGTCTCTGATGAACTTCGCAACAGAAGCAGGTGTCTTCAAAGCAATGCTCTAATGACTCCAAGATAGAGTCGCCCACTGTGACTGTTTGCTCCTGGCTTCCTATCCATTTTTGCAGAGTTCATTTTCATACCTAAAACACTTTTTCTATATGACTTCTTTGTTGAGATTTGCTTTATTAGTTGGCTTTATTAGTTGGGTTTTGCATGCATGTAGTGAACCAGAGAAATTCTCAAGGTCAAAACAAAAGCAAATCTTGAGGGAAAGCTATTGTTAAATAATTCCACAGCAGTTGCCTCATTGGAAAGATTCGGGAAGCTGACGGTGTTCAAAATCGGTGATGGGGCCACTGAAATGGCTCAGCAAGATAAAGCCCATGCCCAACGACCTAAGTTCAATTCCCAGGTCCTACGCAGTACAAGGAGAGGACTCATTCCTTCGAGTTGTTCTCCACAAACAAAACAGGCCATAACAAATCAATAAATAAATAAAGTGTGAGAAAATTAAAAGAGATGATGGTCAAGGATCTCAGCAACATTACTCTTTCAAGTTAGAAGGTTGAATGTCCCTGAAGGTGAGCAGAAAGCAGCACAGAGAAGCAGTCTCCTTCCCAAGTGAAATATACCTGGCACTGAAATGAAGCTGAGTAAAGCTGGAGGCCGGGAAAAGACATTTTGTAAAATCCAATCAGTCCTGGACCCAGCACGCCGGCAGTAAAAGATAGTGTAAGGGCAGCTCAGACTTCGGTCCATTTGGTTCATTTCCTCAGCAGGCAAAGGTTTTCTCAACACAGAAAAGTACTGCTTTATTCTAGCAACAGCCATTCACATTACCATTGCCCTTGGAAGCTGCTTCTTAGCCAGCTTACATGCTCAGTGCTCAACTTAAGCGCATCACAGGTAATTCATGCTTAGATCTCTACTGAAATTGCAGGCTAACCATTTATTTATGTAGCCTAGAAATGAATCCTATTTAGGTGGTTATTCATCTTGAGACTTGTGTAGAGAGAGAAAACGATGCCCTTTTATATATGTGTGTGTGTGTGTGTGTGTGTGTGTGTGTGTGTGTGTGTGTGTGTGTATTTTATGTGTGCATGCCTGAGTTGCACGTACCTGCACCATGTGCACATAGGAGCCTGTGGAGTTCAGAAGTGGCATTGGACCCTCTAGAACTGAACTAGAAGACAGGTTTGAACCAAAAGGTCCCTGTCTTCAGAGATGTACAGAAAATTTTCTGCCATGGTTTCCTCAATTACTGCTATTGAAAAATTTCTGCAATGGTTTCCTCAATTATTGCTATTGTAACTGGAGAGACTCGCTGCTGAGGAAGCTAAGGAAGGATGAATGAGCCTCCTCCAGGCAGCTGCAGCGTGGGGAGTGGGGGTGGATGGATGAAAGAGCAAAGTAGGTGCTAGCCATCTTCATTAGCAGTTGCTCAATACTCAACAATTAGCACCATACCTCAGCTCTGTGTGGCACCTGCACAGAAAATACACTCTTTCTAGGCTGATGCTGCTTGTTTCATTTATAAATTACACAATTTGTAAGTAAAAAGTGTTTTGCATGCAAGAGACTCCTAATTATGTGTTTGCTTGCTAAGTGCATGCAATATTTGGGGGGGGGGCTTACTTATAGAACTGTAAAGAAGTACTGGTGAGCAACACACACCCCCATGCCTGCATGTTCTGCAGAGAGAGAGGTGCATGTAGGGAAACTTGATCAAAGGAGAAGTAGTATCCGATAAGAAAACACTGAAAGCACACATGTTCTGCGCATTGCATTCAACAAATGCTTCACCAACCCAAACTGTTACATTTCCCAGCCCCTGTCATGTCATTATGGGACCAATACAAACCTTGATGTAGAATTTGTTAGTTCTTGGGAGCCATCCCATAAACTGGGTGAGTGGGTCCAGCAAGCTGGATCTTAGCAGGTCTTCTATCGGGTTCTGATGCACACTCTTGTTTGACAATCTCTATTACATTCAACATGTGGTGTCCCAAGTGGGGAAAACATAGATTAGTGTTCAAGAACACAGAGCAACCTAGACATGGATATGCTGCTCCAGTGTAGTGCATTGCCATGAAGGGTGGCATGGCTTATAAGATTGTATGTATTATCAAATAGAGTAAGAGAAGAGCTTAAGGAAATAGAATGCAGCTAGACTAAAAGTAGAAAAGTAGAACCACTGTTGTATTCTCATAACTTTCCCAATAACCTTCGTAGTGTTGAAGCTGAGGGAACCCACTGTGGCTGATCTAGAAACACCCTTGTCTCACAGGAGCCCTATATCTCCAAACTGAAAGATGGGTGCTGAGAGCACAGATCTGCTAATGCTAAAAACCTGAGTGGGATTACCCCATGTGCCTCATTCAAGGCATTCTTTGTTGAGGTGCATGACATCCCTACAGAAAACAAAAATCAATGTGGTAAGTGTAGCTATTTTGTGTAAGGCCCTTAATGGAGAGCAGTAGCTTAACATCCAAAAACAGTTCCTTGAAAGGAAGGACTAAATGATGTTTGGTAGGTCTCAGAGGCTCTGGCCAGTGCATTTATAGAACTATCAAAGACCTTGTCAAAGGTGGAAATGGAAACCCTGTAAACTTCAGAGGAACCAAGCATTGTGGTACATGCCTGTAGTCCCAGCAGGAAGAAGCAGGGACAGGAGGATCACCACAAATTTGAAGTCAGTCTGGTCTACACAGCAAGTTCCAACCAGTCAGAGCTACGACTATGTACAGAGCTATGACTGCATAATGAGAGCTTGTTCCTAAAATAAAAACAACAAAGCCACACAAAGGTGAAGCAATGAGATTTAAAAATACACAGAAGCATTCACACTGCCCGGAGAATCTCATCTCTGAAGCATGTGCTGCTCTGACTTTTCTAGATGGAGATGTCTCAGTATTCCTTAACTTTTGCATTTCCCAGACTTCTTTCTTCCAAATGTGGCTTTTGACTTGCCACATTACATGTGCAGCACATACTACACGATTCAGTGCTTGATTGGATCCTGACTTGTATTATTCTGTGATTGTCACATCTTTGTGATTTTTTTTTCAACTAAATGATAAATTAGATAAGGCCTATCATTTCCATGCTTCCTTCAGCCAAGTAATGTTTCAGAGGGAGGCTATATTTGTACCTGCTTGGAGGAACGAATGAGAATTTTCTTATGAATGGAAGTGAGTCTTGCAGAAGCATGCAGCGCAGAGCACAGCGTGGCATTTGCGGGGGGGGAGGTATGCAGGGTATGCAATGTTGCCGGAGCATAAGAAGGGTGGGGTGGACAGGAGATAAGACTGTCTGGAGGGCAGGGTGCAGATCATGGAGCTACCTACTGTGGCCCGTATTGAAAGATTGATATTATACCCTGTGGGTATAAGGGAACAATTGAAAGTTTAAGAATGGGATAATCAAATAATGAATAATATGCTCTAAGTCTGCTGTTAGCATTACCAAAGACTGTGTGTGTGTATATTTATCTGTGTGTGTCTGTGTCTATGTCTGTGTCTCTGTGTCTGTGTCTCTGTGTCTCTGTGTCTGTGACTCTGTGTCTGTGTCTGTGTGTGTGTGTGTGTCTCTGTTTCTGTATCTCTATGTCTGTGTGAATGTGTGTCTGTGTCTCTGTGTGTCTTTGTATGTCTGTGTTTGTGTGTCTGTGTGTGTCTCTGTGAGTGTGTATCTGTGTTTGAATGTGTATCTGTGAGTATTTGTGTATCTATGTGTGTGTGTGTCTGTGTGTGTCTGTGTCTACATGTGTGTCTGTGTGTGTCTCTCTATGTCTGTGAGTGTGTATCTGTGTCTCTGTGTCTGTCTGTCTGTATGTGTGTCTGTGTGTGTGTTTATGTGTGTCTTTGTGTCTGTGTCTGTGTGAGTGTGTGTTAAAGGTGATAAGAACAGTTATTTTAACATACTAGTTGAAAGCATTCTGCATTCAAAATTTACTAATTCATGATTTGGAGTTAAGTCATTTACTTTTTGAAAGTTTATTTCTTTATCCGAAGAGCACAATAACCACCCCTTACACAGTCAGCTGCCTGAAATAGTGAGTGAAGTTCTCAAAAATGAACAATTCGTGAGTTTTAAATCCTGTTTGCTTTCCTGAATGATACACTGAAATTTCTTGCCTGCTTCATCCCACCTAGTGTGTGAGTTATCCTTCTATCCAGTGTATCCACATTGTATGCACTACCTGACTGCTAGTCACTTAGTAGCTGTCTCGGATATCTGATTGGATCTTGAGTTATCCCAGTAACCGCAACCTTTTTTATATGTTTTAATAATTCCCTAAAGAGAAAGAGTAGAAATACTGGCAATCTAGATTTGCCAAAAAGAAGGATTTTCCTGTAGGTGAAAAGATGAACATTATTGATATAACAATTAAAGGAAAAAGAGTCATATACTGAAGTTACTAATAACAATAGTACTTTATGGTTGCTGGTTTCATATTGTTCCCAATTTCTAAGTTAAACTTATATAAGAGTGTATAGGAGAAACTAGAGCCTATCCAGGGTTCAGTTCTGTCAAAGATTCCAGGCATCTATCAGGGGTCTTAGAATACATCCTCCTTGGGTAAGTATGGAGTACTAGAGTTCCTACCATATAGGATTATTTAATAATTAGCTGTGAAATCATACATGTAAGGCAGAATGTGCTGATATGAAGCTCAACATGTCCTCTTGCTAGATGATTACTAGAGGCACAAACCCCAATCCTTTTTACTCAGTTAGCTTTTAGTGGTTCTTTTTCCAGCCATGAACTCACAAATTGATTTGGGTTCAAGGATCTAGAATATCTGTAACAGAATAATCCAGATAGTATTCGTAATAGGCCTTGAGACTAGAGTTGAGACTTGGTACTAGTTCTACCCGCAGGGATGTTTGGCAGCCTGTGTGGAAGTACAAGAAAGATGAGGACGTCCCCCTCTGGCTTCTGTTCTCCAGAATCAGGAAAGTACATCATAGAGCAGAAGAGATGACAGGATGTGTGACCTGCTGTGCCTCCTCTAGAAGAGGAAAGAGATGAGGAAGTAGAAGAACCTACCATGAGAGCTGGCAGAGACAGGAAGAATAAGAGTGAAGGAATATGAGAAAAAAATGGAAGAGGGGATGTTGAAAATGCAATGTTAAGAACCTCAATTCTTTTCACAGTGCTCAGTGCACACTATGCAAATAGTAGTTTCTTAATTCATAATTTGAGTTATGTGTGTTTGATGTGGTTCCGTGCCAGAAATCTGAAATGACATATAGACTGAAGCCTCACTGGCTACTTCTGTCTGTCAGAACTTCGATCCTAGGACTTTAATCCAGAAACAAACTCCTTCTCTACCTATACAACATGTTTCTAGAATGTTTAGTGGAGATGAATTTGTTTGTTGAAATTTTAAGATTGGGTGTATGAATCCTCAAGAGAAGAAACATTGTAACCAAGGTGAAAAAAAGTGAAAAAGAAGCTGAGTTGTTTGACAAGCAAAGGTTAAAAGTGGAGTGCTATGAAAATTCCCTGATGATGGAAACAGAAGGAAGGAATGGAGTTTCAGGAGTCAGAAGTCTAATCTGCACTAACATTAACCACTGTAGAAGCCAGGGAAGCCAAACTCACTGGAAGAAAGTGAGAAGAAGCTGAGAATGGCTGCCCTTGTCATCTCCTCCATAGCATCTTGCCATCTCCTTGTCATGGAGTGAGGCCAACAATGAGCATTTTCCAAGAGTGGATATAAAACCTGAATGAGTGTCCATAATGCGCCACACTCAATAAATAGGTTTGTGTGAAGCCACATTGTACCCACTTGAATGCAGACTGTTGACCGTGGCTCTGGTATGCTTGCAGTTACCCCAACTTTGAAGAGGGCTTCCCTTTATGTGCGTAATATAAGCTTTCTTGGGCTACCATGATTCTGCCACAAACTGCTACAAGATCTCAGCTACACTGGGCAGAGAACTGACTGCCTTGACCAAAGAGATTTGGGAGACAATTTTTTCTATTCTTTATCCCCAGGGCTACATAGATTCTAGACTGATTCCTCTCTTTATACTCTCTCCTTCTGCAGACCCAGTGGCTCACTGTCCTGTAGCTTAAATGGATAACTCTTCCATCCTATGGTGCCCATGTAGATGTTCCTTTCCTTGACCTTGCCTAAGCTCACAAAGGTCCACTGACTTGGGATATTTCCATTTGATTCCCTAGAGGAAACATCTGGCTCCCTCAATTAAGCACAAAGTCCCTGAGTGTGGTTTTCAAACTGCCCAGTCAGCTCAGAAAACATGGTGATTGCCTCAGCAGACCCAGTCAGGGTGTCCTCAGCAGATGCTGTGGGTGGGAGAAAAATTCCCAAGTGCAGCTGCTGACTGAACGACTATCACAAAAGGACCACACTTGCAGGCACTTTGAGGCCTCGGAGCTCAGAAAAGTAGAATTGCGTTACAAACTCGGTAAGACAAGCAGATGCATTTAAAAGAGGAGATAGTAAAAGGAAACATGATTCAGAGGTGTGTGTGTGTGTGTGTGTGTGTGTGTGTGTGTGTGTGTGTGTGCTAACAGTGAAGTTGCTTGTCTCGAATATGCCAGCACATGCTCACCAGACTCTTTAGCTAGTTATGAGAAATACAGACAAAAATAACTCCATTTTTATCAGAGGCTATTTTCCAAGTTGCATTGTTGCATTGCTTTTAACTGTCATTGTCTCCAATTTTCCCATCTTCCATCGCAGCTGGCTTGTATCCTGTTGCACAGCTCTAATCTGTCATTGTTCTCTGTTTGTTCTTGATGAGGCAGTAGCTTGCAAGTGTTTCTCCCCTTTTTTAGTAGATGCTGATGGTTTTTAGTCTTCCCTGTCAATATTCTGAAGCAGCTGTACCCCAAAAGATAAGACATTCCCCTCTGTATAGTACCCCTGAAAAGAGCATTTGTTGACCATTGCAGATCAAGGTGATCACCCTCTCTTGTCTCACTCCCCAGGGCATCCATCTGTAAGACTTAGCTGAGACAATCAACCCTGGAAAGCCAGTAAAAACAGTCCCACAAAGAGTATGCCCCCTGGTTTCCTCAGAGTAAAGGCAGCCATCATTACCTCTGTATCTCAAATGCATGTGGCATATTACAATTTGCGACCTTAGTTGTCTCCACCTAAAAATCTTCTGCTAAACTCTGTGGTGTTTTTCCCAAACCGCAGCAAGGCTATAGCAGTATTAACAGTGGCCCACCAGCCTTTCTCAAGGACTTGTCCCCACCATTTGATTCTTAAAAGCTGTTGCAAAACTGCCTTTTGCAAGCTCAGCGAGGCGACTGTGATTTGGTGCCCACTGTGACTAAACTGGAGATGGTTTCGGCTATTTGTTTTGTTCTTTTGTCCAATGCCAAATCTTTTTGAGAGTAAATGCCCCTGATTCAAAGAAGTATTCACAAAATCAAACCATAGGTGATTAGGATAGCAATTAATGTTAATGAAAAGCCAAAGTACATTCTGCCTTGTATAAAATGGCTCAGCATTATGCCTTGAATAACATAATTGGAGTATTTCACACAGTGTGTACTCAAAGGTGCTCCACTCATGTCTGTATGCCTTTAAGTATACAATTCCATCTTTATTACTATAATGAAATATGTCAGTCTGGGTACTGCTTTTAAGAAGAGGCTTCTTTAGTTCACAGGATTGGAGGCTGCCCATAGAACCAGGTTTTATTTTAAGTAGATGGAAAAAATTGCTAGAGAAAGCTGGATCCTCCACCTGGAGTATTTTGTTCTTTCTAGAAGAGGTATAGGATGTGTTCAGGCTATGGTAGGAACATCCCTATTTGGCTGAGAGACCAGGAATTGGGGAACTACCCTGCTAGCCAGGACATCACCATGCTCCTCCCTTAGTGTGTTCCTTCCTCCCTTTCATTCTTCTGTCATGAAATAATTGCTCCCTTGGACCTTCTTGTTCCCCCTACCTTAAATTTATTCTCTAGGAATAAGCACAAAAATCTTTAGCACACCTATGATCGTGCCCCTAGCTCATTTAAATCTTCAAGTGAGTGCTGTCACCTGCAAGGTATGGTTCTACATCACGGCATAGCTTTCATGGCCTCTATGACTGGGCCTCAGATACTCCATCTCATTCAGAAGTTCCCCAGGAGGTGGAGCAGTGGTGCAAACCAAGTAGAAGTCTGTTTGCTCTCACAGAAACAAGACACTGGGGGATATGGCACTCTGCAGGGACCAGAACCTTTATTTTGTATTCCACCCACACTCAATGGGTGGTATTCATATACCACGGTTTAAGTCCACAGCTTAGCCAGCCCGGTCTGTGCTCCAGTCAGAGGAAGGATGAAAGAGAACTTCACTTTTGACATCTTCCCAGAAACATTGGCACTTAGAGTCCATTAGTCAGAATTAGTCACCTATGCTCATCAAGGGACACTGGGAAGTGTGGTCATTAGTCAAAGATGAGGCTGTTCTTTTTGATATGATAATCTTTTATTTCTTCTCATTTCAATATGATAATCTGGTATAAGAAAGTCACAGGCAGATAGATGGAAGAAAGCCAAAATGGTAGGTTGACCCTGAAAGAATTCATAAAGATTGCCTCTTCCCATTGCCTTCCTCAACCAGAGCGTGACACTCTCTGTTCTCCGAGGCAGGACTCCTGCATTGTTTGTGGCGGAATGCCTGCCAGCCCTCACTAAGTAAGATGGCAAAAGGCCTTCAGTTGACTCTTCTCTGCATGTAGAAGAAAAATCAAAACAAGCAGCTCTAAATAAAGACATGCACAGCAATCAAAATGAAGTAAAAGGAAGTGAGGAATCACCTGCTTTGGAGGGACATTTTCCCCTGTCAGCATCTTCTACTGTGTAGTTGGTTGGTTGGTTTCGTTGGTTCTCATAAATTATCTACCTAGGATTTTCCTTTGCGGTGCTCACTCGTTCTTGCTTCAGCCATCATCTGTGCAGCAATACTTCCGCTCAGTGAAAAGCAGTGTGCCTGTCACAGTAAGCTCATCTCACGGCCACCAGTAGCAACAAATTCTCCAAGCCAAGCACCAAGACACAGGATCTGATGGCAAAATTGAACCTAGAGAACAACAAAGAATAATTTTTGAAGTCATAGTGAACAAGAAAGAATTAGATGCAATCACTGTAGCCATAGAAACCCTTCACGGAGACATGTTGACCACACTCCACAGCCTTGCTCAGTGAGAAAGGCTAAAGAGGCAGCTTCTCCTTTCTATTTTCAGAAATTGTTACAGCCAATTGAAACCTCATTCAAACCACTATCGTTAAATGAGGAGAGTCGTGAGTTAGCTTTTCTCATGCCTCGTGTCTTTCTGAGTGAATCCTAACCCCCTTCAGCCAGAAGGATTCTCTGAATGCATTCTGTCATGTTTGCAGCAGCAAGCCCTAGATTTTGTACATGAGCAATGCTCAGTTAATGCTTTATACTGATGCTGATGGCCACACCACAGGTAGGAGATAGTGGTGCCCATGGATGCCACTTATAAACATCAATTAGAAGGGTAATAAACAGGAGTCATGGAGAGAGGTGTGCTAGAAAAGGGAGGGTATGAAGCATGAGAAAAGAGAACTCAACATCTCCATGGTAGGTGTCAGCCACAAGTATCTATCCACAGTCAATGACATTAGGGTGTTATATCATCTGTCTCACTCAACAGGAAGTAGCCAAGTGTGCTTCTGTAATTTCTTTTTTTTTTTTTTTTTTTTTTGGCGGGGGCGTGGGGGTTCAAGACAGGGTTTCTCTGTGTAGTTTTGGTGCCTGTCCTGGATCTCACTCTGTAGACCAGGCTGGCCTCGAACTCAGAGATCCTCCTGGCTCTACTTCCCAAGTGCTGGGATTAAAGGTATGCGCCACCACTGCCCAGCTGTGCTGCTGTAATTTCTAACCACAAATTTATCTATTTTCCTTTTAAAATAGAAAGAGGATAAAAGACAGTGTAAGATCTTCTACAGGGAAAGCCAAGCTGATAATCTCTTGACTTTGACCAGAAAAAGAGATTTAGCATTTTAAAGCATTTATGAGAGTGCAGTACCATTATTATGATCTTACTTACCTTGGCATAAAGCAGAGATTCTCAACCTTCCTAATGCTGCGACTCTTTAATACCATTCTTCAGGCTGTGGTGACCTCCCCCAAATGTAAAATTATTTCATTGCTACCTCATAACTATAATTTTACTACTGTTATGAATCGTAATGTAAATATCTGATATGTAGGACATTTGATATACAACCCCTGTGAGGGTCATGACCCACAGGTTGAAAACCCCCGAAATAGAGAGAAAATGACTACAAGCTTAATGTCCCTTCACAAGCAGTCACTTGAGTGACTGTAATCAGCCCTGATAAAATTTGCTAGCCTCTTGGAAGGTTTAGGTGCTTGTCACTGTGATTAAAATAACCCACTTAAAGTTTAGTAAATACCATACTGTATATGTTTAATTTACATAAATTATCATTAGCTACATCATGTAGCATAATTCATCATTGAGGGTCGTAAAAACACTCCACTTTCTCTGCCTGTCCTCAGGTACTATCATATTCCATAAAATGTTGGTCACACATTAAGATGATTATTGAATACCTGGTTCAAATATTATTGAACATTTTAGAATAAATCCATGTTTTCAACTCTTGACAATTTCACATTTCATTTGTACAAATTATCTACCCAAGATATAGCAGCTTCAAACCCTCATCTCGTGTTACTTTTTATGTTGAGAACCAATTCAGTATAGTCCTGAAATGTAATTATGTGAGTATAAGCCTCCAGGACTATCCTCTTTTTAACTTATTTATTTATATTTATATATTTAGCATGGTACTGGAGAATATACCCAAGGTGTCTCTCATGCTCAGCAAGCACTCTACCAGCTAGCTATTTTCTTAGCTCTATCTTTAAAGTTAAGTCCATATTTAAAAAAAACAAAGCTGCCCTCCATGAAATCTGGTTAATAGACAAAAGCTTTATCATAAGTTAGCTTGTGCTGTAGCTTTGCTAAAGACATATATTTAACCCCTATAGATCCTTTCCTGCTGTAGTCCACTGCTACCATCATTACAGGTTCATAGGAAGATTGTCCCAGGATTTCCACTGTTAGTAGCGTCTCTTCAGTAGAAGATTTTATTTATAGGCCCTTCCTGACCCATGTCTATCATAAATCTTGAGTTCCTTTCTGTGTCTTTGGGTCGCTCTGTCTGTCTCTGCCTCTCTGTCTCTCTCTCTCTCTCTCTCTCCCTCTCTCTCTCTCTCTCTCTCTCTCTCTCTCTCTCTCTCTCTCTGTCTCTCCCTCCCTCCCTCCCTCCCTCCTCCAGACATACCATCTTTGTGTAGACATCCTTTGGGCCAGAAAAAGTTCCCAGACTTTAACTTCTAGGCAGGTAGAACTCAGGATCCATGACAAGGCAGAAGTAAAAATCTAAGAGTTTGAGAGTACAGCTCACCTGCCATCTTCTGCCTCACTGACACGGCTTATTCCTTCATGCCTGGGAAATAGCTCCCCGAGTCTTCCCTGTATGGCCACATTGTCACTGAACAGATGCTACTTGAATCATACTATGGACCACCTGCAGAAATCCTGCATGCATGCGTTATCAGTGACTAAGTATTTACACTGTACTTGAAATTGGATAGATGAACTGAGTCTCTGTCTTCCTAATTTAGTAAACTAACTAATCTCAAAAGACCGATGGTCAAAAATTCCCATCAGTAGTTTTGAACTCTTAAGCCATGACATGGGAGGGATCACTTAACCAACATGTTCAAGGCAGCAGGCTCAATCCTGAGCAGCAACAGACAGAAAACAAAGGAATGGGTGAGGAGCCTCAAAGGACGTAGACATAGACAGTCAGCATTGTCGTGAGCTCGCAAATGCCCTGGAAAAGGCAAGCTTTGACCTCTCTAAAGTCCATGTCTTTCTCCATGAAGCCAGGTATGTGCATTTTAGCCTGACCTGTATGTTCATTAGCCATTTATCTTTCCATTTTTGAAAATCTGAAATGACATTTTTGAATTGGCTTTCCAGAACAATGCTTAAAATGACAATTTTTATACTGAAGGAAGCTTCTTTTTTTTTTTTAAGTTTTAAGCAAACTGTCAGGATGACCTCATTCGGGTCCTGCAGAGCACACTGTGTTAAAGTCAAAAGAAAAGAAAGCTCCCTGGTGGAGCCACAAGACTGTTTCCAGAGCTTGGGGACATCCTGAGCTCAGACATGAACTCAGTGTGAGCTCCCACTACAAGAACTGCAGGGGCTAAATCTCCTGTAGACTAAGTTGATCTTGAGTCTTCTATTCAGATTCTTAAGGCTAAGGGCCTTTCAACCTCTGGTCATTCTGCTTTCACTTGTGAACATTTAGCCAAAAACCTTCAACCAGTGTGTTGGCCCTCCTTCACTGTGGCAAAGTAACCAAGAAAATCAGCTTAATAAAAGAGGATTTGTTTAGGCTCATGTTCTTGGAGAGGTGAGGTGCTAGCTCACTTAGCCCTGTGGATTTGGACCTGTGATGGAGTGGCACATCGTGGTAGAGATGTATGATGGAGGAAGCCTATTTATCCCCACAGCAGCCAGTAATGAAAAAGAGCAGGAGCTAGAAGGAGCCTAGATCACAGTATTTCCCAATGACCTCACTTCCTCCCCAGAAGCTCCACCTACCAAAGTATCCATGACCTGCCAATGACACTGCAGGCCAACAGCCAAGCCCTCAACACACTGACCTTCAGAGTTATTTAGGATCTAAACCATGGCAACCAGAAGACATGACATGAGACTCAGCCAGTACACTTCCTTCCTTACTCTGTTTACAGGACACTTGGCTCTCTGAGAACAGAAATACATGGGCAAATTCCCCCATATCTCTGGTCTATTTGTCTTGCTATCTGCAGCTGATTAATATATGGGCTTGTATTTAACATTAATGCTATTAATATGTAAATACATAATTGTATTTAACATTAATATGTTTGGGTACTATAATTATTTCTACAGAGTTTCAAATAGAAAGTTATGACAGACAAAATGATACAAACTCATAGCCTAATGATTTAATGTGCCACAGGCTCCTTTTGTTCATCTTGCTTGTTTTTTTTTTTTTAATTCCCCCACTTACAGAATGCTTTCTTTGTGCCTGTAGTCATAGCTTGTTGACAACAGGAAGCATTAACTGCAAGGAGCTTCAACAGGGAGAGACAGAAACAATCCTGTGGGTCCTAGGGAATGGACACTGTAAAATCACAATACATAACTATGTCTTTACCATGGTGCCAGGAAGGGTTTCCACAGAAACCTAGCCCTTCAGATATGCTACATTGTGATTAACATGTAAAGAGTTGGGGCCAGAGGCTGAATACTGCTGAGTGCAATTTCCAGGATTGAATTTGGGCAGCTCACAACCACCTATAACTCCAGCTCCAAAGGATGCCTTACCTTTGGTTTCAGCTGACATCAGTATGTGCCTATATACCTACTCCCACATCTAAACATGATAAAATATTTTTTTTAAATCATGGAAAGAAGAAAAGCAAGGGAAAGATACATTGAGCTTCTGGGGTCATAAAGGAAAACAGAGTTACAGTGTCAAAGAACTTCGAAATGATTTCAGCCCAGCGTTTTAGTACTCCAGCGTGATCCCATCTCTCAGGCTGAGGCAGGATTTGAGCGCTCTAGCCTGGGCTGTGCCGCAAGAATCAGTCTCAGAAAACAAAACAACAGTAAGATTGCATTTCACAGTTTCCTTGTCCCATAGTTCTTTCCACCCTTACAAAGATGAGAGAGACCTTTCCAATAATGCACGAAAGCTACTTTTAGGAACAGCCTGGGGTCCTTCAGAAACCCAACAGTAGTGTGGAGCCACCAAGGGAAGAGCTAACTTTATGCCTTGTTCTTTATCCATAGGTCTTTGCCCAAGACGGGTCTGGAACTTAACGGGGTTCCCATGACCCCTGCAATTGCTTCCAGTCAGCAATGAAAGGGTTATCAGGTAGCCGCAGCCACCACCACGGGATCACCTGTGAATCGGCCTGTGACTCATTGTCACACCACTCAGACCACAAGCCGTACCTGCTAAGCCCCGTGGACCACCACCCTGCGGACCATCCCTACTACACCCAGCGGAATTCCTTCCAGGCCGAGTGTGTGGGACCCTTCAGTGACCCGCTGGCCAGCAGCACCTTCCCACGAAGGCACTACACCTCGCAGCAGGAGCTGAAGGAGGAGAGTGCCCTGGTGCCACGCACACTGGCCACCAAGGCGAATCGCATCCCCGCCAACCTGCTGGATCAGTTTGAAAGGCAGCTGCCCCTCAGCCGGGATGGCTACCACACGCTACAGTACAAGCGCACCGCTGTGGAGCATCGCAGCGACAGCCCCGGACGCATCCGGCACCTGGTCCACTCAGTCCAGAAGCTCTTCACCAAATCGCATTCCCTGGAGGGGCCATCCAAAGGCAGCGTCAATGGGGGCAAAGCCAGCCCCGATGAGTCGCAAACTGTGAGATATGGCAAGCGCAGCAAGAGCAAGGAGAGGCGTTCAGAGTCCAAGGCCAGATCCAATGCCTCCAATGCCTCCCCCACTTCTCCCAGCTGGTGGAGCTCAGATGACAACCTGGATGGCGACATGTGCCTCTACCACACGCCATCGGGTGTGATGACCATGGGCAGGTGCCCTGACCGCTCTGCTTCGCAGTACTTCATGGAAGCCTACAACACCATCAGCGAGCAGGCGGTGAAGGCCTCCCGGAGTAACAATGACATCAAGTGCTCCACCTGTGCTAACCTGCCAGTCAGTCTGGATGCCCCTCTTCTGAAGAAGAGTGCCTGGTCCTCCACTCTCACCGTGAGCAGAGCCCGAGAGGTTTACCAGAAAGCCTCGGTGAACATGGATCAGGCCATGGTGAAGTCCGAGGCATGTCAGCAAGAGCGGTCCTGCCAGTACCTACAGGTACTATCTATGTTCAATGATAGATGCTGTGAAATTGCTCCTGACTCTGCTGTTGTGGTCTTTGCTCCTGGGTTCTAATCTTGGCTCTATTCAGAACTGTCTATATGAACTCGAGCAGATTATTTATTATTTCAGTGAATAATGGCAGCTATTGGGAAAAGTCAAGGAAGCACATTCTACCAGCTCCCCCCACTTCTCTTAAGATATTAGGCAGTGTGCATACATCTTCCTTATTGCAGTGATTATTCCCAGCCCACCCCGCTTCCAAGACATAGAACATCAGGATGGTACCCTGCAGAGGTGGAGACAGAAGGAGGCAGTTTGGGGACCTGATAGGCGCAGCTGCAGAAGCCCAGGACAACAGAGGAGAGGAGGGTGAAGGGGAGACATCAGTGCATAAAATACAATTAGTGTCAGCATGTAAATCCCACACACAGCCTCTAAGGCAGGCTGCTCTTCCCTTTCTGCTCCTGTTCCCCTTCTGCCTCCAGCTGCCTTCAACAAGATTCACCTGGATAAAAATATCAGCACGGGCAGGCAGAGCTCCCTTCCCTCTTCCCTCCCTCTAGTATTGTTCTTCCTGAGACACAATGCTCCCTGCAGAATGACCCTCGTGGTTTTCCCCCAATTTCAGAGCATCTCTGTCTTTCTTTCCTGATGTTCCTATCCTTCAGTGAAAGTTTTTACTAGACCTTAAAAGCAGCATGCCATAATCATCTCCATTCTCTCCTTCTGAAGAAATACAAGAAGACATTCTTCCAGTGAGAATGTGGTCATTTTTCCCTCATTAAACTCTATATGATAAATACAGCTTCCTTGGGAGTACCTATCCTGAGCCCTGAGAATATCCTAGGCTGGCAGTCCTGAGCAAAGACAGGGCCCATGCCCAAACTTCAGAAGAAGTGACCATGTCACAAATACATGTTAGTATTTCCTACTTAAAAAGTAGGATTGTCTAGTTTACTGTATGTTTGTTCTGTATCTAAATAAACATCAAAAGAAGCTAGAGAAATTTCTCAGTGGTTAAGAGCACTGGCTGCTCTTGCAGAGGATTCAGGTTCAGTTCCCAGCACCCACATAGTGGTTTGCAACCATCTGTAACTCCAGTTCCAGGAGATCTGACACACACTTCTGACCTCTGCAGGCACCAAGCACACACATGGTACACATACATAGATGCCTGCAAAGAACTATTAATAATGTTCAAGCTAAAAGTTTCATCTGACCCAATTAGTATAGAAAACAAAGTTAACTCAGATAAAGGCTTAATGGGTTACACTGTTAGCATGTGTCAGAAATGGGTCTAGAACCTTAGTCTCTTCAAAAGAAATGACCATTTTAAGGGCTGCAAGCTAAGGATTTAGAAATTATTTAAGCACATTAATTTTACCCAGTATTGAAAGTGAAGTACTCCAATAAAAAATAATTGTCTTGAAGAAAGGTTGAGTAAGGAGACAGAAGTGTCCTAGAAATGGGCATGTTTTCTATGAGAAGGCTCTGTGACTAATGACTGTTATGTCCTGTGCTATTGTAAGTTGTGGTAGGATATGAGAAATTAGAAATATTAGACTTAAGAAGGATGCTGTCCGTGGATCCAACACCAGCCATTGTTAGTAATAAAACACTCACTTGTATTTATATAATAGTTTATGTTCTTCCTCTCTGAAATTCGGTTTGTTTGTTTGGTTGGTTGGTTGGTTGGTTGGTTGGTTGGTTTTTTTGAGACAGGGTTTCTCTGTGTAGTTTCAGTGCCTGTCCTTGATCTCGCTTTTTAGACCATGCTGGCTTCAAACTCATAGACATCCGCCTGGCTCTGCTTCCTGAGTGCTGGGATTAAAGGTGTGCGCCACCATCACCCAGCTTTTCTTTTCTTTTTTATACCTTTTAAAGTCAAAATCTCAAAAGTGGTAAAGTGTGCAATGGTAAAGAAAGGAAGAAGAAAATGGATATTAACCACAGAGTCATTGTGTACTGGGCACTGTGGTGAACATGTTCCATCTTAAAGATGGATGCAGTAAGACTATTCATAAGAGAAGAAACCAAGGATTTGAAATAGTGAGGGACTTTGACCTTTGACCTGGAAGTTATAGGACTGAAATTTGGGCTTATTTCTACTCCATACCAAAGCTAAGTAGGAAAGTGAAGAAGAAGTACATTTTCAAAATAATTGTTTTGAGCATTTTTCAGTAACATCAGAAAGAAATGTTCAAAATAAAAGTGTGGGATTTAATACAGTCATGTCAGTGGATCGCATACTTCAGTGAATAGAAACCTCTACTTTCAAATTATTAACCTTCCATAGGCTAGTTTTTTTTTAAATAATACATTTAAGAAAGCTACAAGAAAAACTGACTATTCCTGAAGAGGGGGAGAGTAGGCAATGCCTCCTGAGACCTGAGTTCCAACAATTCTCTTGGTTCTAGGAGAGACAAAGAATCCGACATCCTGTGGAAACTATTCTCAGAAAATAAGATTAACAAGCTCCCATCAGCTCTTGTGGGAAAATTTCATGTATAAATTCATCCTAGAAGCAAATTTAGAGGGAAAAAAATAGTAGTTTTGTTTTGTTTTCTAGTAATATTACTATAGTTGCTGATTTAAAGCCAGATTTAGTCATATTTAACATCACCATCACAAGGTCTAGTGAGCAACAAGCAACAAGCTCACTCCACCAGGAACACTAGGCTTTTCTTCCCTGTTTGCCACTAACCGGTGACATTGCTAGAGCCATCCTTTCAGATTCCTGAGCCTCCTTCACCTACTAGGGAATGAGATACTTGGTTCTAGAAGGCTGTAATCTCTCTACACACTTCCAAATTTATAAATTGAGTATTTCGGTGTACTAATCAGAGCAATTTCTAGGAGTTGGAAGGCCGGTAACTCTCGATTCATAAACGCTTGCCAAAAGTAGATGCTTCTCAAATGCTACTGAATTTGTTCTTTAAAATTTGAAAGGCATTTCACAGAGGAAAAAATATAGACTTAGAAGACTATGTTGAATAACTTTACCAAGGGCACACAGCAATAGGAAGAGTCAAAACTGAGTCTTTTCCCTTTGAAGTCTGAATTCTTGCCATTCACCAGGCTCAATCCTCTCATGTAGTCTCTGGGCTAGAAATCATCTAGATATCATTTAGTACACAAAACAACTTTGAAAAATACTATATTTGCTTTAACTATTTTCAGAACTCTTCCCCATTCAAAGATGGATGTCGATTAAGGTGTTTTCATCCATTTTCCTAACAAACTCTGATCATATTCATCCTCTATTTCCCTTTGCCTCCTCCCCACCTCCCTGCCTTCTTCCCAAGAAGTTCTTTTTTCCTTTAGCTTTATAGACAAAACTGAGACACAAAGAATATAGATTATGCAGGGCAGCCAACAGCTAACCCCAGGTCTGTCCAGTTCTATAATGTGTTTCAGACATAGATATAAATGTGTGTTTTATTTTATTATTTGTCTTAGTCTGCAAAACTCATGTGTGCCTGGACCTGCAATATGTCCATGCCAATAAAAGAACATGAATGTGAAATTAGGCTACCAGCGCAAGGAAAAGCAAAATCCCTAATTTGATTCAAAACTAAATTAGTATTCACTCATTAATATTAATTGGTGAATCAATTCACTAATTAATGTTAATAAGTATTCACTAGATAATAGAACGTCAATACTAAAATGCCTTCTGCCTTTGGAGAGTTTTACTCAGCATGAACTTAATGCAGCTCCTTGCCAGGACTGTGTAAGAGGTGAGGGGTCTGTGTATGTCTCACCTGTGGCTGTCCAGGGTTCACTTGTAATCACTGTACATTCCAGTCAATACACTCAATGGATGCTGTGTGCTCACTCACAAGCTGTTTTAGTTAATTTTTTTAAAAAGGCTCCCCCTTTCCCCAATATTGTTATTTTTAAATGTCAAGAATCAGATGTCTGCTGTTGAGAACTACTGTACCGCTGCCAGTGACTGCCTGTGTCAGGGCTTGGAGCAGGAGCATGGATTTGAAGACATTAAAACTGTTCAATTCTCAGTTGAGATGTGGTTGGCTTTTGTACATTTGGAATAGAGCATTTATGGCACATCTCAGGGTAAGTGCTAATAGTTAAGTAAACAGAATAGGCTGGGAGGAGGGTTGTTTTCTTTTTCTTTTTCTTTTTTCTTTTTTAAGTGGAATTCTTGGTTGTATTTATGCCTCTTTATACAAACGTTCCGTGTTGAGTGAGTGGCATATTAAGCCATTCAGAAGAGAAAGATTTTTAGATTTCCAACTGTTCACCTAAGAAGAAGGAAAAAAAAAATCCCTTCGAATCGTGTATTTAGCATTCATCCTTCATCCAGCAGCAGAAACAGGAAAGGGGAAGGGAACCCTCTCCTCTCCCGAGAGAAGCAGAGAGTCACACAGAGGGAGCGAGAGAGCGCAGACAGGGACGGAGGAAGCCAGCTCTCTCAGAGATGAAGCTGTAGACAGCAAAATGATCGACCTTTTTAAGGCTGAGTGGGTTTCTTCAGTTTGTGTGCAAGTTTCCAGAAATGGAAGGACTGACCAGGTTTGGGTATAAGTAACTCTTTTATTACTTTGTGTTTGATGGATGTGAGTAGTTGGTTTGGAAGGGATTTTTGCAAAGAGGGGGGAGTGTATGGATAGTTTGGTTGTTTTGTTATTTTCTTCTGTCTCTATAAACAATGCCTAGTGTGTCGGAAAGAGCTAACAAGCTAACGTATGTACAGATGGTGGGAAACAGGTGAAGACATCAGGTGCCTACAAGTCATTGTGCACAGAGGCTCCCTAAAATCCTGTTTCTCATGTTCCTGGAGTGCATGTTAAGGGGCTGGGGGATGATAAATGGCTGGTGATTTGAATGTGATCCGTCATTTTTCTAAACAAGAATCCTCAGCATTTACTGGTCCTTTTCAGAATTTAAATTTGTGGATAATGGGATTTTTTTCATGTTTTGGAATGGTTTTTGTTTTTGTTTTGTCTGTTGTTTGCATGAGATACCACAAGATCTTTAAAGAAGCATTCCTAGCAACTGTGAGTCCAGGGTTTCATTTTAAAGTGCAGGTACACTTGTTTTTTGAATCTCTCTCAAGACTGTTTCCATCTTTGCCCAGTGATAGTTTTTTGTTTTTGTTTTTGTTTGTTTGGTTGGTTGGTTTGGGGTTTTGTGGTTTTTCTTTTCTTTCCTCTTGCCTTAAAACAATTTAAATTGTACTAATTCAGTTTTAACTATTTCATATGAATTTTATAAAACTGCCATTTCTGCTTACGACTTTGCTAACTGTGGTGTTGCCTAGCTGCCTTGTCTAAAAACCTTATCAACTACATTAATTAGTAGTTTTCTTTATTTTTCATTGGTATTGCCAAGAACCTTGAGTGCATTTTATATGTGGCTCATACAAGCCTTTCTTTATTTTGGATCTTAGCACAGATGCCTCTCCCACAGAGAGACAGAGGTGAGGCTACTCTTTCAGATGCCAACTTTGAATGTTGAGGCCATGACCACCCACAGAACCCTGGGCATTCTGCTGCCCCCTGTCCTCTGCTCTGATTCTCTGCAGTCCTTTCAAGATAGCCTCCACCAAACTAATAGGGAGAGAAAAACAGTTGGCAAGGCACCCTGAGAAATCAGGAGTGCAGACAGACTCCACAGTAGCAGAGAGACATTACAAGTTAATAGGAAAGGGCTCTGAAAGGAAACTTCATGATTCTTGGTCGTTGACTCAGTGTTCCGATGCCACTGCTAGCAGTGTGCAAAGCATCTGGTGAGCCACAGCTGGAGGTTTCATGTACTTTTGTTTATCTCACCGAATTTCAACCTACTAATTAAAGAGGCAGCATTGGTTAGGAGAGTGTAAAAGAGGAAATCCAACCTGGGATCACTCAGTGGCCATGAACTTGACTTCTCTTTTTCTACTCTCCCGTAAGAATCAACCACTTAGTAGATTACAGTTAAGGATGACAACTCAAGGTTCACCATGTCTTTTGGAGACTCATCTTTAAACTCCAGTACATTTGACACTGTGTGGCATTATGGGACTTACCAGGGTGACTGTGAATGGCAGAATACATCAGTTTCTTGTTCCAGATGTAAGTGTGTGTGTGTGTGTGTGTGTGTGTGTGTGTGTGTGTGTGTGTGTCTGTGTCTGTGTCTGTGTGTCTGTGTGTCTGTGTGTCTGTGTGTGTTAGGCTAGTAACAAAACCACACTGGCTTTGGTTTGTAATTAAGGTAATATTTTTCTCCATTTTGGGGGTTCAATGTCTTTTAGTGGATCATTGTGAGTTAGAGTTCAGTGAAATCAATGTTTCAATTACTTAGGCTCAGTATCATTTTTCTCATTTTGGAAAAATATGTATTGCTAGGATCCATGACAGAGCTCAGGCAGGCTTGACTCATGTGGAACTGCCATCTCATATGGATCTAAGACACAGAAATCTCAAATTCCATAGGTTTCAAAAATCACACCACCACCTAACAGATTTTTTTGTCATTAGCCAAGGAAGTTTGATGGAGGGGGAAAAATGTGCATTTTCAGGTATAACCAGTTTAAATAGTCTGCATTAAGTTATGTGACTGTACTGTAATTTGTATTATTCATCTGAGTTCAACCCTTATTTTTGTCAAGAGAGAAGAAAGCACGTGTAGCTTTGCTTATAGGACTCACTGATCTGTTTCTCAAAACCATCTCTCCTGGCCCCCACCACAGGCCAGGAACTGCCCCATGCGTGACATCATAACACAGAGGGCATTTTTTTCTTCTGTGTGTGTGTGTTTGTCCATGTTCTTAAACTGGAATCACAGTAGGGAAGGGCTTTGATTTCTTTCAATGAATGATTCCCAGTTGGAATGAGTTCCAACTTAGTTGATTTTCCAACCCCTGAGCCCTCTCTGTTTGTAACTAAAAGATGGTGACATAAAAGTTATTTGATTACTGTTGACACAAACAAAATCGGTAAAGGGGAGAAGAGTGTGCAGGAAGGCGTCATGTATCCCTTGTGTTTCTTTGGACCAGTTTATTACTTCTACTATTTTTAATTCTTTTGGAGATTACCCACGTGGACAGGGAAGACCTCTTTTGATGCTTTGATCCTACAAATATAAGAAAATACAGAGTTTACCTTTAAAACTGCTTTTCTTCATTTGCTAAAACTTAAGGCTGTGCCGTACTTTGTGTATCTGAGCCACACATTGAGGTTTCTAGGTAAGCTCATGATATTAGAGTATTGTTCCTACTCACCCAAGAATTTCTAATCATTGTCCGTGATGAATTAGGAAAGCTGAACATACTCTTGTGAAATGGAAAGACTATCTATGAAGTATAGTAAGTGTTACTGTGTTCACAGGTACATGGATCTACTCCCTCACCTCCCCCTCCGCACCTGGGCACCCACACTTCTACATAACACATCTGTGCTTTTGATGTCTTTGATATCTGATGAAATCAGATCTCTTTTAAATGGACCACTTCACAAAAGCCATGGAAGAAGAATATCTATGAAGTAAGGAACCTCCCCCCCCCTTTTTTTATCGATCCAAGTAAAAAGTTATTACCTTACTTTTTTAGTCTTATTTCAGATCGTTAATCTAGGCATGTCCTAACTCCTTTGTGTGAGGACAAAGCCGGTGTCAGTCCTTTTAATTCAAAGACATATTCAACAACCATGAAAAAAAGAATGTCTTCTGTCCTGTGCAGCCTTTGAAGCCCTACAATTTAATAGGTATCTTTAGGATTGTCCAATACCCTGATTTAACTATCTAGGGGCTTAACATCTTATTTTTTTTTCCTTCTAAATTATCATTTTCTGACTAACAGACACTCCTCATTGGAACGTCATCCTGTAAACCTCCTCACTCACAATCTCTTCCCAATAGTCTAGACTCTACAGCTTCCTGTTACTTTATGTAGCAACCATCTTATAAAAGAATCTTCTGGAATTAGTTAGTTCTGCTTACTCTTTTCAAATGACAAAAGGAAATACCTTGACAAGATCTGTCTTCTCAGAGGAGACCTCCACTGACAGTCTTTCTGCCTGATGGTCTGTGCCTTCTATACCCCACTGCCTCTCGTGTTCTGCTAAAGCCCGAAGGTTCTTTTCAAATTCTTGCTGATACATTCTTTGGAGGCAGTGAGGTTGAGAGTGACCTGAGAGTCACATGTAACATGTTTGTGCTTTTAAAAGCTCATTGGAGACAAAGATACTTGTCAACTAAATAATTATCTGCAATTTGTAACTCTGTAGTCACAAAGTGCATATTTTTATTTTATTATTCTCGTGTGTGTATTTGTGTGTGTGTGTGTATGTGTGTGTGTGTGTGAGAGAGAGAGAGAGAGAGAGACAGAGAGAGAGAGAGAGATGCCTGTGTGTGGACACAATTCACATGTGCCACACATGCAGGTGGAGATCAGAGGACAACTTCCAGATGTGTGTCCTCTCCTTCCTCCATGGGTTCCAGGGGTTGAGCTCAGGCTGTCAGCTTGCACAGCAATTGCCTTTATCTGTTCGGCCATCTTTAGAGTCCCATGCTCATAGTTTTAACTCTTCTTCCCCACCCCTAGAATACATGTGTTTCTCCTATTACAGGTTGAGCCTTTCTGCATCCTAATGACTTTACCAGGGGTGGACGATGGTCCCAAAGAGGACAAACAGAGCAGGACAGATCCACTTTTGGATATGTGATCTTTAAGTCCAACTTCTATTAGGGTGCAGAGTCTGGATTCTGAGAACTGCATGCTTCTCCCCAGCATCTTCCATGTCTCGGCAGTCAGAATCTTTCACCTCACTTCCTCAGGATAAAAATTTGTCTATTGTTTCAAAGGGATACATGGTGTAACACATATATGTGGCATATAGAAATTATGCACACATATAATGATATGTAGGATAATATGTTCAGGACAATGAGAGCAAATATGTCATCAGGGTAACTGTGCAGAAGCTACGAGGACAATATCCTTGAAGAACAAAAGGCTGAAATAGATCTCTTGATCATTGCATCCAAAATTAGAGGATAGGCAACAGAGAAAAAGATCCGCCTGTAAGGTTGGAAACACACTACCTGATGCAAGACAAGATGGTATGTACATGGGGACTAGTGTAAGCCCGTAGTGAACCATTTTTAATAGTCACATACCATTGAATGTCCCTCTATCAACTTAGAGGTGGTTCCCATGATGTTATGTGCTCAAGAATTACATAGAAGGCATCTGTTAAGTGAGAATTTCTGGCGTCAACCCAAGAGATTCTGATGGCATACATCTGGAATGACTTCAGTAGAATCTGTCCAAGAACCTCAATTTCAGGGAGCTGTAGGCTTAGTGTCTCCTGTAGGAGGCAGTAGAGTCTAACTGATGGAAATGTGGCCTTCACATGCTCAGCCAAGCTTTGATGTTATCACTGGCTTCCTACATCACTGGACTCTCTCAACCCAATGCTTCCATTTCTTAATCTGTACAGTGGGCATGAAGATATGACTGTGTTTGCTTCAGGCTCTAGGGGGGAAAATGAGAGTTTAGGCAATCAATTAAAATAATAGTGTGAAAGGTTTCCAAAGTATACGTGTTCAGCCACAAATATGCTTTACATCTTTCCTTTGTTTGGTGTATCATAACATAACACTTTTTTTTCCCTTTTCTATTTTGCTTACATAGGCATGCCTGATTTCATGGACAAGGAAAACCACCCCAATTCCCCCTATCCCATGTACAATAATGGTATATCTGAATCACAGTGAGGAAACTTCCTTTACCAGGTACCAACTGAAGACATGCAGCTGGTGACTAGAAGTGAGAGGGTTACACAGGTCCAGATCAGATATCTTAGCCTCAGTGGAACGGATTTTCACATGGCTTGGCATTTGCTGGTAACACAATTCCAGCCTGTTCAAGCGTTCATCCCCACGATCCTTGCATTTACTTTCACAGTGTTGGTCTGCCAATCCCCTACTGCCTTACTCCAGGCAACCTGGTAAATCAACAGGATGAGTTTAATGAACAGCAACAACTGTGGGATAGGTCTGCAAGGTAACTCAACCCACCCTTCTGCCATATCCTTTATGGGCTTAGCTAGTTCTCTGAGGAGTGTCTCCTTCACAGCAACCAGACAGGTTGAAGAGTAGCGGCAACAGGTCCTAGGCCATTATCCTCCATTGCTCCTGCCCAAGGCCCTCAACTAACCTTCCCGTTCTCTGAAGCTGGGTGCACCGTTCTTTTAAGACTGTAGAACCCCAAAGAATAAACATTTGCTGAAGGCAGGTCCCTCTTAGGACCTCCTCCTCCTCCTCCACAGAACCATCAAAAGCCCAGGCTCTCCTCACAGCCATCTGTCTCTTGGCAGTCAGCCCTAAGTCTTCCTACCACACTCGCTTCCTGTGACCACCCAAACAGTGCAAGCAAAGTGCATGGGAGGCATGCAGAATTTCATAGAATTGTTTCCAGGCTGTAAAAGCTCAAGCAAATGACCTTGCCATTTTGTTTTGTTGTTGTTATAAAAGCAAAGGTAAGACTGTTCTCTGGTCTCAGCAGGACCGTTAGGTCACAGGGACCTGCAGCCTATTCTTAGAAATCCACCTGCTTGCCGTGTGTTCCATGGGCATCCACCTAGCTGGCAACTCTTCCATCAAGGATTAGCCGTAGAGAGAAGTGTCCCCCTTTAAAATTCCTTTGAAGGTTCCAGTTACTTACAATACTTGAAGAATTCATGGGTTTTTCATTTCCCAGTCTCCTCTTCTCTCCTTAACTAGGAGAAGTTTAGCTGGCTTCTCTGTAACTTGGAGTGTCAGGGAAAGTAACTGTCATTTGTTTGCAAATGAAACCTGAGCTTTCTGCAAACGACTCCCCTGCAGAATTGTTCCCCCATAACACTCCTCCAGCCTTCCAGTTGATTTTTAGATAGTTTCCTGTTCTCCCACATCTTGGAAATATTCCATAGCACGCTGAGCAGACACTTTTAGTCAAAAAACGCCTATAAATAGCTGGTTTTTCCCTTCGTACTGCCTTCTCTTTGAGGCTTCCACAAAAAAAAGGTGAAACACATGCACCCGAATCAAGCGCTCTCTGTGAGGGATGTGTGGTGAGGCTTATGAAAAATCAGATCCATAGGCTGAAAATTGGTGTGTAGGTTGCCCTTCCATATTTGACGTGTGCAGTCACTGCACAGAAAAAAGAAACATTTTATTTTGTGCCAGGTGATCTCACGAACCAAACAAGCAATAAAGTATGTCTCCTATGGACTTCAATGCTTTACAAATATGTACTTGGACATTCATGCTACTTTAAAAAATAATCCTGAAGCCAACCATTACTTATTAGATTCAATTTGTAGGTCTGAATAACCAATCCCTGTGGCTATCCCTGGGTGGGGAATTTGAAACTGGTCTCGTGTCTCCTCCAATCTGCACTTGCTGACATATCTTTGACTAGCTGGCCAGCCTAGTCTCTTGTCTCCTGTGCCCTAACAACCATCACCATCGCCAGGCTTCCCAGCATAGGAATTAGGAGATCCTTGGAAGGCTGTACCTGTGTTGAGAGAGATCTTAATGTCTTCCTTCACTAATATTACTAAAAACAGACCTGACCAATCTAATATGTGGGGTTAATCTACTGCCTCCTACTTCTAGCTAGCTCTCCCTCCCCCACACACACCTCTAAGGAGACGATAATGGAGCCCAGGGATGTTTCCCTGTTCCTGCTGCTTCATCTCCTCTCTCACTTCTCACCTTTTATTTTATTGCACAATTTGAGATAGAAGACTCACCCAAAGTCACCCATTTATAGAGTTCTAGAAAGACCCCTCCATCATAGAGTGGTGGGGCCAGTAGCAACTGCAAGGTCTTCCTTGGCTCCTCCTGTCCCACAGGGTAACACTCCTTCCTTGGTCCCATGAGAGGAATCCTCCAACCCCCTTGGTGGGTGACCTGCATGCTCAGGGAATGCCATCCTGTCCCCATGTCCTGCTTCTTCTACTCCAGTCAGATGCTGTCTAATGTCTTTGTAAATGGTGGCATTCATTATTTTTTCACTTTAAAAAATGTTTTATAACCAAGTTAATCTCGTTGGTGCTGTCTTTATGGGCCTGAGTACGGGGCCATGCAGGGGAGCATGGGAATTCTAAAAGTGGCTACATCCTCAAAAGAGAGTGATTCACCTTCCTCCAGCAACTATCAACTGCCAATTGGCTCCTCAGTAAGGCCTAGAGATCATCTACCTCATCTCTACTCAAACTTCAGACCAGAGAACACACCAATAACAGAAACAGAGATGTGAACAAGATATAACCCATGTATCACACAATCCTCCAACTTAATGTGTATAACCTGATGGTTTTAAGTATGTTCACACAATTGCCAACCATCAACACAATTTCAGAACACTTTATCTCTCATAGAAGGTATTACAGGACTATAGTCATCCTCCACTCCATTCCCACCCCCACCATGCTCCAATCCCCATCACCTAGCCACAGGTGCTACTTTCTACTGTCCCTGTGTTCACCTATTCTGCAAATATTTGTATTTCTCTAATCTAACTATAAATAGCCAATGCTTCCGTGCCCCCCCAACCACTCACACCTTGGCTAAGCACCGTTCAGCTCATGACTCCTATGAAATAAACTCTTTCAGATTCCACAGATGTGTGAGCTCATGAGGCATTAGTCTTTCTGTGCCTGAGCTATTACACCTTACATGGTATTGTCTGTATCTTATCACAGATGACAGGGTTTTATTCTCTCTATGGCCATTGTATGTCTGCCATATTTCCTTTATAGGTTTATATGCTGAGGAACATCTTGGAGAGTGTGAATACTGCTGTAATAATCAGTGCTTTGAGGATCTCTCTTCAATACACAAATTTGTATGTTGAAGGTTCAAAAGTTTTACTAGTCATGTGCAGAAACACTACTATGGCAGTTCCACTTTTAATATTTCAAGGAAATCCCATACTTTTTATGGTAGCTATCCTAATTTACATCCTCACCAAAAATGTAGTGTTCACTTTCTCCTGATTTTTTCTGACCCTCGTCATGTTGCCTTTTTGGTGATAATAGCTAGTCTAGCAGATGTGAGGTGCAACCTCAATTCAATTTCATTTGCATTTGTCTGATCATTGGTGCTGCTGAACATTTTTAACATCTTTTGCCGCTTTCATATCTTCTTTTGAAAATATTACTCTTTCGCTCATTCTCAAACAGGATTATTGGGTCTGTTTCCTCTTGAGTGTTTTAGTTCCTTACGAATTCTGGAAACCAAGTACTTGTCAGATGGGTGTTTGCAAATACGTTCTCCCTTTTTAGTGGGTTGTCTGGGCGCTGTTGAATATTTAATTTGCTGTTCAGAGGGCTACTATTAGTCGGTTGTAATCACATTTCTCTTTTTCTGCTTTTGTTGTCTGTGTTTCTGAGATTCTATCCCAAAGGTCATCACCCAGATCAATGTAAAGGTACCTCCCGAATGGGTTTCTTCAAGTCACTTCATAGTTTTGCAAATAACATTTAGGATTTTTAATCTGTTTCGAGTTAATTTTAGAGAAAGGTCTATATTCTTCTATCTGAATTTTCATTTTCCAAGACCATTTCTTCAAGCATCTTTCCTGGTAGCCATTCCTAGATCCTCTGTCGACACCAGCTGTGTATCAGTTCTTGGGCTTATTACTGATCTTCTGTTCTGGTATGTGTTTTCATGTCAGTACTGTGCTGTTTGGTGGCCCTGCTTTCACTGTACCACACAGGTAGAGAAATATGGGATTTCATTTTCACCCAAATTTTTCAAAGAAAATTTAAAATAGTCCTTTTAATTTCTTCATTGACACCTTTGTCATTTGAGATCATTTATTGGACTTCCATGTATGTGTACATTTTAAAGCCCAGGCAGTGTTGTACCTCCATCTCTGTTCTTTTTGCTCAAGGTTTCTTTGTGTGTTAGGGATTTTTCTGGTCCCACACAAATTTCAGAATTGCTGTATCCTATTTCTATGAAAAGTATTATTAGTGTTTTGATAGGAGTTGCATAGGATCTGCAAATTGCTTTAGGCAGTAACAGTTTTAAACACTATTTATGTGTCTGATCCACTGAACATCAGATCTTTCTATTTATTTATGTTTTTTCAGTTTCTCAACGAGGGGATTTTTTACCTCTTTGCATAAATTTATTACTTTAGCTATTCTGAGTGGACTGTTTCTCTGATTTCTCTTTTAAATAGTTAACTGATCTTGTGCAGAAACACTACTAATTTATGTTTGTTGGTTATTGTTGTTGTCCCCCCCACCCGAAACCTTACTGAATTCATTTGTTATACCTAACATTTTTTTAGTGGAATCTCTAAGGTTTTCTATATAAGACTATGTCAGCTGCAAATTTACGTATTTCCTTTCCAATTTGGGTATCATCATTTCTTTCAGCTAGTTGCTCTGGCAAGGAATTATAATCCTGTGTCGAATGAATAGAAGTGATAAAAATGAGCATCCCTGTCTTGCTCCAGATGTTAAGGAACCGCTTCCAGCCTTGTATTCAGTATCGTGACTGTGCTCCACCACAGTCCCCGTTGTCCTGACATGTAGTCCTTCTTTACTTAATTTATTAGAAGATTTTATTGTGAAGGAGTGTTGACTTTGGTCTGCTTTGTTTTTCATCTATTGAAATTATAATAGAGTTTCTGTCTACTTTTACTAATAGGGGGGTGGGTACCACAGTCATGGATTTGCATATGTTGAAGCATCCTTCTTTGCATGTATGGAAAGAATCACACCTTCTCATGATGAACAATCTCTGTAATATGCTATTGTTTTTCACGTGCTAGAATTTTGTTAAGAAATTTTCCATCTGTATTTCTCAAGGATACCAAAGATTTCTAGCTCTATTTATTGATTGATTAATTTGGGGACCTCATAAGAAGAGTTTCAAAACATGCTATCCTCTTCAACAGAAATGATTTGGGAAGAATTGGTTGTTCTTTGTATGTTGAATCTAATTCAACAACGGCACCATTTTGGCTCTTACCTTTTAAAATAATTACTTATGGGAGATTTTTATTAATAATTTACCCAACTTGTAATTGGACTATATTTTTTCTATTTCTTTATAATTCAATCTTGGTAGGTTATGTCTCCAGGAATTCATCAAATTCTTGAATTATCCACATTGTTTTAATAATTGTCTCGGTTAATTTTTATATTGTTATGACAAAATATCCTAACAAAAACAAGGGGGAGAGGGGCTTATTTTGCCTCGCAGTTCCAGGGTACAGTCCATCATGGTAAGAAAGTCGTGACTGCTCAGATTGCATCCTCAATCCAGCAGAAATTAGAGAATGCTCATATACAGCCTGCATTCTTCTTTTTATACAGCCTATGCCCCCAGCCAGGGTACAGTGGATCTTCCAATCTCAATTAATCTAATCTAGAGCATCCTTTACAACTGCGTGCAGAGGATGGTCTCACCAGTAATCATAGAGCCTGTCAAGTTTATAATCAATACTTACTATCACAATACTCCACGGCCATCCTTTGTGCTTGTTGTGTCTGCTGAATTATCTCTGCTTCTGTTCAGTCTCTGAATTTATTTGAATCTTCTCGCTAAGCATTTACTGGTCTTATCCATCATTGCTTCAGCTCATGGCCTTGCATGGTTTTACTAGTCTGTATTTCATCTATTTCTGCTTCAATCTTTACCATTTCCTTCCTTCTGCTCACACTGTTTGAGCTGTTTTTCCTGTCTGATTACTTTCCTGAGGTCCAGCATTAGGTTATTTATTTGAAGTCTTTATTTTTATGAAGATGTTTATTGCATCAGTCTTACTTTCTATAACTGCTTTTGATACACCCTGTCTTAGTTACTGTTCTGTTGTTATGAAGGGACACCATGACCAAGACAACTTATAAAAGGAAGCATTTGATTGGAGGCTTGCTTACAGTTTCAAAGGATTAGTCCGTGATCATCACAGCAGGTAGGCAGGCAGGCAGGCTCTAGAGCAGTAGCTGAGGGCTTACATACAGATGCCCAGGCAGCAGGAAAGACTGAGCAAAACCGCATCTAGCATGGGCTTGTGAACCCTCAAATGTTTCAAATCAGAACAGAGCCCCCCACCCCTCATTCAAATCCCCAAACATCCCACAGATTTTGGAATAGTGTGCTTCTGTTTTCACTTGTCTAAAGACATTTTTCTCTTTTCCTTTAATTTCTTCATTGACCCATTGACTACTTGAAAGCATGTTAATTTATTTGTAAAGTTTCTAAGACTCCTCTTGTTACCTATTTCTAGTTTTTGTAGTGGGAAGAGAGACAATGTGATTGCAATCCCTTGCTGTTGTTAAGACTTGTTTTAAAGCCAAATGGTAACTCTCCTGGTGACCATTCCATGTGGAATTAAGTATGTATGTTCTGTGATTGTTGGATGGAATGCCCCATAGGAACACAGCTTAAATCTAGTGTTTGTTGATTTCCTGTCTGGAAAACCATTGCAGGAGGAGGAGTGCTGAGGTTCCCTGCTGCCTTTACATTGCACACCCTTTGTATATCTATGACTGTCTGCTCTGTGTATTAAGGTACCCTGATGTTGAGTGGATATATTACTTTACTACCTTTTATTAGCATACAAAGTAATTGTTTAGATGATCCTCTTTGCCCTTCCCTTCCTACTCAGAGTAGTCTCCTAATCATATCTCATGTTTTCTATTAACCTTCCTCTCCCCAAGAAACAATTATTCACCAGACCTGGTAGAGCACACCTTTAATCCTAGCACTTAGGAGGCAAAGGCAGGAAGATCTCTGGAGTTGGAGGTCAGTCTGGTCTACAGAGCAAGTTCCAGGGCAACTTAGACTACAAAGTGAAACCTTATCTCAAAAAAAGAAAAGAAAAGAAAAGAAATAAAGGAGTTGGGGATTTAGCTCAGTGGTAGCAGAGTGCTTGCCTAGCAAGCGCAAGGCCCTGGGTTCGATCCTCAGCTCCACAAAAAAAAAGAAAGAAAGAAAGAAAGAAAGAAAGAAAGAAAGAAAGAAAATATTTTGGAGGCTAAGGAGATGGCTGAATGGGTAAAGCATTTGCTGTCTACGTGTGAAGACCAGAATTCAGATCCACACAACCTGCATAAAAATCCAGGTGGACATGATGGTCCACCTATGATCCCAGCACACCAGAGGAGATGCAGGATACACCCCAGAGCAAGCTGACTAGCCAGACTAGTTAAAACAGTGAATTCCAGGTTCATGAGAGACCCTGCCTTAATGGATAAGGTGGTGAGCCATCAAGGAAGACACTTGATACCAACCTCAGCCTCCACATGCATGTATATTCATGTGCACATGCACTCACACACATTCAGTCACAAGTACACACATACACAGCACACACACACACACACACACACACACACACACACACCTCCCCCCCCTTTTTTTATTATTTCTTTGTCCCTTTCTCATGGTCCTCTTTCCAGTTTCATAACCCATGTCCACACTCATTCCCACATATATACACATATAAAAACCTAAACTTAGAATCTGCATAGGAAAGTATCGTCTTACTTGATGTAACAAATTCCAGATCCATCTGCTTCCCTGTGTATTTCAGAATTTCATTTTGCTTTATGGATGAATACCATTCCATTGTATACATTACTACATTTTTATTAAGCATTTATCTGTTGATGGGCATCAAGAATAATTCTATTTACTTGCTACTATGAATGGAATAAACATGAATGGAGAATATAGTAGAATATAGAATCCTTTGGGTCTAAAGAGTGGTATGGCTGGATGATCTGATCATTCTACTTTTTTAGTTTATACAGAAACCTCCACATTTATTTCCATAGCGGTATACTAGTTTATACCCCCTGCAATAATGGGTAAAAGTTTTCTCTTTGCATATATCTGCCCATTATCATTTGTTTTCTTGATGAAACCATTCTGACTGGAGTAAGATGGACTGCCAAACTAGTTGTAATGTTGTGATTTGCATTTCCCTGGTGACTAAGGAGAGAGAGAGAGAGAGAGAGAGAGAAAAGGAGTTGTACTTATCTTTATGGGTGCACATGTGCATGTCTATGTTCATGTGTGTAGAGGCCAGAGATAAAAATCAGGTGTCCCTTTAAGGTCATTCTTTTTTTTGAGTTGCGGTATCTGTGTGAATTATTTGTCTGGTTGTTGTGATTAACTATCTCACAAAAGCCACTTGCGAAAGGAAGGTTTACTTTTGCTCACAATCCAAAGGCACAGTTCATCATGGTGCGGAAGTCACATGGCGGAAGCTTGGTCGCATTGCATGGACAACCAAGAAATAAGGATCAATGACCATGTCCAGCTGACTTTCACCTTTGTACCTAGTCCAGGACCATAACCACAGCAATGGCGCCACCACTTCCAAGGTAATCCAGGGAATGCCTTGCAGACATTCCCAGATGTTAACCAAATTTGCATAATTCCTCACAGGCAAGCTCAGAGCATTATCTTCCAGGTGCCTCCAGATCCCAACAAGTTGACAATCAGTGTTAACTGTCACAATTTTTCACTGAACATGGCTCTTGATGTGGCTAAATTGGCCAACAAGCTTTTAGAATCCACCTGACTCCACCACAGCTTACATAGCCTTGGTTACAGACATTCACTGCATTTTCACATGAACTCAGATTCATGCTTACTCAGCCAGCCCCAAAATACTTTTAAAATATGCTTTAGCCAATTGCGTGTCCTCTTTTGAGAACTACCTCTTCAGTCCATTAACCCACTCTTTTGACTAGTAGTTTGGGGTTTTGTTTCATTTTTGCAGTTCTTACATTTTAGGTATTGATGTCATATCTGATGTACCACTAGAGAAGATTTTATCCTACTCTATAAACTGTATGTTCTGGTTCCCTTTGCTATACAAAGCTTTCTAACTTTGTGAAATTCTATTTGTCAATTCCTGGGGTTATACCCTGTGCTATTAGAGCCTGCACTGAGAAGTGTTTTCCATGTGTTTTCTTCTAGTAGCTTCTTTATTTAAATTTAAGTCTTAGGTCTATTTTGTTCATTTGTTTGTTTGTTTGTTTTGACACAGGGTCTCACCATGTAACCCTGGCTGGCCTGTAACTCATTATGAAGATCAGACTGGCCTTGAAATTACAGAGATCCACCTGCTCGGCCTAAATACTGGGATTAGTGTGTGCCACCAGACCCTGCTTTTGCTCTATTTTTATTTTATTTATTTATTTATTTTTTGATGAGAGGCACAGATCTAATTCATTGGTCTCATGTCCGATTTTGTACCAGCACCAAGCTCTCTTTGCCATTTTAGCACTGTAGTATAACTGTAGGTCAGAGATTTTGGTGCTTCCAACACTGTTCTTCGTGCTTAGTGTTTCTTTGGCTGTCATGACCTTTTGCATTTCTGTATGAATTTTACTATTTTTTCTAGTTATTAATAATGCCACTGTAATTTTGATGAAGACTGCATCTGCGGATTGCTTTTGTAAACATAGACAGTTTCACAATATTAATTCTGTGAATCTGGCAACAAGGACAGTCGTTAAGCTGCCTAGTGTCTTCTTCGGTTTCTTTGTTCTGTCTTCCATCTCATTAGTTGCACGTATTCCCAGGTGCTTTCTTCAAATGTAAATGTAATGTTTTTTTACTATTTTTCTTTCTAAGCAACTTTAGCTTTGGGTATATAGAAAAGCTAAGTTTTACATGTTGATTTTCTATCAACATACTAGGTATGTTTGCCAGATCTAGAAGTTTTCTGATAAAGTATATGGAATCATGTAAGTA
This sequence comes from Onychomys torridus, assembly GCF_903995425.1. Classification (NCBI taxonomy): domain Eukaryota; kingdom Metazoa; phylum Chordata; class Mammalia; order Rodentia; family Cricetidae; genus Onychomys; species Onychomys torridus. Next base: position 25,339,971 of record NC_050465.1, read on the forward strand.
TAGAATCACGCTGTCTACAAATAGTTATGATTTCATGTCTTCCTTTTCTACTTGTTTTCTTTTCATATTTTTCTCTTGTCTTACTGCTCAGTCTAAGACATCATATACTATATTGAGTAAGAATAGAGCCAAGGGACATCCTTGTCTCATTCCAGATTATAAAGAAAATGATCTCAGTTCCCTCTACTTAGAATAGCATTGACTATAGGTTTGTCTAATGTAGTCTTTATTTTGTTGAAGTGTGTTCTATCCATTCCTAATTTCTCCAAGACTTTATCATGGGAGGCATTTTGAATTTGGTCAGATAACTTTTCCACATCTACTGAGAAAATCATATGACTTTTGTCCTTAGGTGTATTTATATGGTATGTTGTTACCTTTGTTGATTTTTACATACTAAACCAGCTTTTGCACCCCTGGGATGAAATCAACTTGATTGTACTGTATGATCTTAATGTGTTCTTGAATTTAGTTTATGGGTATTTTGTTGAGAATTTTTGCATCTATGCAAATTCTAGTTTCCTTTTTGTTTTGTCTTTTCTGGTTTGGGTATCAGAGCAATGCTGTTTTCATGGGGTGACTTTGGTTCTGTTCCTGCCCTTGATTTTTTAGGGAACTGTTTGAGAACTATTTGTATTATGTTGTCTTCAAAAGTTTGGTAGGATTCAACAGTGAACCTGAGTGGTCCTTGGCTTCTCTTTGTAGAGACTTTTTATTACTGTTTCAATCTCATTGACTGTTACAAATCTGTTGAAATTGTTTATATCCCCTGGGTTAAACTTTAGTAGGACATGCAAGCTTAGAAATTCATCCATTTTTATATGTTTTCTAGCTTTTATTAAATACAAGTTTTCCAAATATTCCCTAATGATCTGGCTTTCACTGGAGTCTGTTGTAACAACTCCATTTGCCTCTAATTTCATTAATTTGTATCTTCTCTTTGTGCTAAGTGTTTTCTGGTTTGTTTCTCAAAAGAACTCTTTTTTTATTAACTCTTTGTAGTATTCTTTTAGTCTCTGCTTCATTATTTTCTGTCAGTGTCTTTATTATATCTTATTGTCTACTGGGTTTGGTTTGGGCAATTGTAAGGTGCATCACTCTCTGGTGTGGGTGCTTACAGCTATAAATTTTCCTCTTAGGGACTGTCTTGGCTATGTCAGAGGTTTTGATATATTGTGCTATTATTTTTCATTTGATCCTAGGAAATTTTTCATTTTTCTCTCCAATTTCTTCAATGAATCACTGTTCATTCAAATATATATATATATTGCTCAGTCTCCAAGTTCCTGTGTAGTTTCTCAGTTTGGTTTGGTTTGGGTTTGGGTTGGGTTGGGTTTTTGTTTTTTGTTTTTATTGTTGTTGTTGTTGTTGTTGTTTTTGTTTGCTGCTGGTTTCTAGTTTTATTCTACTGTGGTCTGGTAAGATACAAGGAATTTAATATCTTTGTACTTGCTAATGTGATCATTTTGGAGAAGATTTCTATGTCACTAAGAAGAATGTCTATTCCTTATCTGACAAGGTGGAATATTCAGTAGATATCTCTCAGAATAAGATTATCTATGGTATAGTTTAATCTCTGAAATTTCTTTCCAGATGTTTAGTTTGAAAGACCTACCCAAACATAATTATCAGTTCCAACTATCATTATGTCAAGACCTATGTGACATTCTCTGCTTTCTTAAAGAGGAAAAGTAAATGGGTTGGAGTTATGAGAAGTAGTAGAGAGGCTATGGTAGATGTATAAACATTTATAGATGTAGAAAAATAAAAAGACATATATAAAAGTTTCTTTCAACAATATAGAAGTTAAAATATGATAACCTAACAATAAGTACAAAATTTTAAATAACTATAAAAATTAGAAGATAGAAAACCCTAAGCAACTAAAGTTTACAAATTAAAATAGTCAATAACATAAAATAGAAGGTATTGTTCTGTGCCCTTAGGCCACATTCTTTTCACTGGGGTGGAATGGTTTCTCCTCCCCTTGGCCTGTCATCAGTCTCTATGGCTCTTTCATCCATTCTCCATGTTTAGCTTTTAACAACACAGACTTTTCTGTCTGAATCTCCAAATAGCTTTCCTACAAGCTGTTCACTAGCAGAGACTGTTAACACCGATCATTGGTAGCATGGCTGTGGTTGTCACAGTCCCCATGGCAGTGCTAGTAGCCTGGGTTCTTTTCTGGAGAAAGTTTACTGGCTGGTACACACAGGGATGCTAATTCACAAGTCAGGACATTGTATGAACAGTAGAGCACAGTGGCCTAGTAGCTCTGGTCCTTCTCCTTCTAGAAACTGTCTTTATCTAGTCATTCAGATGGCACTTTTAATCCACTGTTTTCCACTCTGTTATTTCTTACAACCATGTGTGAATAGTATCGATGGCTCAGAAGAGCTTCATCGCCAAATACTTCCACTCCATTATGGCCAGTGCCCTCCCAGATACTGCATCATGGAGTTCCACTCTCATCATGCTCTTTGGATGCATGTATTTTTATAGATTTGTAACTCTTACATCCTCTTGCTAAATCCTTTAATATAATGACCTTTTTCTCTTTTTACCTTTTTAAAATTTAGTCTATTTGCCTAGGTACAGTTAAGTCTACTTTCTTTTGTTTCTTACCATTTTTCCATCCATCCTGCCTATCTGTAGCCTCATAGGTAAAACCAGTCTTTTGTAAGTCTTTGTATGATTGGGTCCAGATTTTGTTTTTGCTTTTGTTTTGTTTTTCATCAATTTAGAAATTATATGGCCTTACATTGAAATTTTAAGCCGTTTATATTCATTGTAATTGATGTTAGATAGGAACTTATTTCCATCATTTTCTTAATTGTTTTTAGAGCACACCTTCTTTTTTTCCTTCTCATTTGAGTACATAAATTCTTATGTTGCTTTCATTCTGTTGTCTTCAGCTGTGACCCAAAAAGAATTGATTTTATTCATAACACACAAGCCCCTCGCTTCCTAGCTGAATGCCTTTTAGATAGCATTGATAACCTTTTATTTCCATCCCATGCTGGAGACTGCTTGCTGCTGTAGTGACAGCTCAAATGCCCTGGCCAACTGCAATTTGTGAGAGGAAAGAGTTTACTGCAGCTTAACAATTCCAGATTATGCTCCACCACTGTGGGAAAGACAAGGCAGAAACCTCAAACAGCTAGTCCTATCACAGCCACAGTCCAGAGCAAAAAGAAAATGGTGCATGCATTGCTAGCTGGCTTGTGCTTGGCTCAATTTCTTCTTTCTTATGTAGTTCAGGAGTCCTTGCCTAGGTGTTTCCTCACATCAATTAAATGAAGACACTCCTCCACAGGTATACCATAGACCAACTCAATATAGACAGTCCCTCATGGAAACTCTTCCCAGATGATTCTAGGTTATGTCAAGTGAAGAGTTACTAAGCACCGTAGTGATCAAGGGTAACAAGAAGAAGATGAAGGGAGGAGGAGGAAATAAGAGGGATAGAAAGAAGAGTTAAGACTTGCTGAGACAGCTCTGTGGACCTGTGTTTGACAACTGTTGATCTTACTTCTGAAGTTTCTGGAGTACTTAGTCTTACACTTTTTTTATTACGAAGGAAGGAATGTATTTGTTTAAGATTATATTGCTACTAAGTGACAGGATTGAAACTCATGCCCTGGTCTGTTTGATTCCTACATCTACTCACTTTCCATGCCACCCAGACACTGCTGGTTTGTAATCATTAATTTCAGTCTTCCTACAAGATCATTTTTTATCACGGGAATTTATTTTCTTAATAGAAATTATTAACTGTGAATATTAAAACTAAGTTCTACCTGTATGGCAAGATGTGTTGCTCAGTCCAGTTTGGAAAAAATGGCCATTTTTTTAAAGCAAGGACTGTGTGAAGTTCACCTAGAAAGTCATGTGTTATAAAGGTTGAGCTGCAGTAGAACATTATTATTTCATGCAGCTGGAAATCTACATCACAACCCATTAAAGGACCATTACACATGCCTCCTGTGACTGATTTGTTTGTTCGGCTATTCATTCATTTCAGAAAGAAACATCATGATTGAGCCAATAAAACTCCTCAATTGGTTATATTCATAACTTGGTTCTTGAAGTTTCTTATGCCCAAATCATCCCTGTCTGGTAGTTCAACATGCTTAGCAACATTAGTTTCTGTAAGCATCAGATTCACGGAAGTCAACTAGGAATCCCCAAAGCCAATTCCTCTATGGATCAATAGACTATATACTTTGACTGCTCTTACCTTCGTGCGACTTGGTTATCATCTTTCAGATGTTTCATGAATCAGAATTCTGCCTGGCATAAGCTCCCTATCTCCTACAATGTTGGCTAAGTATTTAAGGAGCTCACCAACTTTTTAATACAGTAAATTACTCACACCAGGTCTGAAGAAAACTGTATTTTTATCAAAAGTCTATCCACAGAATACCATGTAACTGCCCAAAGAAGTGCAGAAGTGAGTCATACAATATCCAATGTGAGGCAGAGTTTATGCTAAATCCCTAGAACAATCAATATTATGGAGTAGTAAAGCCTTGAAATATATCAGGATATAGGTCATGCTCACTAATGACCTTGAAGTCAACATACTCTTTGTTGCCCTACTTCCCACCTTGTCTGGAGTTTTCTCTGTATATATGAATCACGCTGCAAATAATGTAGTGTTCTGGCAAACCCCTATGTAATACTCTCTTTGTTTAACCTCAGATGAAGTTAATTTGGAATGATGAGTACAGTCTTCATATATTCTATAGTTTCCACTTTCCCTCATTTGAGTATTTTATAATAAAAAGTTCCACACATAAGAATGTTAATTATCTGCTTAATAGGAGTTTATAAGGAATGAAAAAATTTTCTGAAATTAAACCATGCCAATTCAATCTCATTTATGTTTTTGAAGCTGTTATTAGATTAACAAGTAAATAGAACAGAGCATATATCCTAGCTCCCACTGGTGGTAAAAATGCTCAATTATCCTAGTGTATAGTCTTTGCATTGACTGGTCCTCAAGAGTATAATGAAAAAACATGTTTAGAAGTTTAATAAAAATGCCATTCTGAAAACAATCTTTCATTCAGCCAAGGTTTATTCCATACCTGTTTGGCCCAAACCCAATGCTGGGGATAGGTGGCTAGATAAAAGTAGAGAGGGGACTGACTTGTTTGTCAAAGAGTGAACAGATAGATAAATCAGCAGGCAGGATAAATAACTTAAATAAAGATTTGTTTCTCTAATCTACAAGATAGTATGTAGTATTTTTTTCCTCTGATGCACCAATTCCCCAAAGAGGAACAATAATTTGTATTCGAGGTTCCAAGCCCAAATCAAATGACGCTGTGGACACTGTCTAAGGACAGCCAATGATACCAGGAAAAGAACACAGGCAGAGAGTCTGTAGAGAAGCATAGAGGCTGCAGCTCCTGAGCCCATGCAGACTGCTGATACCCGAGGCAGTGGGGCTGACCAAGACCTAGGGAAGGAATCCAGGCCAGCAGCAGAGCGCTTTTGGTGAGGGACAACACCCTCTGACTTACACCATAACACTGTGGTGTTCACAGACAGCGGCCCTGGGGATTCAGTAGCCACGCTCAGAGCCTAAAGGATCACAGGCATTGTCTGAACTCAGGCAGAGGTTGACAAATAACCTGAGAGAACAATGAGTATGTTATTATTCTCCCCAAACCTCACTTTATCCCCAGGTCAGAGCACCTGAGAATGTGGCAGTAGATGATTTTTCTAGCAAAGGTATCTAATCCCAAGTTGTGTGGAAGTGTTCATGTTATTAGAAATGTGTAGTGAAAGACTAGATGAAAACATCAAGGGGGGAGCATGCCATGTGGTTAAATTAGATGACCCCAAGGATGCTTTTAAACCAGGTCATCTAATTCCATGTTGCTCCAAATGGTAGTCATTGGCCACGTGTGATTCTTTGAAAGCTCAGTTTTATTTAAGAAATTCGAAAGAGTTCCATGTCACGGCACCTGCATTTTAAGTGTTCAATAGCCACATGTGGCCTAGTATTCACTGAATTATACAAGACATCTATGAAACGTTTATCAAAACAGAACATTCTAGCAGTCAGCATCATTCTTTTATGTTTTTAATTTTTTATTTTAGTTTCTAGTAGATTTGAGTTAAATCAGAAAAGGTAATGTTCTGTTGTGATGACTCCATGGTCAGAAGAACCTAAACTTGCTGATAGCCTTCTCTGTACCTGCATAGGAGAGGTGAGTTGAATTCTGACTGACTCCTGATTAAATCCTCATTCTTACATGTACTACACAGCACTCAACCATTCTTACCTTGTTTCTTTGTTTTTCAAAAACTTACCTTGTGGAATGGTCTTAAGGAGTCAATTATTTAAAATACAGTTTGAATATCCCTTATCAAAATGCTAAGGACATAAAGTGCTTTAGATTTCAGACTTAAATAAGTTTTTGGATATTTTGCATATATATATGAAATGGTATTTCTTAGGGTATAATCCAAATATAAACACAAAATTCATTTATGTGTTATATACACCCTATACACATAACTGAAGGCAGTTTCATATGCTATTATTTAGTGCCTCTGTTTTTGCTGCAGCCTATCAGATGACCTCATGTGAAACTTCCCATTTATAGCATTCTATGTTCAAAAAAATTCAGATTTTTTTTAAGTATTTTGGGTTTTGAATCTTTGGACTTGGAATACTCATCCTATTTATTCATTCAAAAAAAACAAGCCTGCAAAACTGTTTTGTCTTTTTTTTTTTTTTAGTTTATTTGTAAATTATATTTTGTCACTTACAAGAGCTTTATTGAGGGGCAAAAGGATTCAGTACTTGGACTTGCTTGGTCAGATCTGCTACAGTCTGTCACAGAACAGAGCCATTGGCACAAAACCCCTCTCCTACCTTCAGATAGTATGTTATAAAGGTACTCTTACAGGAAACACTTTTGCCCACTTCACATGCTCAGCCTTTGACCAAAAGAAACCTCTAGAAGGACCCTTGAGTTTGAGTTAGCCACAACAGTGGTTTAGTTTTAACTCTGTTCCCATTCCATTATTCACTGAAAATTTCATGTTACTGGTCCCTGAGTATCAGTGACACTTAAGTATGGTGTTCTTGCAAATGAACATTATAAGCATTGTAAGTGTAATGCTCTACACTTACAGGTAAATCTGGTAGACTCTTATCTTGTGCAATAACAAGCAAGATTTACTTTGAAGTTCAATTTTTGGGGGGATTTGTCAAAGCATACTGTCTCACCTCATTTTTTTACTAACCAGATTTCAAAAAGTATTTCTGATATTGCTCCCCAAAACCATGTTTGGTCATCTTTCAGGCTTAGCAAGAGAGACTGCTTCACCCTAGCAAGTCAGGGAAATACCACTGACAGCAAGTGCATTCAGAAAGCACACCATGGAGAACAAAGCCTCACTAGGTTTAGAAAACACTGTGATGGAAAGTAATTCATTGTAAGCCAATAACTGGTGTGAATATAGTACTTGTATATAAAATTCTAAAATAAACTGTGAAAATGAAAAGCCCAGTGAGGTCAGACTCCCTAACATAACTGTCCACAGAGGGAACTTCCTCGGGGTGACTGTCACACAGCTGGGACAGCCCAGAGCACAACTGACCAAATGATGCTTTTGGTGGCTTCTGAAATCATCTTCTCTGAAAAAGAATGAGGAATCAAGGGGAATGTCAAATACAGACTGTAGGACATACCACATGCCTAATTCAGATGTTCCTAGCCAGAAGCTGTGAGCCCCTAGGGAGACCAGAGGTGAGATTAATGCACAACTGAATTAATATCAACCTTCTCATGTAGGAAGATATTAAAATAATCCATTGTATCGTACCTTGTGTGTATACATAAAAGGTATGTGGGTATGGTGTATGTATGCCCCAATGCGTATGTGGAGGATAAAGAACAGCTTTCAGGAGTCAGTTCTCCTCCCGCTATGGAGCCCAGGAATGGAACTCAGATTGTCAGGGTTACATGATAAGAGCTCTGACCCATTGAGCCATTTTACCAACCCAGAATACTCAGATTTTTTAAAAGTATTGTTGGTGGTGAATAATTCCTGAAGTACATAGATATTCTGTTAGAAATTAGAGATGTATTGTAAAGAAACTTTTCTCAAGTGATTAGTTTAGTTCAAGTAACAAAAATATGAGTATCTGCATATATTCAAGAGTTAAAACTAAGAGGAGAAGGGAATTTAAAATTCTGTAAAACAATCTATTCAAAGAACTTGGACTTAGAATGGTGAAACATTAAATAGATCAGTATAACAGAAGGGAAGATTTCTGAACAAAATATATGGAGGTTTAAAGGGTGATAAATTCAGACTTGAGTTTTAGGGAAGGAAGGGCAAAGGAGAACTCTTCCTGTAAGGGTTGCTTTTCATTGTCAACTTAACACAACATACTCTCACCTGGGAAGAAAGCCTCAGTGAAAGATAATCTAAATCATGTGTCCTGTGGGCATGTCTACAGGGAAGTATCTTGATTACATTAATTGAGAAGGAAAGATCTGCACACTGTGGGTGGCATCATCCCTTAGGTAGGGAATCCTGAGCTGTATGAGAACAGAGAAAACCACCAGAGCACAAGCAGAACATAAACACACTCACTTTCTGCTGTTGACCGTGGATAGGACTATGTGGTTTAAGTTCCTACCTCCTGACTTCCCCACAATGATGGGCTATAACTTGGAATTGCAAGCTAAACTAAATCTCTACCCCTAAATTGCTTTTGTTGGGGTGTTTTCCCATAGTAAGGGGAAATGAAATAAGCCATTGGCCAACTATCTCTAAGACTTTGGCATCATTTTCTTAGGAGCCTATTGAGGAAAATCACCTTTAGTCTTTCCCATTATTTGTTTATCCCTAAGTAAGCCTTGTACACCCCACACCTAGCAAATACCATTTATGTGTGAGTGGGTGGGTTCATTGATGAGTGGAAGGATGAGTGAGTAGAAAGGCAAATGGCAAAGAAGATGTGAAGAAGACAGAGAAAGGAGAAATATAAGAAAAAATAGACTACACATCACAGTGGTTGCTTCAGGAGCCAACTCCACTCAAGAGTCTTATAAGAAAAACAGTTATGTGGAGCTGGAAAGATGGCTCAGAAGTTAAGAGCAAATACTGCTTTTTCAAAAGACCTTAGTTTGTTTCCTCACTACTCTGGTGATTCCAAAGCCTGTAAGTCTATCTGAGGCATCATCTGCTGCCAACTTCTGGACTCTGGGCACCTGAACTCACATGTGCATAAATACACACACACACACACACACACACACACACATATACACATGTGGTTAAAAATAAATCTTGTTTTGAAAAGAAAGGAATCAGCTATGGAGGAGATCAGAAAGGTAGACATTCTCATGGGCCAGAAGCTCAGGTAAATTATACAACAAAGGTCTCTGTATCTTCAAGCTGATATTAGCACATGGGTGACCTTGATTTAAATCCAACTTCTGCTACCAACTCTTTGCCTTCAGCCAAAGAAACTTCTTATTTTATTTCATGGTGGAAAAATATGCAAAACACAAGCCAGTTACTTTAAGGATGCCTGTGATTATGATGGGTGCCCACCCAGACTAACACATTAACTTACCTATTTAAGGTCACTATTTGATATTAGTTCCCTGTATAAAGTCCCTTTTGCTCAATGGAGCAAGATTTGTGAGCGAGAATTTCATCTGCCACATTAAAAGCCATCAGCTTCACCTGGATGATGTGTTAATAGTATGAAGGCCACATTCTTTGAAAACTGTACAGTCCAAGGCTATGACGTTCAGGGAAAAGCAAGCACAGTTTTGGTGCCAGGAAATTGTGTTTAAATCCTGTGTTTGCTAATTATATGAAATAATTATGTAATTTTTCTCATCCCTGGTCCTCTCCTCTATAATGTGGAGATAAAGAAAGCAACCTAACACATGGTAATGTTGAAAACATTCAACGGATGAACATGGGTAAAACGCATAGCCTAGGACTTAGAAAGAGAACATGACACAATACCTCAGTCAGTTCTGTTACTACCAAGCCTGAAAATATGGTGGTGGCCATGAGAACAGATATAAGGGCTGGGGAGATGTCTCAGCCATTAAGAGCACTGGCTGCTCTTCCAGAGGACCCTGGTTCATGGTCAACACCCTCATGGCAGCTCACAACTATCTGTTAACTCCCTTCCCAAGGCATTCCACACCCTCTCCTAGCCTCCCCAGGCACTGCATGCATAAAATAGACATTCACACGTGAAACATAAAACAAATTTTAGGAAGAGAGAAAACAGACTTCTAAAACATTACCATTACCATGAGAGATCACCATTTCATTTAGTCTGGGGTTTGAGAAAATGAAATCCTGCCTCATTTGCATTGACTTCTTATTTCTGCTCATCACTACAAATCCAGAGCTGGAGATGGCTGGGTGGTTAAGAGCTCATATTGCTCTCCAAGAGGACCTGAGTCTGGTTCCAACATCCATATCAGGTGGCTCACACCTGCCTGTAACTCCAGCTCCAGGGGAACTGATGTCCTCTTTTTGCCTCCATGGGCACCCCCACACAGACATAGACAAGTTTAAAAAATAAAAATAAAATACTTTTAAAAATTAGAAATGAAAACTCACAGATTTTTTTTTGAAGCTGAGGATCGAACCCAGGGCCTTGTGCTTGCTAGGCAAGCGTTCTACCACTGAGCTAAATCCCCAACCCTCAGATTTTTTTAAATTTATTTTTATTTACTTGCATACAAACGCAGTTCCTTACATTTGACATTTCAACTTGGCATGTAATGTGCACATCAAATCCAAACCAGATTCGCTACCCTCTCCACCATTCCCAATTCTCCTACCATTTGCTATTTTAGATTTATTCTTGTTCATGACTGAATAGCAGTCTACTGTAAAGCAATACAAATGCAGTATATTTACAGTTCTGGAGATCAGCATTGTCCAAAGTGGGTCTCACCAGGCTAAAATAAAGATATTGGTAGGGGGCCAATGAGATGTTTCAGTGGGTAAAGATATGTGCTGCCAAGCCAAGCCTGAAGACCTGAATTCAATCCCCGAAATCCACATGAGGGAATCAGAGAACTGATGCTCAGAAGCTGTGTTCTGCCCTCCATATGCACACTATGGCATCTACACATGGGCAGGTGCACACGCACAAAATAAATAAATAAATTTGAATATGTAAGACTGTCCATGTAACACTCTTGGTGTTGTGGGGTAGAATCCATTTCCTTGCCTCTTTAAGCATGTAGGGGCTACTCCTTGGCTCCTGGCACGCCTTTTTGTTGTTGTTTTGTTTTGTTTTGTTTTTTTCGAGACTGGGTTTCTCTATGTAGCTTTGTGCCTTTCCTGGCTCTCATTCTGTAGACCAGGCTGGCCTCGAACTCACAAAGATCTGCCTGCATCTGCCTCCCAAGTGCTGGGATTACAGGCGTGTACCACTACCTGACATCTGGCACTTCCTTCTTAAAAGCTAGCAGTCACTTCACCTTGGTCTCTGCTTCTCTGGTCCCTTCTCAGACTCTCTTGCCTCCTTCTTTCACTTACAGAGGTCCTCGTGATTATATTGGACCTGTTCAAATAATCCAGGATAATCTCTTCATCTTAAAATTACTAATGTAAACACATCTTCAACATTGTTTGTGCCAATGTAAGGTCAGATGCTAGATTAAGAAGTGGGTATCTTTGGGGAGCCATTATTCTGCCTGCTACAGAATACACAACTGAATACATCAAATCCAGTGCCTCTGGTGTTTTAATCACATACTCACTGCTGAGCTACACTCCCATCCCACTCATTCTGAAGTTGGGGTAAGAGGTGTATAAAATCATGCATCTAGCACACATGAGCTAACAAGAGTCACTGAAATCTTGATACTTGTATCTAGAGAGGAAATGGAAAGGCCAACAATTTTATGTTTGTTATATTATTTTGAAACAACACTATTCTAACATAGTTTGACAACATCTCCATTCGAAAATCACCATTTCAAACCAAAGCACTTACTGGATATATGTTCATGAACTGCAGCCATTCATTATTGCCTATCATTTATTTTTGACTCACGATTAACTTGTCAGTTTCTGTTAAATATTGCCACCTACTAAGTATTCTCTTCTTTACACTACACTTTAATGCATGGGAAAAATCTCTAATGTATTTAAGTTTTATTGGTCTCCCTTCTTCAAATATAAGCATGTGGTGGTTTTACCTACTTTTCTTCTTACAATTAACTCTAACTTTCTGCTCTATCTATGAAAAGTATTCATTTCCTATGAGAACTGTCCTACAATAATGCTGGCCACTGACCTTCAGTGAGCTTTGCAGAGTACAGGGATGTTATACCAGACAATGTTGACTTTGCTAAGTCTACATTCCTCTTTGACTATAAGTTACATATTTATAGCTTCTTTTTATTTGAAATTTTGTTATTCATTTTTGCTTAATAGTGAAATTCTAATTCTTCTTATCACATGAAACCTTTTCAGTATCTATGGATTTAAATGCAAGCAAGCTCTGAATTATGATAGTGTCTCTTACAATTTTTCCACTGAATGATCCTCTGAAAGCAATAAGCATCCAGTATTCCCAGATTAGATTTGGATCTTTCCCCAGGTGAGAGAGATGTGCGCAGTCCTCTCCCCGGATGCTGGACAGCAGCAGTGCGCTGTAGCTCCAGCCAGTCAGCCACAAGAGGACATCACTCTTTCAGAAGTACACTCCTCTGCTGGGTGGGATGTCCAGTAGGTCAGGTTACAATTCCAGCTTACAGTATTTTCATGGACTTGTCAGGACTGAGCCCTTTCTCAAATCAAGTATATATGCATGTTTTTCACACTAGCAGTTTGGTGTCTGTTATGGTTTGAGTCTGTAAGGTCTCTCCAAGGCTCATGCTTGGCATACGTGCTCCCCACTGGCCGCACTATCTTTGGAGACTGTGGAACCTTTTGGAGAGAGAACCTACCTGGTAGAAGTTGATTGAGTTACTGGGGATGGGTTTTAGAAGGTTAGACCCACCTCTAGCTCCACCCACCCCCTCTCTCTGCTTCCTGATCTGTCATGTAGTGAACAGTGAAGCTAATTAATCTTATCAATAAAAACCAGGAGTCAGATATCAAGGTAAACACCTTAAAGATTGGGGCAGCAGCCACCAGTGACTTCCTACCTTTTCCCTTCCTCCAACCAAAAGGGCAGAGATCTCAGCCCTGCCTTATCACTTCCTGTTTCCTCTCTGTACAGACCTCCAGACCTCTATGGCTAACTAGTGGCTAGCTCTGCCCTCTGACTCCAAGCAAACTTTATTTGTCAGTACACAAACAAAATATCACACAGCAGAGCAGTTTCTGATACACGCCTCCCTGAGCTAGACAAACAACAAATAAATAGAAAATAGAAATGGACATAAAGATGAGAGGGTTGTGGTTGGATGTGCAATGTCTCCATGGGCCTATGATTTGAGTACTTAGTTCCCAGATGGTAATGCCATTTTGGAAGGTTCTGGACACTTTGAAAGTAAAACCAAGTAGAAGGAAGTAGATCAATTGGGGGAGGGGGGTTGCTCCTTAAAGGTGTCATATCTTTGTCTGCTGCCATTTCAGTCTCTGCTGCTGATGCAGCCACAGAGTAATAGCCCTCCTTGGCTGCACCCTCTCGCCACCAGGATTTGAACTTTGCTGTGAGGATGTAAGGTTCTCCTTCATCCCTTCCTCACCATGACAACCTAGACCCTCTGAACCTGAACAAAATCAACCCTACTGCCTGGAGGTGTTTGTGTCAGGTTCTTGGTCACAGTGACCAAGAGCCAGCTAACACAGGAGGAAATGACAGCAGCATGGCACCAGGACGAAAAGAGGAATTCGAGAAATAGATGTTTCAACAAAGTCAACCACCAGAGCTCCAGTCAGACAAGGGAGGAAAACCTTGTCCGTGAACTTGACAGTTAGGAAATGACGATTAGATGTGGTGAAACTCATTTCATGCCATTATAACAAAAGCTTATTTTTGAAGATAATTTTCATTTTAGTGGATACACACACACACACACACACACACACACACACACACACACACACATATATACTAAAGTATGCAAGTGCGTTGTGGCTATAATATTTATTGATAAGTGATTTGCAATTTGAAATATTTTTTGCAGTTTTTCTCCATTACAAATAATGCCTTGTCATTTTCAATAAAAGACAAAAATTTGTCCTGTTTTTATTATTCCCAAATAGGAAGCATCTGTCAATCTCAAGGAAGAAACAGTGAATCTTAGTATCCTAAAATAATTTAAGCATCCTAATTTTGCATAATTATTATACAGAGACATTTTTCTAATTCTTGCTACTTTTTAGGCAGAGACCACACAAATGTCCCAGCTATTATCTAACCTAGAGTGCACACTTCTAAAGCAAGAATTTGGCTCTTGCTCTGTACTAGAGGCCTCCCTCAAGCAGCCTTGTAACATATGATACAGTGCAGGACTCGGTTCCTTCTCTTATATTATAAGCAGTTTAGCTCCTATCATGTAATCAGTGTCTTCCATTTCAAATGACTGATACCCCACCCATTAGCTATTTTTGCTGGCCTCCCCTCACTAGGATTCCTCCTGCTCATCTTAATTTTAGCAATCACAATTCTCTCATCTAATTAACCCAAAAATTGGGTCACTGCTCGGTGGCCTGCATTCAACCTTATTTTGACTGGCAATTTTTTAATACTGCTGAATCATCTTCCCTCTCCTGTACTTTTAATAGTATATTTCCTTTTGTCCCACCTAGTGTGCTTTTCTCATTCTCCAACTCACTTTGTTCTTGCTCTGAGCTGTTGCTGTTTGGGGAGCTTGCCTGTTGGCTTCACATTTCTTTTCTGCATCCACGTATTGGCTTAATAGTGCCAGTTGTGCTTTGTAGAGTTGATGCCTTTAGAAGACTCTTTGTTTTGCACCCAACTCTCCCTCTCTAGTAGAACAATAGAAAATGTACCTAAATACCTTTCTGCAAGGCAGTCCTCAGACGTTCAATAAAAACCTCTATTTGCCTTGAACATCTTATTTTCCACCTTCAATGGGTAGACATCCTCCAGCAGTTCTTTAAGAGTAGGCCTTGAAGCACTGTCAGCATCACCCTGACAAACTGCATCTTATCCCAAGAAAGCACCCCTCTAGCTTCTGATATAATGGTGCTGATGACATTGAGTTAGGTTCAACACTTCACGGCATCCAGTGGAAAAAATCTCTGGCTCTGACTGCCCCATTTCTATCATGTTGCTAAGGAGTCTGGCAACTGTGTCAACTTGTCTTGTGTTCAGTTAAAATTTCTGGGACCAATTGCTTTTCACATCAACGTATTGACATGTTTCTGTACTCTGCATTAAACACTTGTGTGGCTTAACACAATGCTGACACTGTTCCTAGCTTTAGTAAGTGTCATTGTGCCTGTGAAAGTGCATGTTTCTAACCCATGGCCATGGTTCACTGTGGTGCTGGTGGCCCCCATTCACCTCTGTGGGGCATTGTTTTTATTAGTGGTCATGCCGTAATAATTACTTATTACTATAAACTTCCACCAATGAGCAAAAGACAGGTTCCTTATAATTCACAAAACCGGAAAGTGCTGATTGGACTACCTGAAAGAATGCATTACATCTTCCCAAGATAAGATCTACTGAAAATCTCATTATTGCATATAACATATCAGCATCAAACTTGATGACTTTTTGATCATGGTGGATTTTAATTTGTTTGCCTATATATATAAATCAGTAGGAAGAAACTATAGAACTCACTCAACATGTATTGGTAGTCCTGGGAAACTGTCTATCTCTACCAGGCTGGAAGCGTATGATGCCACTGTATAGTCTTCTGAAAAGGACACTGCCATCAGCATAGAGCATGCAGAAGTCCTCAGGTCACTGTAAAATGTATGCACAGTATGGCAGTTGTCTGCTGCCTGCTCTTTATCTACTATAAGGCAACAAGCACAAATCATAACAGCCACAGTGTCTGCTCAACATCAACCAATCTCAGATGCTCACAACCATTTGAGGCCAACAGTATCAATAATTTGTCTCTGCTCCATGACAAAAAACTGGGGTTATCAACAGGCAGCATAGAAACTCACATATGTAAGAGCTGTGGTTGGTTGGTCCTGGGTGGGGTGTTGTATAATGTCTGACCACTGTGACAATGTTTTATGTGAGAATTAGTGACTTAATTTTTTTTAATTTCATGGGTTCATTGTTAAGAGATAGCCTGAGTCTCAGAAGAGACTTTTAACTATTAAACTGTTGAACAATGTTTGGGACTGTTAAAGCTTAGATGTCTCTTGGAAATGGTCTAGTTGAGTTTTGAATTATGAGATGGCCATAAACCTTTTAGGATGAGGGTGGAATGTTAAGGTTGAAAGGTTTATATTTAAGTGTCAAGTTGGCAGGTGTGGACTTGTGATTACTTGTCTTCTTTGTCAGTGTGACTGGATTTGCAATCCAAAGAGAGTTTATCGGAGGCGGAAAGACCCACTGTCTTACTTTGTGTTAACATTGCTGTGGTGAAACACCATGGCCAAAAGCAACTTGGGAAGGAAAGGGTTTGTTTGGCTTTACAAATCCTGAATCACAGTCCACTGAGGGAAACCAATGCAGAGTACTGGAGGCAGTACTGAAGCAGAGGCTATGGAGGAGTGCTGCTTACTGGGTTGCTCAGCTTGTTTTCTTATAGAACCCAGGACCACTAGCCCAGGGATGGTACCACCTACAGTGGGCTGGGCCCTTCCTTATCAATCACTAATTAAGAAAATGCTCTACAGACTTGTCTGCCTATAGCCAGATCTTATAGAGGCATTTTTTTTTCAGTTGTGGTTCCTTTCTCTCAGATGACCCTAGCTTGTGTCAAGTTGACATAAAACTAGCCAGCACATCCACCCTGAATGTGAGTGGCACCATCCCGGCTGGGTTCCTACCCTGGATAAAAAGAGGGGAAATGGCATCAAGTGGAACACCAGCATTCATCTCTCTGCTTCCTGACTGTGGACCCAAAATGACCAGCCACCTCTAACTCCCTCCATTCTGCACTCCCATCATAATGGAATGTGTCACGTCAATTCATGAGCTCAAATAAACCCATCTTTCCCTCACGTGCCTTTTCCAAGTATTTTATCACAGAGACAAATAAAGTAATTACCAGCAGGGTTCATCTGAGAATTATTGCCCATGTCCACTATGTTCACTTTTTACTTGAGTTTTGATACATGAAAAGACGACCAAATGAAGTGGAAAATCTCCTGCCTTTCATTCTTACCTCTTAGATGTTGTCACACTCTGTGCTGAGGATAAAAGTGTCTATGACTAAGTTTGATGTTGGCTTCTTTTTCTGCCCTTTAACAATTTTATACTTATGCCTGAACTCTTCAAAGATCTTTTCCAAGGTACATTTAAGGCTCTTATTCCAGGGGAAGTTTTCTGACTTCATTTTTAACATATTTTTACTTATTCTTGATAATTTGATAATTCATGAATTACAATGTATACAATGAATTTTGGTAAGATTCATCCACACTCCTTCCAATTCTCTCCAGATTACCTCTTCTGAGGTCCTTCTTCCAACTTGGTGCACTCTTTTTTCCTTTGTATAGCTCACTGAGTTTAACTGGTGTTGCCCATGGATGTGGGACCACCTACTAGAACAGGGTCAACCTATAAAGGACCCTAGAGAAAACTAATTCTCCCTTTCATCAGTTGTCAATAGCTTCCCAACTATGCATGGAGGTTAATGAGCCTCCTCCTCATCCATTCTGGAATATCAACTAACTTGATTTTGTGCAGGTCTCTTGCAGATGGCCACAGCTGCCATGAGTTCATGAGTAAAACAGCCCAATCATCTCCACAAGACACTGTTTGTCCCCAGTAGTCCCAGATGTCTGGCTCTGAGATTCTTTCTGCCTCACATTTTGCAATGGCCGCTGAGCCTTAGGGGTGATATGGATGTCCCATTTAGGGATGAGGAGTCCACCATCACTGGTTCTCTGTACTTTGACTAGTTGTGAGTTTCTCTATTAACTGTCATCCACTTCACAAAGATACTTCTAAAATGAGGACAGAACTGCATGATTTGGGGTACCTATGGCTACAGAAATATTTATTTAGGAGGCATTTTCATACTATGTGAATTTAGCAAGATTAAAGTAGTAGGCTTACTCCTAGGGCCTTTGTGCTCCCAAGCTATGTGATCTTGGGCACATTTATGGTACCAGGCACAAGTTTTTCTCTTGTGAAACTGTCCTTACATCCAATCAGAAAGCTGTTGGTTACCCCCATAATGTTCATGCCACTATTGCATCAATGGGCCTATCTTTCAGGCCATTTGTTATTTATTGTACGTCCCATGATTCACAGCTGGATAAGAATTCTCATGACTTTCCTCCCCCAGAAGGTTTCCCAGCACGTCTTGATACAATGAATGTTAACCAGCAAGGAAGAAGCTACTAGGTCAGGACCAGCTTGATTTCTCCAAGTCCAGTGGCCAAAGTATGTGGTGTTTGCAGCAATAGGGTCTTTATTATCAAGTTGTGGTGGGAAATTGAGAACAGTGTCAATATCCTGCATTTCTGTAGGGGCCTATGCTGGGGGTGTCTTTCTGTTTGCTGTGAATGTGTTGCTCTGATTGATTGATAAATAAAATGCTGATTTGCCAGTAGCCAGACAAGAAGTATAGTATAGGTGGGATAAGCAAAGAAGAGAATTCTGAGAAGAGGAAGGCTGAGTAGGAGATGCTGCCAACTGCCACCTCTGCCTCCATGAGAAGCAAGATGTAAAGGCAGAACTGAGAAAAGGTACCAAGCCACGTGGCTAAACATAAATAAGAATTATGGGTTAATTTAAGTGTAATATTTAGCTAGCAAGAAGCCTGAGCCATTAGGCCAAACAGTTTTAATTAATATAAGCGTCTGTGTATTTATTTGGGTCTGAGTGGCTGTGAGCCGGGTGGGACCAGGAAATCTTCTGGCTACAGGCCTATGGGGACTCTTTTGATTGAATCATGTTTTGTGATAATTATTCCACTCTGCTGTTTGGGCTTTCTTTATCAAGGATTAAGGCTATGTATATGTTGGGTGTCCTTTGTTTATCTTCACTTCTCCCTGATACTTCTTTATCTTTTACATCTCTACATCATTTATTTTCTTTGAAAACTCTATCTTTCCTATCCCCTCACTTCCTTTCCTTCAGTCTGCTGATTCTTGTTTCACTCTAGTAGTCTTCCAGTGACATCCTGTTCTTCTCTCCCTTCTTCCCGGGGTTCCTACAGTCCTACTGTGTGGTCTTTTTTTATAGAAATAGTTGCTTTGTTAGCTACTCAACTGACTGATGATGGACCTTGGAGTTAAATACTTACTCTTCTTTGTGACATGTCTTCCCAGGTGAGTTTTCATTATTTACAAGAAAATTGTTTGTATTAGCTTTATGTTTCTCCTATTTGAATGCATTGGGGTTTTTTTTCTACATAACTGGGAAAAGATTCCTGTGGAGGGAGTGAAGCGCAGTGTTTCCTAGCTATCAAGGTTCTGTTACTGCTGTTACACACTTATAAAATCTTGCTTTATAATGTGATGCATCCTTCCTCTGGTGCTGAGCACCAAGCCTGCTTCTGTCCCTCCTCAGTTTCCTCAAGGATAGCCTTACATGTGGCCTGCTATGGGAAGCACAAATCATATAGCACTTTGAAAAACATGTTTAGAATTTTTCTGACCATTGTCTTCCTGCATCTCTTCCACTCCCTGTCTCTCAGAGCATTTCCCACTTAGGTTAAAGCCTAGGCTTTGAGGAGGCACAGGTTTCCTAGATCCTCTCTTCCCAGGTCCTTCCATGCCTCTTATTTACTTCCAATGTAGCTACAACTTCAGACCTTAGTTTCATGCTTGACTCTGACTTGGGAGTTTATAGATGCCTCTTGCTGGAAACAGGCTTCCCAAGTTGTTTCCTTTCATGTTGTTGTATTGCTTTTGTTGCTCAGTGAGTGAATTCCAAGAAAAGTGGGGAAACTTAGTTTCTATGAAAACCAGTCCTATTAACATTTAGAAATAATTTCACCCTGGAGTGTTGTTCTGAAGATGATTTTGCACCTGGAAGCTTGGTACATTCATTTATTTATCGACCAAGTTTATCTTACAAAATAAAAGATAAAGCCAAGCACAGTTAGGTTGGTTCGCCTCTTAGTGAGCCTGTTTTTCTCCCTAAGTACCAGGAGATCTTCCACTGGACGTATAAGACATTTCATTTGAAGATTCAGACATATTAGCATCTTCAGGAGTTTTGTTGTTATTGTTATTATTGTTGTTGTTGTCGCTGCTGCTGCTGCCGCCACCATTAAATTACTAGTCTCTAAGATTATCCATGTTGCAGAGCTGAGAAGATGGCTCAGTGGTTAAAAGCGCCTGATATCTTTGAAGAAGAGTTCAGTTCCCAGCACCTACTTTGGGTATCTTGCATCCACCTGTATCTCCAGCTCAAGGGGAACTTGAGGCCCTCTTCTGGCCTCAGATGTCATGTGTGAGTACATACACACGCACACACACACACACACACACACACACACACACACACACACACGGGTACGTGCACACACAATAAACAAAATAAAATCTTTTTTAATTGCCCAGATTGATTTTACAGTCCTAGCAAAAGCCCTTTTCATTAGAATTTGGGCATAAAACCTTCAAGCTTAATGTATTTAGGTTAAAAGGAAAAACATCTTCATTGTGAAAGTCATTCATTCAATAAGTCTTCAAGTATTTTAAATCAACATCCTGCGTGCATGGTAACTTCCTAAGGAAAATGTATGTGTTCAACTAATAGCATTTTTTATGATGCTATAAGCCAACCTGAACAGAGAAAGAGACAAAAAGGTCAGATTTATAAACAAGAATATTAGCAATGATGTTTCACATAGAATCACAGACATTAAATTATTTTTTCCTAGTAAAAATTATGCTTATTACCTACTCCCCACACCCTACCAATTCAATACCTTTGTCTTTCATTCAAAAAATACTAAATGGTTGCTCAAACTAGGCTGTAGGTGAATGCACAGGTCACAGTGATAGCCAGAAACAAACATGGCTCCTTGCTCATGCTCCCTTTTGTGCAGTGATAAGGTAAACATTAATTAACCCCACATGGGAATGCAAATTGTGAGGACTGTTGCTTAACCATTCTGAGGACTCATCTCTGGTTCCCTGACAATGTGTTGTTGAAATTGGGCAACCCTTGTTCCATAGATAGGAATAAGGACCTTCATGAAGTCTGAGGTAGAGGCAACTGCCATACCCAGAACCTCCGTCAAGATCTGGCACACAGATCAGGCTGGGGTCCTGAACCCAGAATGTTCCCCCCTGCCTACCTTCTTAAGAGCATATCACACATACACATACACACACACACACACACACACACACACACTTCCCTAATGAGATGGATGGCCAACAGGAAGAGTCGGGTCTACCAAGTGAGTATAATATGAAGATTAATCCCAAGCAAGTCTTCTTGAACATTCCAAGAATTTAGTGACCTGTGTGACCTTTAATCCTTCTGCTACTGATTAAATAACTCTCCCTAGCTATCACTTTGGTTAGTGCTGCTGTAACATATTGATGAGAAGTTTAGCAAGACACAGCCTGAGATTAGTTTAAAATGAAAAAACAGGTATAAATGAGATGACAAGTCTGGGGAATCCTGTCTGAGCAGAACAGAAGAGTGAGAATCCAGTATAGCTAGACTGCCAAGCTGGTAGATAAGTCTGGAGAGATAAGACTTCTTCAAGACCCCAAAAATCAAACTTAACTCTTTATATCTTTGTTCATTGGGGGCAAGAGTATGGTTGATGTATATGTTGCACCCTGAAAACATGCCTCTGCATTGTGTGGGAAGAGAGGAACTAGAGAACAAGCAGCAGTCCAAAAGATGGGAGAGTAGAGAGTTCAGGGCCTGAGCTACTTAGTGACAGCCTAGGCTACAAAGTGAGAGTCTGTCTCAATAATAAATAAATAAATAAATAAATAAATAAATAAATAATAAATAAATAAATCAGAAATAAAAAAAGAACATGGTAACCAGGACTAAAGTGATGGAAGTAGTAGTGAGGAGAGTGGATAGTTTCCAGACATTCCAAGTCCATGGCTAGGGGATGTGGAGGTTCAGGGAAGTGTCCATAGATTGCTTGTGTTCCCAACTTAAAAGACAGTGGCTCCATTCACTGAAGTAGGAAACTCTGGAATTCCCCAGGGTTTACTCTGTGGCTGGAGTTGGAAGCAGAAAGAGTCTGACTTTGAAGGACCTAGGCGAAGTTATCAAGTTCATGGGTGTTGTGAAAAGGAAGGACACGCTTAAGACTTATCTAACAGAAGAAGTGTTCCCCAAGTTCAGATTTCTCTTTACCTTGCTCCTTCATCTATTCTTTTTCAGTGCGAAGATGGTGACCTTTGACAGGAAAAAAAAAACAGAAAGATAAAAGTTTGACAGCTTGCTGTTTTGTCTTTTCTCCCCTCCTCCCTCCTCCTCTTCCTCCTCCTCCTTCCTCATCTGTTCACATTATACCATCTGGACCAAGCCTTTGGATTTGCCCTTCCCTTCTAACTTGTTTCAAGTTGTATGTTTTAAAAGACCTCTTTAAAATATGTAGAGGCCTCAGTTCGTGCATGTCTTAGTCCTTTTCTTACAGTGCGTCTAGATCAGTGGTTCTCAACGTGTGAGTTGCTACCCCTCTTTGAGAGTCAAAGGCTCCTTTCACAGGGGTTGCCTAAGACCTTCTGCATATCAGATATTTACACTATATAACAGTAGCAAAATTACAGTTATGAAGCAGCAACAAAAATATTTTATGGTTGGGGGTCACCACAACATGAGGAATTATATTAAAGGATGGCAGCGTTAGGAAGGTTACAAACCACTGTCCGAGATGTTCACACTAGATGCTCACACTTACCCATATTCTTCCTTGATTCTGGATCCATTGGCTCTGTTTAGGACACATTTCCTTAGTCTGAGAAGTTCAGTGCCCTCTTGAACAGTCTTGTTTGCAGAGCATTTCTCCTTTTGTCTTCAGTTAGACCCGGACATCACCGTGATTGAGTCTGATGGCCTGCTTTCCTTCTCCAATCATCTGCACTTTCACGTGGTTATCAAAACCCAGGGTGGAGCCACTGGTGGTGTACAAGGCCCTAGATTCAGTCCATACTACTGGGAGGAAGAAGGGAGGGAGGGAGAGAGGGAAGGAGGGAGGGAGGGAAATACCACATAGATATTTATTTAGCTCTATCCACATCTCTCTAGTCCTTGAGTCTCCTTATTGGAGTCACCTTGTTTTCCCTTCTTCACTTCTTTCTCCTTTTTTTTTTCCAGAGCTGAGGATTGAACCCAGGGTCTTGCACTTGCTAGGCAAGCGCTCTACCACTGAGCTAAATCCCCAACCCCTCTTTCTACCTTTTACAGGATGATTTACATATGGATAATTCATGTGACAATAAGCATTAGTTGACAATGATTCCATTTTCATCCTTATAGAGTTTTGATTCACACAACATGAAGTTCACCTATTTAAAGTGTGTGATCATTTTAATATAGTCTCTAGGTTGGGTAGCCTTCACTATATTCTTAAAGAAAAAAGCATTTTCTTCCCTCTAATCCTAGATTCCTTCACTTCCCACCATGCCCTACCTCAAGCCTAACACAGCCATGTGCTGGGCCTATGTCATCTACTATGCTGGACAGTTCATTATAAATGGAACTGTAAAACATCTTTTGTATTGGGATTCTTACGAACAGTATACTCAACAAATTTACAATAGGTATCAAGACTTCATTTCTTATGAATGTACGGTATATGTGGCTCTCTAGTCATCGGCTGAGTATTAGGGATGTCTTTCCTTTTGGGTTTTGTGAACATAGCACTAGAAAGCCTTTGTATACAAACTTCTGTGTGGACATTCACTCTCAGTTATCCTGGAATATGTCCAAGGGTGTGACAACAATGTCACATACTGACACTTGCTAAACATTTAAAGGTAAATCAGTCGTTCTCATTAAGGGCATCAGTACTCATTAGTTCAGTAGAGAACTCTCAGATTTGGTATTAGATGGTGCCAAGAACAAGGAAGGTGAAAAAGTCTGTTCTCTGAAGTTCCAGGCAGGTCCAGGCATTCTAGGAGGACATGATCATCTATGAAGTTCACACTCAGAACCACATAATCAAGTTAAAAAAATTATCCTTCAAACCTCATGCTTTAAATAAGTTAACCATTTCATCGTGAGCCCCATTCATAGGTGTTCTGTGGTCCATGCAGCCCACAGGGTATAAAGGTTGGTATAATGGACTGCTTACATTGCTCAGTCATGTTATCCTTGCCTAGTGACGACCCAGAAATGCTCTTGCTGCTGGGACTGGAGATTTTGATTGAGAAGCTTAACTTCAATAAATGTTTGGTCTAGATAAAATTCATGAATAAGGCAATTTCACTTCCACGTTTTCCTAAATAGGTGGGGGAAATGAAGATCACTGTGCAGAGAATGTGTAGCTGTTGTTATTTTACTCCTGGATCCCCAGGGTCTCTGTGTATTTGTCATAGGAGTGTTCCAATCCCTTGGTATGTGTACACACTTACCTTCAAAGTCAGGAACCACATCCAGCTTTTCATTGCCACAGAGATACAACCAGGCATTCTGTGGTTTGCAAATTGCAGGACTCAGTACCTCATGTGGACTTCTCTCTGACAAAGTATAATTCCCCCCATATGTGCTGTAAGGTAAATCAATACCCCCCAGAACTCATCAAAATAATGAAAGGGAATGGTGTCATTCTGCTAGGACAGTGACACACAAAGCCAGCGCCCATCCATCGCAGCATTGCTCTCAATACCTGGACTGGGTTGTCCCCTAAGTAATAATCATCCACAGGAAGATTTGATTTCAGCTTTGTGTGAATGAAACTGGAAAGTTGCTGGAGAGTTGTGAGCGTATCACCGCAGCTCGCTCTCCCTCCACCCCCAAGCCCTGTGTTTACTGCCTGAATCACACTTTGTCTCAGCAAGTCATAGGCAGAAGCTAGAGCTCTCAGCTGTGTATACCAAATCAAAGCTGACATGAATAATGAACTTAATTTTCCATAAGGACATTCTGTTTGGTGTCTCGGCTAATAAGGTAAGCTAATAGAAAGTCTGGGCTAGGGATGGGAAGGAAATAGTTTCTTCGTGCTTGATTTCTGTGTTTATCTATAGTTTCCTTTTACCATACTGGAGCTAATTTCAAATCTTATGATACCTGTGAATTTGGGGTGAAATTTTTGTAACGAGTTTCCCCACTGTGCCCTCTTACAATGATTGCTTATGACACCAAAAGGGTCTGGGGAGAAACACAGCTTTTAATCAGAATGACGTCGTATATTCTTTTTATCATCTGTGGTACTGACTGAGTTTAGTTAAGCAGGACAATACTGAGATTGAGCCATGACTGATTAAGTTATTTAAGCATCGGCTGTTGGTGTTTATCATGATGTAATATAAATTGACAGCGAAATTTTCTCTCAGGAAAGCAGGCTATCTACATCACGTTGTTCTCTAAACCGTTTCATTTCTAAGTATGTGTTATTCTAGAAAAGGTAGTAATTTTCAGTTGCTAAAATTACTCCACAGCATTGGTTTAGGTGGATTTTATTTTGTGAGAGTATATTTTTAAGAGAACCGTGGAGTGGTAATGGGAATCTGTCTGTAACTTCACTGATTGTCCACTGCTACAATGATTTCAGTTCATATAGGAAAATGTAGTTCATGGAAGTAGAAGCTATTATATCTGAGACCTTTTTTCACAACCTCGGCTATAATATCTCATAAACAAGAAGTGGAGAAGTAGTCACTAGTTTGGTTTCACTTTGCAATTCTACTTTTTTATTTTATTTTATTTTTTGGTGTTTAACACAGTGGTGGTGGCAGCCGGGAAGTGGGGAGGGTCCTGATTCTATTTGAATCTTTCCATGAATCCCTGAAACCAGCAAGGGTTTATCAGGGTAGAGAAAAAACTGTGATCTAGTCTATCAGGATGGTAAAGGTAGAAAACATAACCAGAGTTTATGTTTGTAGGCATTCTGGGATCGCACTGCTGTGTCATCTGAAAATCAAACTCACGTCTCCTGAAGTAGGTGACCTCAAAAGGTATTAAAAGGTCTCCTCATAAGCAGCTAGAGTGTACAGGGAATCTTGGAGAAGCCGAAAGGAACTATCCTCTTATTCCTCTTGTCTTGTCTTTCTTCTCTAGTTTTCTGAGGAAGAAAACTGGGGGCTCTCCTGGGAAGTGAACTGGGGACTCCTAGGTTTTCTTCACTGAAACTCTCCAAACATCGCAATGACTTTACATACCAGTCTCTCTTACTTCCTCACCCACTGTGGACTCTGGGCTCCATTGTCTCTGAAAGTGTAAACAAGGTTCTAAGAGTGTGGACACTAGTGTTATCTACCAGTGGTAACTTAACACTCCCTCAACTACCACCCAAGGCCGCCTACAAGTTTTAGGCACTTCTCTTGAGGTGCTGGTTTAGTAAGTAAGGGCATGGAATTTCAGTCTCTCAGAGTTAATTTTTTAAAGCAACACAACACATGTTACCTACTCACATTGCATGGTTTTAAAATATTTTTAATTTCACAGATATTCAGTGTGTAGAGCTACGTCAAAAGCACGAAGGCTGTGGCTTGTTTGAAGTTTGAAAAACATTTCTTTTATCTTCCTCCTTTTCTGCACATTCTTGCTCACATCTCATCAATGTCTGCAGTTGCCTTGGATAGCCAAGGCATTGTGTTCACTTCTTTTTCCTAATGTTTCCCCCTTTCTGTTCTCTAAAGTGCCTCTAATTCAGAGCCCATAGATTGCCCCCTGTCCATCTGAAAACTGTGGGAAGTAGAAAACTACCCTGTGTGATCACTGAAACATGGCATTCACTTTCCTTCAATGGCAAAATAAGACTTATACACCCCAAGACTTGCTGTCCACAATTGCTTCCTGAAACCAACTCAGTGATCAAAATAAGCAAGACTGGTCAGCAGCTCTCATATGATCTTTTTTCACTATAGTGGCTATAGTAAGTAAGAAATGGAAGGCTCTGCCCTTTGAGGTATTTTTTGGTCACGCCACATGGAAGCCATGTGTTATTTACACAGTTTAACATGAACTCTTTCAGTGTTGTAGTAGAGAAAATGAGGAAAAGCAGTACCTCTACATCACACACACACACACACACACACACACACACACACACACACACACACACGTGCGCACGCACACAACCAGGAGCAGCCACCAGCTGAAGACAGTGGTGATCGGTGGCACATTGGTACAGATGGTCCACCATCATAAAAAGTTCTTGGCACTGTGGCCAAGCAGCCTGACAGAAGGCAGCAAACAGATTTGTTCCAAATACACGTGAAGCCCATTCTTGAGCACAATGAGAATCAACCACAGGGAGAACAAAGATGGGAGAGACTAAAATATGTCTAGACCTAGTTATTATTGTCAATATGGCCTCATTTACTTTCACAGACTATGGAACCCAAGGATTCCAGGAAACAAAGCTAAAGAATATCAAATCCACAACTGCAGTTGATGCCCTCTGTATCCTACTTCTCTTTTTTATTGCTTTTTAATATGTAAGATAATGGGTTTCAGTATGAGATTTTCATACACAGATATCATTGTGAATCATTCTTATTCATGCCCCAGCCTCTCTCGGTCTTCCGAACCTCCATCTTGCTGGTTCCTTTCCTCTCCATGCCCCTCATTTTCAATCCAGATTATGACACATCTCTGATACCTCCTCCCCTTTACCTTACTCTCATGCCATGTCACCATGGCATTTGTAAGAATGGGGTGAATGAATGAATGAATGAATGAGCAGAAAAACCACCAAACTCTGGATAACTTACTTGTCTACTTCTCCCATTCTTCTGCCCATATCCTAGTATCCTAGTTCAATCTCTGTCAGGCCTAGATTTTATTGAGGGTGGAGAGGTGGGAAGATCTTCCTGTTAGTTTTTCCTTAATCTACTCTGCTCTGGAAACTAGAACCAAATGATCTTTCTGAAATACATGCAGAATCATTAAACATGCTGCTGAAAAATCATTCAGTGAATCAAACCTGGTGGCAAATGCCCCAAAACTCCAGCAGTGAGAGACCATGACAGGTTGAGTTCAAGGCCACTTTAGTCACACAGCGGACTTAAGACCTGCTTGAGCACTATAGTGAAGCTCTTGCATATGCATGTGCATTCTCTCTGTGTCACCACACACACACACACACACACACACACACACACACACACACACCACAGGTCATTGAATGGTTCCTCTTTACCCCCACGATAAAACTGAGATTCCTTAATGTGACTTACAGCATGACTGGGACACATTTCCTTCCTCTTCTGTGTCCACTCAGCACTTCCGCCATCATGGTCTATTTCCCTCGCTTACAGGCATCACATCCTCTCACCGGGGACCTTCGCACAAGCTGCTTCCTCGTTGGTTCTTTTCTCCATCCTCCTCATTCCCTGTTTCATACTGACCCCTTTCTCAACCTTCTGGTCTCGGACGAGATATCATTGCCTCTGGAAAGCCAGGGGGGTGACCCAGATTGGAATCAAGCTCTGTTTTGGTTACTTTTCTCGTTGTTGTGGCAAAGTTCCTGACAGAAAATCAGTGAAGGAAAAGTTTATCTTGGGTTTTTTTTGTGGCAGGGAAGACACAGCAGCAGACGTGTGAGTCTGCTGGCCACATCGCATCCACGGTTGGTAAGCAGAGCAATGAACGCTAGTGCCCAGCTCACTTCCTCCTTTTTATTCAGTCCAAGCCCCCAGCCTGTAGGACAGTGCCACCCACATCTAGAGAGGGTTTCCCTCCTCAGTGAAACCTTGCTAGAAACATAAACACGTTAGGTTATGGTGATATTTCATTTGTACTGAGATGTGATTTTATTTGTATGTTAATAAATAAAGTAGCCTGGGGGTCAAAGCTAATAGCAAGCCATAGCAGAAGCCAGGCGTTGGTGGCATACACCTTTAGTCCCGATCACATGGCAGGCAGATCTCTGTGCATTCAAGGATACAGGCAGCATGGAGACACACGCCTTTAATCTCAATACCAACCATAGAAGACCTGGAGGTCTGTAGAGACAGGCAGTGACATGGAGGTCATGTGGTTGGGTTTACAACCAATGAGAAGGCAGAACAGAAAGTCTATAAAAAGACAGACACACAGGAAGTAGATCTCTTTACTGAGGGAAGGACAGCAGTGGCAGGAAGGGTAAGGAGGTTTTTAAGCTATTGCTCTGACCTCTTGGCTTTTAACTCTGTATTAGGTGACTTCAATTCCAGTCCTTTGTGAACAACAAAGATGAGCCATCACAGATACCCTCTTCCATCATGTCCTCATAATGTCTGTCACTTATTTGCCATGAACTCTCTGTTGTATACGGAATTGCTCATCTCATGGCTGGCTCTTCCTCTAGCCTAATGGTTCCACAAAAGCTGGTGCCTAGTCTTATTCATAGCTGTGGCCCATGATCCAGCACATTGCCCACTGTTTGGGTGGAGGTCCACCTCAACCCCTGGTACCCTGGCATCCCTATACCCAAAGGGCCTGGAATGTTTGGAAGGAGTCTGATGGGAGATCCTCCTCAACTCCTCTCCCCTCTTTCTCTAAACCCATCCCTTCAAAGCCTGCCAAACACAGCTCCTCCCCCAGAGAGGCTCAAGACCACTCCCGCAGGTTATCTAAGCCACATCCCCGAAACCAGACACATGGTTCTTCCTGGTCTCATCCCCTTCTCCTCTCTGCCAGGACAGGGAATCGCCCAGGAATGCTTTACCCATTAAACCTGGGCTTTTCCTGATTCGGTCTGATTTGGTTTGTTTGTGACAGTGGCAGAGAGGCCTTCAGGGGGCCTAAAATTTCTCACCCATCCCCCCCCCCCACACACAGTAAAATCTATCTAAATACATAACATCTAGCTACAGTGCTAACTGAGATTGCCCGTGGTCTTCTGAGGCTGCAGGATGTTATTCATCCCTGGAAAGATTAAGCCAGGTTGGCTCTTCTGTCCATTCTGTAAATGAGGGGACTGCCATTTATGACACTGTTATTAAAGAATTAGCCCTTCGGTGTGCTGGACTCCAAAGGCTGACTCTTTCTGTTCATCCTGTAATCGCTGCCTTCTTAGAATGAGAGAAAGGGGCTTATTCTTCATGTATTGTGGTCATAGAAAAAGCCTTAATTTTTCACTAGCTACTGGTGTTCCTTTGTTTTCTGACATCCAACAGTCTGCCCTGCCCTGGGTATAGTTCTCCCTTGCTGTTGGTTGGGAAATACTTTTCTGTGTGCTATGGCTTTCTTTGTTCTCATGCTCTCTCCTTCAGCCCCTCCATCTACAGGAACTTTCACCCTTACTTGCTTTCTGTACAGACAAAGCAGCTAAGCTCTCCATTTCTGCTACATTTCCATTGTCCTTTTGTGCAGGGATCATTTTACAGGTCTTGCCCTGTCATTACTCTTTCCATAGCCCTTTTGATGAAACTCAGTCAGTCCCCAGTGGTTTTTCAGCCCCAGCCTGATGTTAGCCTAACCAGGGAGCTTCTACTAGTCTTTACTGGAGAAGCAAAGGGTTGCTTGTTACCACCCAGCCACCTAATTGGCAGTGTTCTCTATGGAAGAAACACCTAAGAGTGCAGCTAGGGGAGTGGAATGTACAATTTCTAAGAAACTTTCCATTTTGTGTTGACCATGATAATCTTTGGAGTCCCTGCTGTGAGAATCAACATGTGTATGTACATAGTCCTAAACCATGAGAGACAGTGCAGAGTGTGAGTAAAAGCTTTGGGGGCACAACTGTCTCGAAATCCTCTATGTGAACTGACTGAGCTATTTACCATTTCTGTGCTCCAGTGTCCTCATCTATGCAATGGAGATGTCACTGGTGTCTACATCATAAGTGATGGCCGCGCAGAATAGTCAAGTGATGATGCATGTGGCTACAGTAAGTAGAGGAACAATAGTCAATGTGGCCATGTCATGATCTTAGGGGAGTGTGCTTGTTATCTTCATGGTCAATAGGACTTGGAAAATGTGATTACATTATATATCTTCATGGGGAGATTATCTATGGTGGACCCTAAATACATCTATTCATAAGTGACGCTGTAGAGAGACTTTCAACCACAGAACTCCATTTGACTCAAGAAGCACAAAGAGATTTAAAGCTGACCCACTCTTGGTTTTGAAGATAGAGAAGTCATGAGCCAAGGAATGCCATTTTAGACAGTTAAAAAAGGCAACGAAGGGCAATTAGCCCTGCTGGTATGGGCCTTTCAGCTCATAAACCTGTCTGGACTTCAGACCTACAGAACTGTGAGAGAATATGTGAGAGTTGTTGGCTGGGTGATGGGCTTCTGGTGACATGATACTGCAGCAGAGAAAACTGATAGAGCTGCCGGAATTTTGAGAAATGAAAGACAACTCTCCAAATGAGCTGATAAGGGGAAATAGAACATTAATATAAGGTAGATGACACTACAGAAGTTGTGGTTTGAGGTGCAGAGGTCCTCTACACAGCCAGTGCATGAGAGAATATGTGAAGGGATGGATCACGGTACCTCAGCTAGAGAAATCCATTGTAGGGTAAGGTCATTTGTGGAGATCTTGAACATTAGCATGAGGAAATTCTTGTGGAGAAGAGCAGCCATGAGTTGTAGATGAGGGTAGGGTCACAGCCTAGTGTGGCTGAGGAAATGGTGAAATATCCTGTTCTATTCAGGGAAAGAGAAAGTTTA
Source organism: Onychomys torridus (assembly GCF_903995425.1). Lineage (NCBI taxonomy): Eukaryota > Metazoa > Chordata > Mammalia > Rodentia > Cricetidae > Onychomys > Onychomys torridus. The sequence goes on from NC_050465.1 coordinate 25,371,828, forward strand.
GTCTGGGGAAATTTCTCTAGGCAACAATCAGGAATCTTAGAAAAGAGGACCTATTGCCAGTCGGTGGTGGCACACACCTTTAACCCGAGCATTTATGAGGCACAGGCAGGTGGATCTCTGTGAGTTCAAAGCCAACCTGGTCTACCAAGTAATTTCCAGGACAGCTAAGGCTATAGAAAGAAACCCTCAATCTGGAAAGAAAAGAAAAAAAAGATGAGCTATATCCCAGAAAGACCCAAACAACAGCAAATAAGAAAAAGAGCCATTTTCTATGTTCAGAATGCCTCATTAGGGATACAGAGACAGCTCAAGGAATGAAGGCCTTAAAAAGACCTTCTAGGTCATTCAACCAAGTCCAGACGGTTGTTAGCACAAGTCTGAATAGTGTTCATGTAATCTAGCAGTACTGTTGAGACACCCAAGGTCTGAAGTGAACTTTGTTTCCTGTGAGCTCTTCATGTATCATTTTACTTCTTGTCAGTTTGCATATTGTGCAGAAAACACACGTGTTCTTGTCTCTGCATGCAGCCTTTCTTCTCCTTCCACCTAGCTGGCAACATCTGGCCCATCTTTCTAGTCTTAAGTCAAGGAAGACCTTGAACTAGTTACTGTGCCAATACTGTAAATATGTTTTGTTTTGTTTTGTTTTACCAATTTACAGTACATGGCAGACTGTGATTCCTTCCTTCTGCAGTAATTCCATCTCTTCTTTCAATGGACAGAAAGGCTCCTAGGAATAAAGACCAGACCACGAACACTGTTTTCTGCTCCCACCCTCCTTGGCATACAGGAGAGACTCTATCTATACATGTGGATGAATGCATGGATACACTGATTCACTAATTTGTATCCTGTAGTCGCAGTTATCACAGGATAAAGAAAATAACAATGTTCACAGCACCCCATAAGTGTCTAAAGGAAACAAGTCCTTCTATCAACCTGAGAACAGAATAGGACAAAAAAAAAAAAAACAGAAGTTTTACAATACTCTTTAAAAAACATAAATTTATCATGTTTGATTCAAAATTGATGAGTACATGCAACTATTTTGGCTTTATTTAAAAAATAAATATGGAGATACATGCCTCATTAATAAGAACACTGTTTGGTGTTTGCCTTTTTCCCAGTCTATGGCTTTCATAGTCCAGAGTTTGGTCCTAAAAACACTCAAAGTGAAAATGAAATTGTCAATTATATTTCAAGTGTTTTTATAACTCAAAACTTTTTAAAGCTTTGTTTATGAAAATGAGGGTACATTTGTATAAATTATAGGAACAGGTGTATCCATCACTTGCCAAGATTAATGTACTCATACCTGAGTTGTGAGCAAGTAGGACAAGACATGGTGCTGAAAGGGAGAAAACAGTTAAGAATCTTCACATCTTCACGTGAAAATGAATTTTAAGTCAGTCAATTAAACGTACATTTATAGGAAATAAGCAGCCTAGATTATTGAAGAAGGAGATCTAATTCATTGCAATGCAGGTTTAAATGTAAGAGGAGAAGAAGAAAGGAAATAACATTTGGTTGGATTTCAAAAACCTGTTAAATCATAACACCCCAAATTGGAAAGAAGATGGAAACACATCTTGGAAGCCTGTTCCGCACACTTGGCTCCACAACACAAAATCCCTGCATCATTTTATTACCAAACTTTTTCACATCTAACAGCTGGAGCTAATGAGAGGCTGGCTACCTCTTGCTTTTGTGTTAGAAATGGCTTTGTTTCTTCCCCTCACTCTGAGTCCTCCCATAACCCTGGGGGCCCAAGAACCTGCTAGGTTGTTCATCATTAGTATTTATAACTTTTACAAAATGCCACAGGGTGCTCAGAAGTAGACCTTGCTATTGAAAAGAAAGCACCAAATCCCTGCTCTGAGTGGGGGACACTAAGACCATTAAAAAGCATTTGCAGAATCTGAGGAAAAGAAAACAGGAATGGAGAAACAATGCTTCAGGGGGGGCAGGGGGCACTTAAGCTGCCTCTATGAGGTAAATTCTAGAGGGCCATGAAAAATGAGCTATAGAGGACTCTCTTCCCTTAACCTGGCCACTCACTGGGACGGCCTCAGGTCACCAGTTCCCCTTGGGAAGGAGCAGGTGGCAAATCTGATTTGAACAAGCTATGTATTCAAGTCGTAGAACAGTTGACTTCCTCCTCAGTGGGCCCATCCATCCACCTGTAGTGTGAGTGACAGCTCCTGGGGTAAAGTGCATACTTGATGAAGGAAGATGGACCTAACCCTGTCGGGCTTTGATGAGTACTCAGAAAATGCTGATAAAACTGTAGATAAAAAACATTGCCCGGTAAAGACCACATCAGGTTCCTCACACAGACCTGATTTCCTCCTTCATATCACCAAGCTAATGCAATTTCCTCATAAAGCATATCTTTTTAATAAATAAAATCAGTAAGATACCAAGATCAGTGTGTTACGCCAGGTGGGAAAGAAGTACTTTGGTTTCATTTCCTCATGGCCCTATCCTTTGCCATCAGCAATGGTGCTGGGTCAGAACCACAATTTCAATATTTCAGATTCTTGTGTATCTCCAGTTTGGTATTTCTGATGACAACACACCCTTGAGTTCAACATATTTTAATGCTTGTCCCGGTTGTCTATGGAATTGTGGGACCACAGGCTTAAGGTCAATATTAATCATACCAATTACGTTTGAGATTGATGCAAATCTTGTTACACAGATCTGTAAAATATACTCAATGTCACCTGTGTATTCAGTTACAACTGACAGTACCGACCATATAGCAGGCACTCGTTAAGTAGTTGATAAATTGATAGGTGGAAAGTCTGTAATGAGGAGGACGGCAGAAGGAGAATCTCCATATATTATTAGTGGATTTTTACAACATCAATTATAATCACCAAGTAGTAATATCAATTGGCATGCCCTTGTACAGCCAGTGAAGGCTGCTGGCTCCTTTATTGTTGGGAGGAAGACTCTTTTCTGTGAAGCCTTCATTTCATAACAATTCACCACTCTTACATAATAGAAATGATAAGTGTGGCGTGAGTGCTCTGCTCCTCTCTCCAATGGGTATTTTTTTAAAGCACCCACAAATGTCATGCTATCTATTTTTAAGTAGGGTGCTGCTGGATAAACAGCTGAATCGTCTGAACCCAATAGGGAAATTCAAAGTTTAAATAAGCTATTTTATCTCATTGAAAATAAGTGGTACAGACTGCCATGGAGCATATGGGTTCCTGCATTCAGTCACATGTAAATGTTCTTTGCTTTGGACATAAAATTCTAGCTGAAGAAATTGGGAAGCAACTTGTATTCTATAATTCTCTGAAGCTGATTCTCTGAAGCAAATAATTTCTCGGTCTCTACCTCAGGGTCCTTAGTTTCCTGTGAAAAACCCAACCTTTCCTTAGGTCTTTGAACCTAATGGAGTTTTTACCTTTGGGTTGAGACAATGTAAACACAACCTGAATGCTGAGTCCGCAGACACATAGGGCTTGTAGGTTGAGAGTTTTTCCACATAACTCATATTTGTCATGAAAGTTGCACATGCTAATTGTGGAAAGAACAAATAGTAAAGAATCCTATAGAGTTAAAAGTGAAGAACTTCCCACCTGTGCACATGCCTCCATGTCAACACTAGCATTTCCTCCAGCTGAGTTCTATATGTGTGGTGTTCATTCATATATGTGTATATGTATATACATGTGTGTGTGCCTATGTATATATGCACAAATATATAAATATAGCTTGCTGTACCCATTTCTGCTGTAGTATGTGGCTTCAGAGCTGACCACTTTGTATTGGATAACTAAGGGGTCCAATCCCTGGGACAGGCTGATTCTCCCTCTCAGTAGTCCCTAGCTGCCTATAATTCTTTGTCTAGGGCTGGGCCCCATGAGATTTTTCTCCCTTCAAGAAAACTGTGTGTGTGTGTTGTGCCCCTGTGTGCGTTACCTCTGCACTCCTTTAGTGTGAGATGGTAGGGGGGTTGTCCAGGAAGCCGGTGATTTGATTTCTGTGTTCCCATTACCTGGATATATGCTTAGCACATGATAAATGGGTGCTAAAATCTGTTAAGTGAATGAGCTCTACCAGACAAGTTATGAAGAGTTCATAACTTGAAAAGGAATGAGACAGATTGAAATGTGCTGTCATGTGATTATGGTAAGTTTATGCTATTGAGGGAGAAAGGCCAGGGACTGGGCATCTTTAACGTACAGTTCCACTTTATTAAAATAGAAAACAGTGTGTGTCTGAGTATACGGACATTTATGTTTAAGCGCCTCCATGTTTATCTATGTCATATATACATATTTATGCCAATATTTGAATATGTACAATAGTAATAAAGAAAAGGAGGCTATGAACTTGAGAGTGGACCAACCTGGGGTTAGAGGAAGGACACATGGCAAGGGCTGGAAAGGGAAAGAAGAAAGTTTCATAACAATACTTCAGTTAACAATATATTTAAATTTTTAATGTTTTAAAATTGTTGTTAAGTTAGAAAACAAAAGAAGTGCTGTGACAGACCGCCTTAAAATAAATCTTTATGCCTCTTAATCAACTAAACAAAATGCAGAAAATGCTTTTATAAATGCAGCCCTACCATCAATGTGTGTGTGTGTGTGTGTGTGTGTGTGTGTGTGTGTGTGTGTGTGTTACCATGAACTCCTTTAGAAATGGATTGTTTTACATTGCTAGTTGAGTCCATGCAACAATAAAATTTTAGCACTTAGTCATGCTATCTTCTGTGGTCTACATCTTGGTTAAAATTAACAAATGCATTACAATTAGATCTGGACTGGATCCTCCTAGAGGAGCCTGTGAGCATGTTCCACACAAGAATCCGGTCATGTGTCCCACTTTCCATTGACTTTTATTGATCACGTGTGCTACAGCCTTACCATTTAAATACGTCTTGATATTCAGCTACCTCCCACACAAAATTTGTATTTCTCCTTTGGGTTATTGTATAAGAACAAAAGAAAATGTGGTTTTGTAAACACGGGACAAATTTATCCCTCCATTCATAGAAAATTTTGACACCAATATAATTGACAAGAAAATCAGCTGCTGCAAAGGAAAGAAATCCGTTTTCTCTAGTGATGTCTCACTGGGTACACAAACCACACTGAAGGGCAGGCCCTATGCCCAGCAGCAGATGGCCAGCACAGAACAAACTCAGTGGTATTTGCGTAGACTTTTTGTCCCATATTGTTTTATTTGGATATACTTCTTTCTTACTGGCCTTTTGCTTGTATATTATGGTTTCAGATTTTGTGTTTGCGTGTGTTTCTTGTGGGTCATTTTTAATTTTTTATATTGCATGAGAAAAAAATTTTCAGTAAAAATGTATTTTTTTTAAAATAAACTACCATTGGTCAGCCCCCACTGTCCCTCTGGACAGAAGCTGCCCCCACTGCCTGCCCCTCACACCTGGCAACAGCCTCCACTGTGCACAGTTTCACAGCTCTTAGAGTCATACTGAGAAATTGGTCCAACTATGGTAATATTTTATTTGTCTGTTCAGAATTACATCTACATCTAGCTTGTACAGAAACTAGGATATTACATATCTTTTTTGTTTTTATACTATTTAGGAAATAGCTTCTTCTCAGGAAAAAAAAAATGTTTCCTGTGGACATTCCAAGAGAAAACATGTGTCTGGGGGGTCAAACTGAAGGCCTCAGACATGCAATTCTGTTGTTTGGGTTTTTTTACTCTTTTGGAGGGCCTGCCACCCAGCTCCCAAATAAATCACACATGAAGGCTTATTCTTAATTATACATGCCCAGCCTTAGCTTGTTTCTTGACAGCTTTTCTTAACCTAAATTATCCCATCTACCTTTTGCCTCTGGGCTTTTCCAGTTCTCTTACTTCTGTAAATCTTACTCTTACTCTATAGCTGGGTGGCTGGGTAGCTGGGTGGCTGGCCCCTGGAGTCCTCCTCCTTCTCTAGCTCCTAGATCTCCTCTTCCCAGATTTCTTCTTCTATATATTCTCTCTGCCTGCCAGCCCCACCTATCCTTTCTCCTGCCTCACTATTGGCCATTCAGCTCTTTATTAGACCATCAGGTGTTTTACACAGGCACAGTAACACAGCTTCACAGAGTTAAACAAATGCAACACAAACAAAAGTAACACACCTTTAAATAATATTCCCCAACAATGCAAAGCACATGTTCTACCACTCCTAGCCCCTCAAATATATTTTTCTAGTTATTTGTCTAATTCTCACCCAGAAAGGATATTTTTTTCAATATTATAGGATGTCATAAATGGAATTTAACTTAATGCTTTTTTGTTAATCCATAGACTTTTACTCTAAACAAACACTTGCAAACATGAGTAGGAAGTTAAGTGCCCACTCATCTCTACAGTGAAGCATATGAACTGCAGACAGCCAGCACTGCCACTGGGAGGTGGCAGGGTATGTGGAGAGCTCTCACAGAGCCAGTATGACCCATTAGCAAATGATAAAGGGGGGAAAAAGACCAAGCCTCTCTCATTCAAAGTGCACCTGCAGTATTGTTCTCTGTAGGTAGTTCAGTTCCAAAGTGGGAAAAACCTCACTGCTCTGTACAAAGTGTGCTGTGGATCCGTGGGGTGTGGGGGGCAAGGAGACACTAGATTTTTAAAGAGAGAAGTAATAACAGCATGTGTGTGTGTGTGTGTGTGTGTGTGTGTGTGTGTGTGTGTGTGTGTGTGTATAATTAGCAAGGCTCCTGTTAGTCTTACATCCAGAGATCATCATTTATAAACATAAATAGGCCCTTCTCCCCTCATACTTTTGCCACCAAAATGTTGACACGGGATGGATAGGTGCTCTGGCGGTGAAGTGCCAGCAGTAACGAGGATGGGAGGCTGAGTTCGGGTTGCCAGCATCCATGGGAAAATCCAAACCTACCGATATGTATCTATAATCATAGCAATGAGGAGATAGAAAAAGGAGGGTGGTTGGAGCTTGCTAGCCAGCTAGACTTACCCCATCAGAATAGGTAAGGTCCAGGTTCACTGATAGACCCTGTCTCAGAAAAAGTAGGCTTGAGAGCAATAGAGAAGACATCACACACACACACACACACACACACACACACACACACACACACACACACACATGAACACAAACACGTGCACAGTTCTTTAAACTGACGGTGTGCTCAGGGTTTATGGACTCAAGTGCAAGGCATATGCCTATCTTTTACAAGCCATCATACCTACTTGCCTCTATAACTCCATTTTGTTTACCCTAATACCTTGGAAAATACAGATACTGGCACATACTTGACACAAATTCTATGATCCTACCATTGGGTTTGGTCAAGAGTCTTCTTCTTAATATGTTTTGCCCCTAGGTTGTTGAAAGTATTAATATGTATCCATTGATTTTTCCCCCTTTGTAGAGTTTAGTAGATAGATAACTCATTAATGTGTGGTGTGGCTAAGTGGAAAACGCACTGGCCTAAAAGGATGTATGAAGTCTGACTAAATGCTACTGCTTATCATTGTATCAGCTTTAATTACATTCTGTACATCAGCATTCATTTGTAATTGATGGGTTTTGCCACGGGATGGTGTGACTAGAAGTCACATGAAGAAAAACGGCATTTGTGAGATTAAGTGACACGTTCACGCTCCTATCAGCAAGTGTCCCGGAGTCTTCATAAAGCAAACAATCCCAGAGTCATCATCCCCGCCCTTCCTGGAAACCACTTCTGAAAAATGTGTTTAAGGGTCCATGATAAATAAAATGTGCTTTGGAATAGGCTGAGTAAGATGACAGTTTTTATTTTTGCTCACTAGTCCTTCCCAGATCCAATCATACAGTTCCCTTGACCTAGAGTTCAGTTGGCCCTGTTGCGAGATGTAGCTTTGGATACCTGAAGGTCTCCATGGAAACATCCATGTGCAATCCCTTGGATGCCGTTCTTCTGAATGCTGGCTATGGGTCTCCTACCTGCCATCCTGCCTTTACATACCCACATGTGGACACATACCAGCTCCTCCATGCACCAAAACATAATCTACAGAGGTCACCTTTACCCATAGACTTTGGGTGCCAGGTTTCTTCCCCATCATTGATGGAGCAGAATCCAGGATTAAAAGTTCCTATATTTCATTTCTCAGTTAATTAATAAATCAGTTCTAACACAGTTGAGGTAGTTATGCACTTTGCGAACACTTTTATTTCACTTCATGGTCCCACTGCCCTTGGAATGGGGATTGTAGGTATGAATAACAGTGCCTGTAAAACCAACATCATCTCTTCTCCCAGGTTGCTTATAGATTTGTGGGTGAGGCAGACTTCTAAGCAAAAGGTTTTTAAAAAGTGCAATAACTATTTTATAAGCCATGATTCAAGTTCTTAAAGTAAATCTTGACTTCTGTAGATTAACTCTGTATTTATGTTTATTAAGGTGGAGCATTATGAGTTACTGATCTTTTAGATAAAAGGTTTAAGGGAAACATTGGCCTCTCAGATTCCTATTTATATCATCTGGCATGATATTTCCACTAACTTCAAGTCTTCCTGTTTATTTGTCAACAAGAAATAAAGAAAAAAATGTTAATGAATTTGACTGGCCAGACACTCTGCCAGGTGCTGGGTACAAAGGAGGCCACAGAAGTTTGATGTTGGAAAGATTTTGTGGGCCTCCAGAGAAGCTAGATGGGGACATCGTATTTACACATAGGCTTTTGATCCAAATGATAACTTCTCCACAAAACAGACAGAGCACGTACAACTCACAAGCAAAGCAAACCTGAACATCTGTAAGCGATGTGACTCTACCATACTCCAAAGCCTTCTTTTTGCCCCAGAACCTGCTGCCTGTGTCCCCACCCATGGTGGTGATTTCTACATGGCCACCTGGCTAGGTTGGAGTACCCAGCCATTGAATCAAACCCTTATGTGGATGGTGCTGTGTTAGACACTTTAGAGATACAGATAAAATCAGCCATTAGTTTACCTTACATAAAAGTAATTCTCCTCAATAATGTGGATGGTGGGCCACATCTAGTCAATAGAAAGACCTTAAGAGCAAAACTGAGGTTTTCCTGGAAAGACTGTCCCAATATGGCAGCATCACTCCTGCCTGAGGTTCAGGTGACCTCCGTGTGGGATTAAGACTTGCCATTGCCACAGTCATGCACATCAGTGTCTTAAAACCAATGTGGAGTTTTCTTCTGTTCTGCCTTGACTAGTCTGCCGTCCCCCATACCCAAGCCTCTGGAGAATCCCCCAAATCTACCAATCTCTGTCAGCCCCACCAAGCCTCAGAGTCTTGTGTTTATTGTATATTCCATTATTCCATTATAGATAAGCTCTATCATAAATTAAATAGGATTTAGGGACTTCCACCACATAAAGATTTAACTATCAATCCCTTACTGCATGATTTCCACATGAAAACACATTCTGGATCAAGCCCACCTGTAGCTGAAGTTATCCTGTTCCTGCCTGGCTCCTGCAGTCCTGCGGCTGCTTGGACCCAGGTAAACACACAGAGGCTTATATTAATTAAAACTGTTCGGCCATTAGCTCAGGCAAACTATTGATTAACTCTTACACTTAAATTAACCCATAATTCTTATTTATGTTCAGCCACATGGCTTGGTACCTTTTCCCAGTTCTCACCCTGAAAACACTCTACAAGCTTTCATTTAGTGGACATGTCTTTCATTTGGTGGACGTCTCTGTTATCATATTTAATGAGCACATTCTGCATGTTATTTATTATGTTGTAAATTATTTTATATTTATATTATCTTTATCCTTACAGTCATATCCCTGTAAGTCTCAATATTCTCATTTTATATTTGAAAGCCTGAAGTTAGAAGGGGACCGTGTAAATAAAATCACAAACTTGATGGTCAGATCTGTGCCCCGGTTGACCTGATTCCAATAATCTGGACTTTGTAAGTGACAGGCTGCATGAGGAAGAATAACATGGTAGCAAGACATTCCATCTCCTTCATGACTCTTTGTAGGTATTCCATATGAAGCATTTCATTTCAGTTCACCCTTATTGAGAACTTACTATATGCTGGGCTGTTGTGGTAAAGCTTTATTGAGTGGCATGTGCAGGTTATATCACACATCACTTCTAATCAGATGTTTTAGGATTCTAAGACATGTTGGTACTCATTTTTCTCCAGACCATTTGTTTCAAATCACAGATAATTGATAGAAGCTTTTCCTCCTGTTCCTAAGGGTGACAGACATTTTATCTTGTCATGAAGCACCATGAAAATTACAATATTAAAAAATAAGATTGTTCTAAAATATTGAGATTCTTCTTTTAGACTATAGGATGGTTAAAGGGAGCTTAATTGTTTTGAATTTGACACTTTTTAAAACTTTATTGCATTTATC